>NC_090208.1:5225000-5825000 GCF_033026475.1 Channa argus
CTGGAGAACCCTCATTCTCTAAGAGTTGGTTATCTGTGTTTATCTCAGTTCCAAGATTCCTCATAATCTGTCTCATCTCAAAAATGTCTTTGTTATTTACAATGACAAGAAAAAGCATTTGACCCCTTTGGAATTACCTGGTTTACTCACATTAATTGGTCATTAATAGCAAAATCTACTGTCTAACCAAATTCCTACTGTAGGTATTTATAATGCTGGACTGTATCACTAACATCCCTCATTTAGATGGAACTGGAAACATCAGAGATTCATGCACTTGTGAAATGAACACATTTGTCTTTATAGAATTCAGAACAGGCAGGTTTGCAGGTCACGTAAGCAGCTTGTAATCTGGGAAAAGCCTGTAGCAGAGACTTTAAATTAGATTTAATTCCAATTTATTTATATAGCACCAATTCACAACAAAGTCATCTCAAGGCACTTTACAAAATAAAGTCAAGACTATAAAGATGTATAGAGAAAGGGAGGAAGAAAGACAACTACGGGAGACAGAAGACAAAAACTTAATGTCATACAGTGGTGTCAATTGTGGGGTGAGAGGAGAGAGGGACAAGAGGAAGAAAGGAGCTGTGAGAATCTTTCTGGAGCATCACTTCCTTTCTAACTTTCGTGTTTCCTGTTTTAAGTTGTGTGTTTGTGAACTGTACCATGGAGATCAGCTCTTCTGGTTTACTGCCTTCTTTTTCAGAGGGGCAACACTATCGACTATTGTACATAGTGAAGCTGCAGAATTATCAACAAGTTAATCTACTTGTGCAGGAGTAACATTAAGGAAACTGCTTTCCATTGTATTAACATATGGTGAAGCAAGTGATGAAAGAATCATTTCTTTAAATTTGTTCACAGCATTTTCACTTAAGCATCTGCTATAGTGGAATTTTTCCCTAACTGCTGTATAGTCAGTTATTGTAAATTCAAATGTCATTTGAAAATATTCAATCAGAACAGAATAATGAGGAAATACTGGTAAATTATCAGTTTCAATGCTGTGTGTAAGAACAAGGTCTAAGGTTTGACTAAAACCGTGAGTGGGTTTATTTACATTTTGAATCTAATAATGAATTAAACACAGTTACTGTCAGCATCTACATGAATAAATCGAGGCTGCAAAAACCTTACATGTGTTACAGATCTTATTGTTGCTAAAGGAGGCAGAGGAGGGTTAGCAGTTGCTAACAGCTAGCTGCTAAGCTAGTGGAGCCAGGATAAGTAAAATGTGGAATTAGTTAACGTTAGCTAGTCATGTTTTAGAAGAGCAGGAGCTTGTGTAACACAAGCGTATCTCACGCCTCAGGTAGTAACTGTTGTGTAGAGAAATCAATTATTTCAGTAAAATAGATTGATCAACAAACTGTCCTGCAACAGAAACAGGAAGTGACACAAGGCGCTTGCTGCAGGAGGAAGGTGTGGCTGCAGAAAATGCAAACAAATACAGAAAAAAAAATATGTGATGTGTCATCAGCATAAAAATAAACCTGTGCTGAATTTGACTTTTTCTTTTCCTTTCAGCTGTTCCCTTTCAGGAGTCACCACAGCGAATCACGTGCCTCCATCTAACCCTGTCCTCTGCATCCTCTTCTCTCACACCAACTAACTTCATGTCCTCTCTCTCTACATCCATAAATCTCCTCTTTGTTCTTCCTCTAGACCTCCTGCCTGGCAGCTCCAACCTCAGCATCCTTCTACCGATATATTCACAGTTTCTCCTCTGAACATGTCCAAACCACCTCAATGATAAGTGATATTAATTGTACCTGCACATAAAAAACAGTGGCCCTAATATCAATACTTGAGGAAACAGGGACTTGATGGAGAGTTATCAAGCTTAGATTTCACCAAGTTGAATAATGAATCCACTTGTCACCATTTAAGTTCAGTGAGTCTGGCTTCAAAGGAAGCTTGATAGAAAGGCAGGAGGACCCTCACAATGTGGCATCTGCACCACCATCCCCAACAGGTTACACTGTGGGATGTTATTTTCACATTTTCTACTGCAAAACAGGTTCACACACAAAATACAATCAACCGAAAACATTACCTCTGCTTCGTCTCACTGGCTGTTGTTGACGTTCATGATGTAATATTTGGACGCCCATGTATGTGACATCATGTGTGATATCTTCCTCAGTGTTTACTTCATCAGCTGCAGTGAAACAAAATGAACAAAGTTATCAATTTACTCTACTCTGTAAGAATATTAGTGAATTTTTATGTCATGGAAACAGAGGAAATTTGTTATTTAAGTCTTTAATTATAAATCTGTAAATATGATGATTAAAAAGTAAGATAACAGAAAATGTAACATGACCATCATCATGTGGAACTGTAGAACATGGGTGTAGATACATTTTAAACAGAATTCCTACATTCTACATAAACTGTCATAAATCTCTCTGTGTCTCACCTTTAAGTTTCCTCTGAATATGTGGTCGCACAAGTAGAAGCAGTAACACCAGTAGAACTGGAGCACAAATCAATGGAATAGACAATAACACAGGCTGAAGATGAGAGGACGGAGCTGAGGAAGTAGAAGTGGAGGAGGAGTAGGTGGATGTAGGTGGAGGTGTGGTGGAGGGTTTTTCTACAAATGAAGCAAAGATTTTTTTATTTAATAAGTTACATTATGAACCATCACTCTTCAATACAGAAAACTCCATTGAAGACTCTGAAATCCTGACCTGTGACGTAGATCCAGCTGGGTGGAGACTCTCCATGACTGCTGATGTGACACTTGTAGAGGCCTTCATCAGACTTGGTAACATGGTGGATGGTCATGTGACCTGTAGGCTCAGTCCTGATGAGGGAGCCATCTTTATAGAAATCAGCTGGGAGCTTGGAGGAGTTCTTCATTGCACAGCGCAGAGAGACATCATGTCCCTCCATCACAGGGAGGACAGGACTCTGCAGGATCACTGCTCCACCTCAACACAGAGACAAACTACAGCATTTCATCCATTTCCACACAGCTTCATCAACACTAACTCCACAGTCTGATCTTACCAGTGACAGTGATGGTGATGCTGTTACTGGTTGATCCGTCTCTTGACTCACACCAGTAAACTCCACTGTCCAGTGAGCTAATGTATTTGATGAAACAGGAAGAACCATTAGATTTTCCCCAGTTAGCTCCACACTCAGTCCTGTTGTCTCTGGTTGTGTTCCTCCACAGCAGCACAGCATTAGAGCTGTCGTCCTCCTCACAGCTCAGAGACACAGACTGTCCTTCAAACAGCTGAGAGAAGCTGGGACTCACAGTAAGACGAGCTGTGGGAAATTCAGTGTTTACAGTATTGAAGGAAAATATAATATTATAATCATGAATATTACAAAATAACACCCACTGAACCAACAACAACCACAACAACAATGAACTTGGGGAAGAAAAAACTGCTTTAAAGGACCTTCACTGATTTTGAACTTGCTTCTTATGGTTCTAGTTTGACTAGTACATGTACATAAATGCAGTTAAACCTACCATTGAATTCCCTATATCTAAATATCTCTACTTCTGGCTGAAAAATGCCTCCAGATGACATCACTTGGAGGAATTATGGAGGAGATTGTGTCATCTTTTTACTCTTTTACTCTTGCTTATAATCACGGTCAATCTGCTTTTTTGAACTCCTAATGATGAAAAACTCCTCTGTCATCTGGAGGAGTTTTTCAGCTAGAAGCAGATAAATATTTTAATATAGGGAAGTCAGAGGGAAGTTTAAAAGCATTAATGTAAATGTATTGTTCAATGCCCTAAACTAAAGCCATACAGAGCCAGTTGAACATTGGTGAAGTCGCCCTTTAATGCTGCATTCAGTGAGTAAGATATTGAAATGGTTCATCAAATGTTTTCTTTTATTTCAATGGAAAGTAGATGAAAATGCATCACAAACAGACACATTTGCAAATGACAGGAATCCATCTCTGGTCTGAACCCGGCTCACAACAATAGTGTTTAACATCAGATTGATTGGTTACATATGTTTGTTCCAATCTGACGTGAGCTCTTGTCTCTCCAGTGACCCCACCTCTGTTGTTTATCTCATCTGTGCTCAGTTTTAGCAGCTGTGAAGAGCCGACGCTGAATGATGACGATTGACAATATGCACAAAGAAGTGAGACTTAAAAACAAAGCCCATGAATTCTAGTTCCCACAGTGATGGTGGAGTCAGACATTTAACATCTATAGATTATTAGATGAGAAGTTCACCAACCTTGGTTTGTTGTGTCACACAGCAGAGGCAGCACAACTACAGAGAAGGTGGAGTGGAATGTTACTTTGACATATGACAACACAGTTCTACTTTAGAGAAATAGGAAACTCGTTCTGAAGAATAAATCAACAAGGATCACAGTCCAACTAACAAGCAGTTGGTTTGAGACCATCAGAGACCTGCACCATGAAGTGAAATATCAGATCCAAACCTGTCAACAGTCAAAATCTTTCATACAGGATCCTGACGAAGACCAAACAAACCAAGAATGTGGTAAATACTAAGCAGCGGTTGGTGCTGCACCTCACACCCGGAAGGTCACCGGTTTGAATGCAGCCTGTCTGTGTGGAGTTTGCATGTTCTCTCTGTGCTTACATTAGTTTCCTCCCACAGTCTAAAGACACACGTTAGGTTAATTTGAGACTCTAAAGTGTTGGTGTGAATGTGAGTGTCAATGGTTGTCTGTCTATGTCTCTCTGTGTTTGCAGAGAGACATAGACAGACAACTTTTTTATTATAACAGTAATCCACACAATGTTAAATTGACAGTGTCATATGACAGGACCAGCTACTACAGGAAGACAAATGATTCTGCTGCCGTGTCAGCTGGACCTAACATGCTTTACTTCATGTATTTTTGTTGTGTATATCACTAATTTATGTTTTATGGTTTGAAATGTTTTACAGTAATAAACATTTTCTGAAAGATGCTAAACTGCAAATGTTTTATCCCGTTTCTTTAATTTTTTATATGAAGACCTTTCAATCATATTTCAACTTGTAACTCACCACCACTCTTCTACAACTCAGCAGACTATAGCAGACTAGAAATGAAATGATTTAAATTGTACAAACTTGTACTTACGGAGCAGAGTTTGAAGAGATGTTTGGTCCATTGTACGACTTGGTGGCTGAGCTGAACACGTTTGATCACAGTTAGTCACACTTCCTTCCTCTGTCTAGGTGAAGGTGTTGTTTTCTCTCCAACACTTGTCACAAAATACGTCTTTAAGTTTATGATACTACTGTGAAAAGAAAATATTAAAATGAAAATAGTTCATTCTTGGATTGGGGCTTTTATTTATCTGGACTGATCAGATTTTAGTAAGACTCCTTTTATTTGCTGTCAACACTTTGTGTTTTTGTGATGTAAATTTTCACCTTGTTTAAACATTGTTTTCATTCAGTCACTTTGTCCACTTTGCTATTGCTGTCAGCGACTTTTTGCCCAATTCAACATGTTGAATCTGCTTCTGTCAGCGTCAGACTGACTGCTGTGTTTAGAGACTGTGAGGACACTAATGATTCATTCTGTTACTGTCACAGCGGATGGACAGGGCAGCAGTAGTGGAGACATCATGTTATTTGGAAATGCAGCTAAAAGCATGACAGAGGCCTCTTGCACTGATGAGCATGTGGTGGATGCAGCTGTGTGGGCTCAAAGGGAGTCACATGATTTGTAGGAAGGTTGTGCATTTGTGTGGTCAGCTCTAGTTGTGATAAACACTTTCACAGATGCCACTGAAAGCTCTGTGCAGCTCAGTGTCCTACACAGTTATTGAAAGCAGAGACAACTGAGACACTTAGTGCAACAGATATTTTTCTGATGTCTATCATTTGTCATGTTTCAGCCAGCTTGGTTAAGGAGTAACTAAACCAGTAATGAATATTATACCACTGTCTTATTATTACTTATGACTAAATGTATTCAAATATCAAAAGGAAAAAGTCAAAGAATAATCTGGGAATATTTGGGGTTTTACATAAAAAATGATTCATCAATGAGTTTACTTCATTGATGAATCAAAAAATAATTTGAGTATATTTCAGTATAGATATTTAGTTTTTTTAGCCTCTTGCCCAGTGACTTTTGGGAAATTATTTATTATGTACATTTTTGTTTTTTAATCATACACACTTCTTTCATATCATATTTGATATCGCTCATTAGGAGCAGCTTTTAGATGTTTCCTGCTTCTAAGTTGTTAACAATTTTGTACATAATTTATAGTATTTAGATTTTCATTAAATCCTGAAATTTAAAACATTAACCTCATGAACAATGTATTAGTTGGCGCTAGATAATCTGCCCTATTAACTATTCTAATTGTTCCCTTTTGTAAACTAAAAATGGATTCTGAGTTCCCAGACCTCCAGACAATATTTAGTTTATTGCTTGAACAATACAATGTTGGGGCAGCTGTAGCTCAGTTGGTAAAGGCAGTCGTCCATGTACCACAGAGTCAGTGGTTCGATCCCTGCTCCTTGGGCAAGACACTGAATCCCAAGTTGCTCCCGGTGGGTCAGGTGAGCACCTTTCATGGCAGCCAAGGCCATCTGTGTGTGTGTGTGTGAATGGGAATCAACATTGTAAAGCGCTTTGGATAAAAGCGCTATATAAGTGACTATTTACCAATACAGTGTATTAGACTGAATCAGATCTAACAAATCCTTTTGACTTGATATGAATTACATAAGATTTCCGACTCATTTTATAATCAATAATCACTGGCAAAAATGTAATTTCAAGTCTTCAAAATCATTTACTCCAATGTCCACTATGTGAATTTATTTTAAGGTCTCCGAAAATTACATACTTGGTTTTATCTAGATTTTGGGATTATTTAATCCTATTAAACCTTTTTTTAACATCTTAAACATTTTAAGATTAAACGTCTTTTCTTCAGTGCCACTGTCTCTAAGCCGAACAACATCTCTGGTCTCACCACCGTCTTGAACACCTTTCCTTTCATTCTCGCTGATACTCTTTTATCACACAACACACCTGACACTTTTCTCCACCCGTTCCAACCTGCCTGCACTCGTCTCTTCACCTCTTTTCCACACTCTCCCTTGCTCTGAACCGTTGACCTTAAGTACTTGTTAGAGTGGTGCAGGACATGTATGAGAGCTGTAAGACAGTGGTGAGGTGCTGTAGGTGTGACAGAGGAGTTCAAGGTGGAGGTGGGTCTGCATCAAGGATCAGCTCTGAGCCCCTTCTTGTTTGCTCTGGTGATGGACAGGATGACAGATGAGGTTAGACAAGAATCTCCATGGACTATTATGTTTGCAGAGGACATTGTTATTTGTAGTGAGAGCAGGGAGCAGGTGGAGGAAAATCTAGAGAGGTGGAGGTCTGCTCTGGAAAACAGAGGAATGAAGCTTAGCCGCAGTAAGACAGAATACATGTGTGTGTGAATGAGAGGGACCCAGGGGGAACAGTGAGGTTACATGGAGCAGAGGTGAAGAAGGTGCAGGACTTTAAGTACTTAAGATGTTGAGGTTCTCTTTGAGAGTGACGAGGATGGACAGGATCAGGAATGAGGACATCAGAGGGACAGATCATGTTAGATGTGTTGGAGATAAAGTCAGAGAGGCCAGATTGAGGTGGTTTGGACATGTTCAGAGGAGAAACTGTGAATATATCGGTAGAAGGATGCTGAGGTTGGAGCTGCCAGGCAGGAGGTCTAGAGGAAGACCAAAGAGGAGATTTATGGATGTAGTGAGGGAGGACATGAAGTTAGTTGGTGTGAGTGAAGAGGATGCAGAGGATAGAGTTAGATGGAGGCAGATGATTCGCTGTGGCGACTCCTGAAAGGGAACAGCCCAAAGGAATATCAGCATTAAATGCTGAAACAAAAATGAGGGTTATTGGCATAATATTATATGATTTCGCTGTGCTTGGGAAGCTAATGATAAAGTTATCTGTAAAACTAACTGTACATGAATTACCCAGCTATTTAACTTTACAGAGTCCACACGGTGACAACTAGTAACGTTAGTTAAAGTAACGGTACAGTTACGTTACAGATTTTAACTCTTAGAATAACGTCACCTTTAGCTGAACTGTTCCATCACGTCTCAACAAAATAAGCCTGTTTTAAATAATAACCAGTTTTTAATGGTTAATGTTAAGTTTCTTTCGACATGATTCAATGGCACCGACCATTATTTCGGCATTAAGCTAAAGTCAACCTCGTAAAAAACGAGTTTTGTCAAACTAATCTGACAAATCAAAAACGATATGATATACGATATCATAGTAATGTCCCTGGATTATGTACATGCCGTTTTCCTAATAATTGCCTGTTGCAAACACAGTTTTTAAGAGGAGAAAAATATAATAATAATATAATATTATTGTAGAAGTACACAAACTTTAGGAATTAATAAAATCTAAGGGTCAAAGGTCACTGAAGCTAGAAATGAAACCATTGTATGTGTTTACAGGTGGTTCACTCATAATGATACATCAGCTTTTAATAGTTATAATAATATTAATATAAACTTTGTATAAAAACCAGCAGGTGGTTTTAATGTTGTGGCTGACTGGTGAATGTGTTCATGTTCAATTCCACTAAATGACACAACTGTGCCATCTGCTGTTGTGAAAGTGCGTCTGCACTGAGTAGTAATACTGAGGGATTGTGGGTAGGAAGGTCGTCCTCACAGGACGTTTGTCCCATGATCCTTTGTTATGAAGGCAGATGCTGAGTAAACATGACATAAACAACATGACATGTTAGTTTATCATCATTTCATCACATGCTGCTGAGAATGAGTCTATAATGGAGCCTAATGTTTCTCCACAGAGAGACGGGGGGTCCTACATGATAATGTCAACTCCTGCAGGGAAATGACACCTGAAAAGAACCAAAACTCAAGCTCAGACTGTGTCACATGTGAGACACCAACAGTAACTGGATTCAGAGCTGAGCTGCTTCCTGATGTTTGGGCTTGTGACTAATGTAAGTGAAGCAAAGGTTCAGTTTTCAGAGACACACACACTGAGTGAGCAGTGACATGAAGCAGCATCTGCTACTCAGCTTCAACCAGTAATAGACAATAAAGCATCTTCAACTCTTCAGCTCTGTCCTTCTGTCAGTCTGCTGATGTGACACAGCCCAAAGATTCCTGAAGTCCATAAAAACATGCAACCGTCCAAGACAGAAGCACACGACGCTCAATGTGCAGCTCTGTACATATCATCAGAGAATCACCAGAGGATACACGTCTCAGTGATGATCACACAGTCTCATCGAGGAGGAAAAATAATGCATTTGAGCTTTGGAACTGACACAACAGAACTAACAGAAACAGGAATAAACTGCAATCTCATCTCTGTAAAAAGCCCAAAAGACTGATGAAGGAGAGGAGGACAAAACATGTCCTCAGTCCATCAAATATGAATGTGTGAATCAGCAAGGAACAGCTCTGTCCCAGTTCTCATAAGCAGCAACACCAAGAACACACCAGAGAGTAAAGTTACTGCATACAGTCTTTAAATAAAACCATGGAGGCAGGAACTGAGTAAAAAGTACAAATGTTTGCTCTTAGATGTAGTGGAGTAAAAGTCAAAGTAGCCATAGTTAAATCTACTTAAATCTACTTCTACAAAAACGTGAAAATTGTATTAAAGTACAAAGTACTTTCCACCCCTGCATCAATTAATCAGATCTAATATGGATGTTGTGAGACATTCTCAGGACAATAATCACTGTAGCTGTGATGACTAGAAAGCTGGAGTTTGATGTTCGTGTTTGATTTAAAAATGCTGCAGAGTGTTACTGACCTCTGCAGGACACTTACTGTAATTACTGTCTTACAACATGTGCTTATTCATCTAACATGCATCATAGTCAGACCCAGGTCTACAGTGGTGCTGGGGTGGGCAGTGCAACCCCCCAATAGATTTCATGCTCCTACAATCATAGCAACAGCCACAGGTGCACAGGCAAAGACATAGAAACTGCCACAATTAAATCATTTATAACTTCTTGTCCTCTCAGTTTTCGTCTTGTCTCTAAAATCATCATATCCAATCTAAAAAACAAGGTTTCTCATAAGCCGTGGGACACAAAGACTTAAAAAGTACAAATGTGCAAACAAATAAATCCATAAGAACAAACATTCATTATCTCTGTGCAACCTGCAGCAGAAGAAACAGCACAGCTGCTGCACCAAACTCCACAGGAAACTGTGGTTTTAATGATCTGACTGTTTTGAAATGAGCTCACATCACAGTGGCACAAAGGGAGAAACATGTCTTCAATGTCTGATCTGTAAGTACAACCTGTTCTCTTTAAAGCTTTAGTGTGGGACGATTTAAAAATATGTCTTAGTAACGATAAGACATTTAAGGTGGAATTACTCCAAAGAGTGTGGACAATACTTACAAGGGACTTGGTTTTCAGAATGATGTGCAGCATCTGTTAGTGAATCATTTGTTAGCTGAACATCAGCAACACATTCATGTAGAGAAAAGCACAATGAAGTCAGGTTAAAGCAGAAAGACACTTTTACTGTGGACTCCACTCTGGGTCTTTTCTCTTTTCATGTCTGACACAAGTAAAACCTTAAATATCATTTCTATGTAGTTGTGATGTCACTGCTGAGCTGCTCAACAAACCAAGGTTAGTAAATGTTTTCTATCACAGTCTGAAACTAGTAATTGTGTCTGAGAGACAAGTGAGTGTGGAGGACACATCTGGACATCAGACTGATGGTGAGACAAAGGCACGATGCCTGAAATGTCTCAGTGGCTTCAGTTTCTACACAAAGCTTTTCAACATTTGGCTTCAGCCTTTTGGGGATTTTCCAGAGGCCGTTTAATGTTTTTAAACGTCTCATTTCCCCACAGCTCGTCTGTCTGTGAGTCCCAGCAGCTCCCAGCTGTTTAAAGGACAGTCTGTGTCTCTGAGCTGTGAGGAGGACGACAGCTCTGCTAGATGGACACTGAGGAGGAACACAAGCAGAGAAAAGATGACTCAGTGTGGAGTTGACTGGGGAAGATTAGCGGGTTCTTCCTGTAACATCAGTGTAACAGCTTCATTGGACAGTGGAGTTTACTGGTGTGAGTCCAGAGACGGATCAACCAGTAACAGCATCACCATCACTGTCACTGGTAAGATCAGACTGTGGAGTTAGTGTTGATGAAGCTGTGTGGAAATGGATGAAATGCTGTAGTTTGTCTCTGTGTTGAGGTGGAGCAGTGATCCTGCAGAGTCCTGTCCTCCCTGTGATGGAGGGACATGATGTCTCTCTGCACTGTCAAACAAAGAGGCCTCCCTCCAAGCTCCCAGCTGATTTCTATAAAGATGGCTCCCTCATCAGGACTGAGCCTACAGGTCACATGACCATCCACCATGTTACCAAGTCTGATGAAGGCCTCTACAAGTGTAACATCAGCAGTCATGGAGAGTCTCCACCCAGCTGGATCTACGTCACAGGTCAGGAGCTTCACTTTGATTTCAACACTTATTTCATCCACATGTTCACCTGAACAGGTGATTCTCTCTACAGAAAAACCTACAACACCACCTCCATCTACCACACCCCTTAAATCAACACCGTCCCCTGCTGCTACCTCCCTCCATCTCTGGTTCATTCTGCTCCTCCACCTGGTGGTGTTCTGTCCATACTTCATCTCCACTGTCCTCATGGTGTCTTTATATGGACACAGACTCACAGGTAACACTCAATACTCACAGTTGTCTCTAACAGAACTTTTCATGTTTTAACTGTTGATACATTAACTGCTTCTCTTTCTTTTCTCCACTGACTGTAGGAAATCACCTGCCCGTCTCCATGGTGACAACCTCGCCCACCCCAACTCAGGGATTGGCTGATGACTATGATGATCTCATCACTGGAGTCACCACGCAGCATCACTTCTGAATTGATGACTCGTTCCTTGTTCCTCACTCACATCTCAAGTTGTTCAGTCCTGCACGTTGAAGGACGTCTCAAAGCCTCTTATTTTGGTCTCAGGGTGGACGAGTGATGATTGATGAGAACTTCACTGATGTCTTGTACTGGATCAACACACGTCTTTGTTGGAAACCTGTGGGTGATTGGATGCTGCAGCTGATCAGATTATCTGAAACTGCAGCAAAGCACAGAAGCACAGTTTGATACTGAAAAACACAAAGACATAAAACAGAAGTTATGTTAGAGCCAAGTTTGGATTTATTATTTTCTGATCCACCATCTGTGTTAACTGTAGATGTCAGTGACACATTTGTTTATTTAAGATCTGAACAACATCATTGAGCTGAGGACAGTCTGATGTGTCTCAGTTGTTACCATCACACATGTTAACTATTTGAGCCAGTGATGCCTTTCTGCAAATCAATATTTATAATCTGACTTCTTGCATAATTTACAGAATTATTAACATATATTATAAACAGAATGATGCACATTACATGAAAATCATCGGTTTAGTGTATAAAAACATTGTTGTAACTGAGTCCAGTAAAATACAAAATGCAGATTTTTATTTAATGTAAAACAGTGACTGATGTTATCAAATCAAAAAGATTAAAGTGCTGCAACTACCAAATGGAGAATCCTCTATATTTTCTGTGAAGTGCATTTCTTTCTTATAGAAATGTTATAATCTTTTATTTTTCCAAAGTAAAGACATTTGTCTTGAGGTCACTGAAGTGGAGCTTTAGTCAAAGTTCAGACTTTGGTTTTAGGCTTTAGGACGACAGCTCTGCTAAGTGGACACTGAGGAGAAACACAAGCAGAGACACCAGGAGTGAGTGTGACAACTGGGGAAGACAAGCTGGATCTTCTTGTAACATCAGCCACATTGTCCCATAAGACAGTTGAGTTTACTGGTGTGAGTCCAGACAGGGATCAACCAGTAACAGCATCACCATCACTGTCACTGGTAAGATCAGACTGTGGAGTTAGTGTTGATGAAGCTGTGTGGAAATGGATGAAATGCTGTAGTTTGTCTCTGTGTTGAGGTGGAGCAGTGATCCTGCAGAGTCCTGTCCTCCCTGTGATGGAGGGACATGATGTCTCTCTGCACTGTCAAACAAAGAGGCCTCCCTCCAAGCTCCCAGCTGATTTCTATAAAGATGGCTCCCTCATCAGGACTGAGCCTACAGGTCACATGACCATCCACCATGTTACCAAGTCTGATGAAGGCCTCTACAAGTGTCACATCAGCAGTCATGGAGAGTCTCCACCCAGCTGGATCTACGTCACAGGTCAGGAGCTTCACTTTGATTTCAACACTTCTTTCATCCACATGTTCACCTGAACAGTTCGATTCTTTCCGCAGAAAAACCTGCAAACACATCTCCAACCACAACCAATGGACCTGGAGAGTCTTCTCCCAGCTGGATCTACGTCACAGGTCAGGAGTCTTCAGCTATAACCTTCAGCAGGTTTCTGGACTGGATCTGTGATTATTCATGTGATATCGAGTCACAGTTGTGATGCTGGCTCATGTTGCCCTGGTGATCAGCTCTGATTGTCTCCTGCCTTTTTCTTTCTCTCCTGGCTCTGAATCAGCCTAACGCACTTCACTTGTTGCCTTCCCCTTATAAACCCTATTCAGCTGTTGTCTTTTGTCTGATTGTCTTCCTTTTTTCCTGTTTTCTCAGTTTCTTTGACCAAAGAGTTCTGTGTGGTGAATAATCTGTCTAGTTACCTGCTCTGGCTGTGCTTTTGAGGATTTTGTGTTTCTGCCTCCTGAGTGTTTTATTTTTGTCCTAAGACTTTGTGGAGATTCCTGCTCGTTGGACGCCCACTGTTCACAAATCAGTAAGTGACTTTTGTGTTGCTGAATACTGGCAAGAACTCTGTGGATCATTTTTAGAAGTGGAGTTTGCGCAAGACTGAAGATTAACAGTTGTGGTTTTGTTGTCACTTTCTGTTGCTCTTCTTAGTTGTTACTTTGTCAGGTTCCTGTTATATTTGCCCTTCCTGGATTTTCTGGCTGCCTTTAGTTGGTTTTTCTCCCCGACTCCTTCTGTCCCATCAGTTTACTTATCACATAATAAACTATTGTTTGCTTCCAACTCCTCCCTGCTCTGCTCTCTGCTGGGTCCAATAAATCATTTCCTGATACATGTGTTGCAACGTTGCTTTTAAAAAAAAAATGTTTTAGAGAAAATGAACAGACCGATTTTGTTCAGTTTTAATAAATTTATTTCTCTTTTCTTTTCTTTTTTTTTTTTTTTTAAAAACCTCCTGGCTCCTTCCCGGGTTTAGGAAATCTAAATCTAAAGGTGAAACACAAACTTGAACAATTAAAATTTCTGCCATACAAACATATTGTAAGCTGGAAGAAGTTGGAGAAAGTGACATTACACAAAAAGATGTGAAAATATCGTTAAGTCAGGAGGAACAGAGGTGTGTGTTTAGTGTTGGTTTAAAACCTTCATACTTCATTATAAATGGTTAAAATTGTATTATGTACATTTTAGGTGATTTTTATGTATATTTTGTCACAGTGGCACAATATATTGTCTTATTTCTTGAAACAGCTGAAATCAGACAGCTTATCACTGCAATGCATGGATTTATACTTTTACCAGCTGGTCATTGTTGTTTGACTATTTGGAGTAAAAAAAAAAATGGTCATAACTAGTTTAATAGTGAGTTTATGCAAAGAGTAAAGACAAATCACATGATTTCTCTTAAAGATTTATATTTTTGAACTCAAATAATCTTGAACATATAGATTAAACTACATATGGAAATACAACAAACATCTTGTTGATTTTAGTAAAACAATGAACTGATGCTGTGGAGGTTTGTCATGAGTGTGATCTTCTGTGGTTAATGACACTGTTTGTTTGGTACCTTGTTGATATGTTAAAGATAATAGAACGAGCAGCTCTGTCGTCCACTTTCCTGTTTGTGATTCACACCCTCCAAACCTATATTTGCTCTTTGCTGTTTCACAGCAAAGAGGTGTGAAGAACAAAACTGCTACCAGCCTCATGATCTCAGGAAATAGGAGATTTTTTTAATTTATTTTTTAATAAAAGGTGAAATCGTTCACCTTGGAGATGTGGTCACAGCTCAAATAAACACAAAGCTGCAGAGAAGAAACACTACACATTCTACTTTGTGATAAGTTATGATGAACCAGTCTGTGGGAGACAACAGGGTGATGGTTAGTGACTGATTCTCAAAACCAGCTACTGTTAATTCACTTCTTATTAAATACAATATAAAGAAAATGTTTTGTCCAATAAACTTTGTTTTTAATCATCATTGTCTCACGCTGTCTAAACTGCGTGTTTGTGCTCAGAGCTTCCAGCCAAGACAGAGGACGTCTACTCTTCACTGAGGTCGACCTTTACACCTTCACAGCAGTAAAACCACTGAGGACAAGCTGCACCTGTAACTGGTCCTCAGAGTCCATTGGACAGTAGGACTTTATTTTTAGATGCTGTGTGTCTTCAGACAGCAACAGAACATGAAGAAACTCAAACTCAAGTTTCTTTTTTCTAGAATCTGTAAAAATGATAAAAACAAAAATTAACACATTTGTTAACTCCATCACATATATGGACTTTTTCAATTCTCTTTTCAGTGTCTCTTTAGTCCAAACAGCAACGTGTCCTCTTCTGCAGGATCATTAAACTTTAGTCTCATGTCTTGTTTGTCTCATATGGTTCTGTGGGTTTCATATAGTTGTCAGGTGGAAAACTTGACTTTCTCATTTGTCTGTGGTTGACACATTCAAACCTCTTCAGTGCAGAAAACCATGGACTAAAAACAGACTGTTGTTGGTCGGCTGAGACAAACTAATGACTTTAATTTAATTTTCTTCAGGACTGTTTAAAGTTCACACTCTGAGCTACATCTGTCTATCACAGTATGATTTAGTAGAAAAGTATAAAAGTTCAAAAGTTACTGGAGTTTGCATCTCGTGGTGAATCACCTGGTCATGAAGACTCTTCTTGATCATTGATGAGGGAACATGTAGGTCTATTCTTTACTGTGCAGGCAGCTTGTGAAGGATTTTCCACAACACACAAACTGCTCAAAACATATTTTGTAGCCAAGTGTCTCTTATTTCTGTATTTTTTTTCAGTCTGGACTCTTTGTTACTGTGGCTACAGAGAATGGGATGTTGACATCACATTATTTTTTTTCCATCACATTTGAACAAACTAAACATGAGCTAAGCAGGTGAATCATGTTAGTAGAAATATGTTCTACAGGAGCAGAGACACTAATAGATTTTACACTAGAGTTTACTGTAATTAGTGACATAGAAAAGCAGCAAATTGTCTCATTTAAGACATTGAAACAGTTTTTAATCAAAATGTTGAATAATTGATGTTTAATATTTTAAGGGCAGAGCAGTAAAAGTGAAATATTTCTCTCTAAAATGTTGAAGATAAAGCTGATAGATGGGAAGTTAGTACTTATGTGCAGTAGAACATGTGACTTTCCACTGACTCACTGATGCTAAATTGACCAAGTTTCCTGATCTGGATCTAAATAAGCTGCATTTCACCTGATGAAGGTGAACTGAAGACAAATCCTCTAAGAAAGAACAGGAAGTGGAACAGATGTGAAGTGTTTGCATTTCTTACACAGTTGGTCCAATATTTTTAAGCAAACTCTATAATTAAAGTTGACAGTCTGTATTAAAGTCCTCTTGTTTTTAATCAGTGGGACTGATCTGTACGTGAATCAGTGTCTCTGTTCATGTGGCTTTTTCACATGTAACCAACACATTACACAACTGTAAGACTCTGTCTTCATGGACTTGTTGTCCCACGTTGAATCCACCAGGTGTCACTGTGCTGCTGAGCTCAGTTCAAACCTGCACAGTAGATCCAGTGTTTCCTTCATGTTTCTTTTCCTGCTGGTTCCACCTGTTCCAGTCAGTGTCAGCAGCATTTTATTTGGTGGGAATTGTTCTTGATGTGGTTCATCACGTTCGCAGCTGGAGACCTTATACAGACATTCAACTCTGTTCTAGCTCTTACTCGGACCATGAACTCAGCCTAAAGATGTCAGCTGCTCCTGGGACCTTTGAGTTGGTTTTCTCAGTCAAACTGCTGTTACAAAGAGGACACAGTGACCTGTTACCTGAATCCTCCAGCAGGTGGCAGCACATCATCATATTCACATGGTCTGATTCCAAAATTGGAGGAAAAGTGTGAATCAGATCTGCCTGTTTAGTTTCTGTCTGTTTCTCTGCTCATGTTATTTCCTGATTTCTCTCTGTGTGAAAACCACTGTGGTTCTGAGTGTGACTTGAAGACTGTAACTGAATGATGACGACAGATTAGAGCAGAGTGAATCGATATTCAGGTAGTTGTGGATTTCTCTTCTGACATTGTTAAACTGTGATAAAACTGATCAGATGGAAGAATGAGACATGGTTTGGATTAAAGTGCACACTCAGCATATTACAGCTAAATGTTAATTAAAGCTCTGATACAAACTAAATGTCTGTATTTATTTAGAACTATAAATATATTTAAAGTGCAGTATTGGGGCTCATCACCTGCTCATTGAATACAGTGGTCACCACCTCTTGTGTAGTGTTTTCTTCCTTCATCTTGTTCTTTTATGTTCATTTATATATTTTTTCGTCTTGTGTAATTATTGTTTCTTTTTAGTGATTATTGCAGCACATGTACAGTTTTTACAAAGCTATTTACAGCACACGTGCACCGTTTGTTATTTTCCTTGAGTTTATGTCGTATTTTTAGTCTATGACCTCTGACGTTACCTCACAGCAAATGCATCAAAATCTCGTTCATATAGATAAGTTTTGAATCTGAATCTCATCCACTGAAGTACAGAGGATAACAAGTGTTTAACAAAGGCCGAAAAGAGCTTCACAGTTACATTTGTCCAAAGTGAGTTAAAGTCAAACTAGCAGCAGGACAATATAACTCGTCTCCACCTGTAAGAAGAGAATGAGATGTGAGGTGTCAGGTAGGTGATGAATCCATTTCCTCTTCAAACTCCTGTCAGACATTATCTACTGCACTTTGATCCCATCACTCATACCAGCTGTTTGCTACAAAGTCTCATCAGCAACATCTGATCTGTGATGGTTCACTCTCACATCAACAACCAAGAAGCAGCTTCACCTCTGATCCACACACACACACACACACACACACACAAACACACACACACACACACACACAAACACACACACACTCACCCGGGTCTGTGACTGTCAGGTTGATGTTGGTGATAAGTTCATATTCCTTTGTGTTTCTCTCATCACTGACAAAGAAAAACAAACAAACAAAGACGTTGTCCTCCAGTTAACATCATCTCCAGTCTTCACTGTGATCTGTTGGTCTGAACAAAAACCATGAAATCGAGATCAAAACACAAAGTAAACATCAGAAAAACAGTTGATGAGGTCAAATTCTCACAGCTCTAAAGTCACAACTTGTATCAGTGCAGTTTTTTGACATGATGTGGAAAAATCCTGACCAACAGTGATGTGGAAGCAGCTGCACTTCAAACTCACCTGAGTCTTTAACCTTCAGGTGGAAGCTGTTGATGAGCTGAGGACTGTTTCCTTTGATTCTAACATAACACTCATATGTTCCAGAGTCTTTGATGGTGATGTTCTTCAGAATCACAGATGCGTCTCTGTCCTTCATCTGTGGATCTCTCAGCTCCACTCGATTATAAAAAGAGTCATGATGGTAGTTTTCATATTATCGCTCGTCTCTGAAGTAGAAGACATAATCCTCTGACTTCTGGTTTGCTCCACTATAAAAGTTCGATAACACCGTTGCTGGGACCCCGACACTGAAGAACGACATCATCTCAAGTTATTGCTTAAATCTCTTATATGTTTGGGGGAAAAGTGAATTAGACAAAAGAAACATTTTCATCAACAAATCCTTTCGCCAAAGTAGAAACATTATCAAGCAGATGGAAATGATTGGTCTGTTTGTTGCTACTTCTTCCTCTTTGTCAGCATTCAGGCAGTTTCTTCCTTGACATGTGCTTTTCACCTGATTAGTGCAAGTTGAAAACTGGGCTGGATCTTTCTAGTCTATCAGTTGAAAGCTGAAACAATGTGTTCAAAAATGTAAAAGTGGATGTTTTGCAGCTGTTAGTCGTGCAGATCTTTAAGTACATTTAATGACTGAAGGCGATTCAGTGTGCACATAATCACTATCCTGAAAGTTATGTCAGTGTTTCATATTAATATCATAGTTTAGTATATTAGTTTAATATTTCATATCATATTGTTTCATGTTTATTTAGGAGGTCGGCTTCAAACACGTGCAGGTTTACTGAATGTCATAAAGTTTTATTCTTGGTTCCATGTTTCCCGAACACTGGGCTCAGTTCAGAGGAGTTGAGGTGGTTTGATTGCAGCTCAGATCAGCTCAGACCTGCAGCAACATGTTTTGGAGAAGTGGTTTTAGAAAGAAACCAAATCTGAATCCTGCTCATCATCTGCTTCATTATAATAAAATCTGAAGAATCACAGACACATTCGATACTGAGATGTGACAAACTTTATTAAGAAGAAAACACACAAACACAAGCTGGACACAATAGAAAAAATAACCTTTGTCACACCTGACGTCTTTTCTGTGCACTAAAATCCTTCATTTAACTTGAATTACCAACCAGAGCAGAGTGTGGAGGCTCCTCACTATCTCTTAGATCTTATTTGAACATAGAAGAAGATCAGTCAGTAAAGATGTTTATGAGTTTTATTCTGCAGGACTGAACTGCTGCAGATTCATTAACTAGTTGATTATGGTTTCAGTTCTTAGTCACTTTCAGTTTGATTCAGTGATTTACTGGATCAACTTATTTATCTGTTAGAGTTTTATATAAACACATACAGTACAGATACACATACAGTGGGTATAGGAAAGACATGATCCTCCGCACTAATGGTGGTCAGAGAGACTAACAAGAGGCCAGGGACAACTTTGAAGGACAGAGCGCACACGAGGCAAAATGTGTTAGAACATTTTTGGGAAATTGTGTTTTTCTTACAGCACATCAGAAGCATATCTCTGTGAACATGGACTTTTATTTTGACACTAATGTCTTCCTGAAGTTTCCCTAATGAATAAACTAACACACTTCTGTGAATGGTATTTTCAAATAAGCTAAACTGGTCTTTACAGAAAGAAACCGGGTTGATAAAAAAGACCTGAGTTCTTCAGGAGAAGTAACTAAAATTAGAAGGACAACAAACCCACCAACTCACATCTATGTCCCACAAAACCTGAAGCCACCTACAGTCTCTTAATATGTTTATATGCCACACTGAGTGTTTGCAAGCTGCACCACGAGTGGGAAGCATCTTCAGATTCACAGAACACGTCCTAAATGTATAAAGCTACACGTTCTCATCGTATGCAGCGGATCCAGAAAGTTTTCCAAGCGCTTAACTTTTGCCACATTTTGTTATATTACAGCCTTATTTCAAAATGGATTACATTCATTATTTTACTCAAAATTCAACAAACAATAGCCCATAATGACAACGTATATTTATTAAAAATAAATGAAAAAAAAAACACATGTACATAAATATTCCCCACCTTTGCTTTACAGTTAGTTAAAGGTGCTTCAACTAATCAAATTTAGCTATATAGCACTTTAACAACATGAAGCTGACCAAAGTACTTCACCTTAAAAAATTATATAATAAATACACAGAGGTTAAAAAAAGCATCCCTGCAACAAAATTAAATGGAAAAGGACATGAGACAACTATCAGAGTCCACTATGTGTCATTAGTTAAGGAATATAAGTTTCAAGTTTTAAGCAATGATTTAAAAGCTAAAAGCACAATCACCCCGGGGTTTGTATTTGGCTCTTGGCAGGTTTAAAAGAAACCAACTTGATGATTCATGTTGGTTTGTGCCACTGCCATAATTCACTGAGTATAGAAGTAGAATAGTAGCAAAATTACTTGTATTCGTACTTAGATTTGTATTTCAGTCTGTTTGTATCTGTACACAAATCTGTATCTGTGTATATAAAATAATGTACAAATGTATTCACTCAAAAAACTAAATGTAAATGTCTAATTATCTGAGAAAATTGACATTTAGGTTTAAAGTAAAAGTGATGGAAATCCTCACAATTATTTTTTACAGGTGGAATTTTGCTACTGTTCTGCCGTAGTAGTAGTAGTGTGTGTGTGTAAAGTGATTTGTGTGTAATGGAAGGTTTTCCTTGCCCTCAGCTCGGGCTCCCAGGCTCAGCCTTACAGGCCGAGTACGGTTCAGCTCACAGTGAGCCTTACAGTCAGCGCTCAGGCTGCATTGAAGATCAATGAAGCTCCGACTCCGGTCAGTAAAGCCATTGTCTAACGGAGGAGGGCAAAGCTGCCGCCACAGTCCCTCAGGTGAGTCTCACCTTAACCTGTCTTTGAGTCGCCGTGGTGTTTGGCTCTTGACTTTTTCCTGCTCAGCCAAACAGTGTTTCTAGTGTTTCTGTACTGTTAGCTACAGCAGATAACGTTAGCTGATGCAGGCAGGTCAACAGCTACAGATAGTGGAGCTAACAGCTAACAAACAGTGGGAGCTAACTTTACACTAAAAGTGCTGCTCAGTGGCAACTGCACTTCTGCTTGAACAAGCCTTTCAGAGGAGAAGGGACACGTCTTGGAGACCTACAAGCAGAAGTCCAGTTTCCACTGAACAGCACTTTGGGATAACCATGACCTGGATCACTGAGAATCACCGCAGACCAGCAACTTTACTGGCTTTTACAACGTGATCGTCAGCTGTTGTGCAGCTCACAGGGTTTGAACTCATACAGTGTCACATCCAGTGACTGGATCTGTGTTTAGTCAAAGTGGCCAACGCACAAATATTATATACAATTACACACAAGTCTAAGTACAGACACACAAGTCTAAGTACGCACACACAAATCCCTGTACACATACAAATACTTTTGCTACCATTCTACTTCCATAACTTGAATACTGTTGGACAGTGTGTTGTAGAAAATTGCCCTCTTCCTTGGTTGAGTTTTACAAGATCATCAACGTGATGAACCATCTCTATTTAACACATGAACATTGCAGCATATCAGCATGTTCTGACTTGTATGTCTCAAACCCTTCTACTTATACTTGAACTGAACAAAGGAACCACACTCACAAAGCATAACTGAAAAAAACAGGTGCGTGCAGTTGCCAGTCTGTTCTTTTTCTTTACATTTCGCATTTACATTTAGTCATTTAGCAGACGCTTTTATCCAAAGCGACTTATAAGTGAGGTACAAGGCAGCAAGAATCTAAATCAAGGAGAAAACATCAAAGCAAAGTCCTATCAGAAAAGTGTTAACATTTCACAAGATCCAAGTGCGGGAAAGAGCAGAAAGGAAGTTTTTAAGTAGATTTAAGTGCAAAATCTTACTTTTCTATTCTAAGTTTTCTTTTCATGCAGTTCGTTAAGCAATTACATGCTTTTATTGTACCTTCCTGTAGACTTTGTGACCACAGAACTCACTATTTCTACTTTCTTTTGAGCCTTATTACAACAAAGTGCACAAGGTGATTTTAGGCACTGCAGGTTTGTATCAAACCTTCAACTGGTGTGTTTGAATTTTATTCCTCAGACCTGTGTTCACATGTCCAAACATGCATCCTGCTCATCTTCTGTTACTAAAGACTGGATTAATAAAATGCATTGGGCAGCATGGTGGTGGAGTGGTTAGCATTGCCACCTCACAGCTAGAAGGTCACTGGAGGTCGTGGGTTTCCTCCAACAGTCACTGGTGAAACAGCAGCAGGACTCTGACAGACTGAGGAGGAAACAGAGCTGAAGCATTTTACACAGCTGTTGCTGCACCTGTTGCAGAAACCAGTGGGCCACTTGTTTGTAGAAGAGACGGTTGGTGTGAATTCTGACCTCGATGTTTTCTAAAGATCATTAAAGCAATAGTACCAAGAACAAAAAGCACACCACCAAAAACAAGCACACAGACAAAAAGAAACGCACCAACAATTAATATAGAAAAGATCAGAAAAACTGTGTATTCTTCTCTGTCATCAGTGTATCCAGCTTGATCTTCTGCGAGAACAAAACCAGATGTTAAGAATGAGGTATCAGGTAGGTGATGAATCCATTTCTTCAACTTCAACCCCTGTCAGAGTTGGAAACTCCTGTCACTCTCTTATTTTGACAGGAAAACACAGGCCTCACACAACCAGTTGATAACCAACTCTATGATTTCCAGAATGGCCAATGTTACATTTTTTTAAAAATTCACAACAAACAAAATTCACACAATAGACAAAACGTAACAGCTAGTGCAAGATAAGACAAAAAGACAAGACACATGTGAACTATGTACAGGGTGTGTTTGTTTCTGAAAGTCCATCAGGATTGGAGGATTCAGGAGGGGCAGTTATTTTTGATGACATGATGAAATTATAATGTAATAATACATTCAAATAGATGAACTAAAACTAAACAAAAAGAAAGACAAAAACAAAAAACATAAACAAAAGCAAACAAAAATGAATAATAATAATAATAATAATAATAATGGATGTGACTAAATACCTGTTGATATCGAGGCCCAATCAGAGGACTTATTCATGGGTCTCCAGGATGGTCCAGCTGGTGTGTTGCATTGTTTGTTGGATTAACTGTGTTGAGTGTGTTGTTTCTGACCTGTTATTCTCTAGCTCCAAGTCGCTCTCAACCCCAGAGGGTGAGGGGCAGCTCACTGCTTGTTTCACGTCTAAAACAGCTCCCAGACCCTGAGGAGGGGCCTGTTTATTAGGGTGAAACAGTAGAGAAGTTTAGTGACCCATACTGCTCCACCCAGAGCAACAGGTGTCTCTTTATCAGGAGCCTAAGACAGGCCATTCAGTAGAATGAGTGAGTAATAATTATGTATAAATTCTAAATACATAAATTAAAAAACATACGTAAATTTAAATAATTAACACAATTATTACTAATAATAATCATCATAATTAATATAGAAATAAGTTTTAAATAAGTAAAAAGGAAAGGGGTGACCATGGAGTAATGGAAGAGCTCAGAACATATATGAACTTTTATACTATAAAAATAAAGTATTGACATAAATTGAAAGAAGTGTTGGAGAAAGAAGTAAAAGAGAAAAAGAAGGGAATAGTAGCATGTACATGTCCACTGGATACATACATACACACACACAGATGTATAATAATAATAGTAATAATAATAATAGTAGTAAAATAATGACAATAATGGTGTTTAGGAAAGAAAAAAGGGATATAAAAAGCAACAATGTTAGTGATAATTAAGTGGTAGGTAGGAGAAAAAGAAGAAAGGAGAAGAAACTACTACTACCACTAACAACAATCATCATCATCATTATTATTGATTTATACTGCTAATAATAGTGTTAATAATGATGATGATTGTATTTTTTCCCCAAAAAGTAGATCATGACCAGTTTAATTTCCATCATGGGGGCAGTTTGTGGGTTTACGTGGCTTCAGTCCCAGGTGTTTTGTTTAAACTGAAATGTTCTAGAAATGGGTTGTAACTTTTATCAAAGTTTGATATATTGTTTTTGTATGTAGCTGATGTTTTCTCTATGGTTATGTGTTGTGTGAGAAGATGATGAAGTAACCATCTGTGCTACCTGAGGCCAATGTTACATTAAGTGAAGCCAGATAAGAGCAAGAAAAATGTCAGAGTGAAAAACAAGCAATTGTGAAGCTGAGAGAAGATAAAAAAACTACAGAATTTAAATAATCAAAACTTCAGGGACAAATTTTTATGGAGTGATGAGACAAAGATTAACCTTTACCAAAGTGATGGAAAGACTAACGTTTGGAGAAAGAAAGAATTTGCTCATGATCCCAAACATAAAAGCTAATCTGTGAAACACAGTGGAAGTAATGTCCTGGCTTGAGCTGCACAGCTTCTTCTGGGACGGGCTCAATAATCTTCATTCATGATGTAACACATGATGGCAGCAGCAAACTGAACTCAGAAGTCTACAGAAACATTTGACTGACTGGGAGCTTCTTCATCATGCAGCAGGATAATGACCCAAAACACACAGGAGTTCATCAGGGGCAAGAAATGGAAGGATTTAGACTTAAACCCTGTAGAGCAACTTACCTGCTAAAGAGGAGCCTGAAGACATTAACCCCCCAAAACAAACAAGAACTGAAAGAAGCTGTGGTGAAAGTCTGGAGAAGCATCACAAAAGAAGAATGCAAACGTTTGGTGATGTTAGTGAGTCACAGGCTTGATGCAGTTATTGCAAGGAAACGATTTGCAACTAAAAAGTAAATTCACTTTCTCTCTGTTCTAATACATTTGCTCACATGACAAACTAGTGGGTTCAAACAAAAGGTGCCACCTTCTAAGTTTGTATCAGATCCAGATGTAAATACCTGGAAATAAAAGCTGAAATGTTGATCTCTTGTCTTAAATGGTTTCAGTCTACAGCAAAAATAAAGGAATTGGCCTCACTGTTCCAATACTTTTAAAGGGGAGTGTTCACTCACTCACCTGAGTCTCTGACTGTCAAGGTGATGTTGCTGATGAGGTGAAGTCTACTTCCTGCATTTCGATAATAACACACATATGTTCCACTTTCTTTGATGTTGACGTTTTTCAGAATCACAGAGCAGTTTCCCTCCTTCATCTGTGGATCTCTCAGCTCCACTCGACCACGAAAAAGTGGATGTTGGTACCTTTCATAAATGCGCTCGTCTCTGAAGTAGAAGACAAAATCCTCTGACTTCAAGTCAGGTTTGCTCCACTCTAACAGTTCGATGACTCCTTCTCTGGGACCCCGACACTGAAGAATGACATTATCTCCAGGTTTTGCTCGAATCTCTTTTGTATTTGAACAACAAACAAAAAACAGAAAAGCAGGAACGAAAAGTGAGTAACACTCATTAATATCATCTGAAATAACAACAGATCAAAAAATGTCATTTTCACACACAATATGTAAAAACAGCACATGTGCTGTAAACATCTGAATCCTCAGTTTCTTACTTTTGATGAGAAATCTTAAAACTAAAACATGGTTTGCTGTATTTTTATCTTTATCAGGTAAGGAGACAATTTCTAAATATATTATTATTATTATAAGCTCATTATTATTAGCTCTGTTCACTCTTACAACTGCTTACTGCTGCTCTTTATGTGAAGCATTAATTTCAGTGACTGTAGTGAAATATTAAGTTTGAGAAGAACAGATTTCATTCTGAGTAATGAAATGAAATGAGTAAGGATCATGTCATAAAAATCTATGTCTCTGTCTTGTCTGATTAAGTAGCAAAAGGGGAAGAAAATACTTTATAATTACAAGTATTGTGTTTATTATTATTATTATACAAATCAAATTTCTTACAAAGCAGCAAACTTCATTTCTCCTTGTAACATGTGGTATCAGAGGCAGTGGTACATTGACCAAATCTCTCAGACTTGTGGTCCATGGTTAAAATCTGACCCCACAGATCTGTGATGTTGAGTATATGACGCTGTTTTGTTCTCTGCAAACAGTCAAAAAACAAAGTACATTGTAGAAACAAAAACCAACAAGGACAAACCGTCAGCAGGATGCTGGCTTCTGTTTCTGGCCAAAATTGTTTGGGCCCATCAGTGTCAGTAACTCAGCCGGATGCAGCTCGTAGGTAATTGAGGAGATAAGTCAGAATGTTGCTACATTTTAATTGTTGTTCACACATCAGCACAAAAAGCAGGTAAAAAGCCAATAAACACATCAGAGTTGATCAGAGCACATGTTCAACAAGTAAAACTTGCTCATTAATGAGCTAAAGTGAAAGCTGACTGCAGGCTACTGTACAACAACCAATTAGCACAGTTTACTAAAATCTTCCAGCTGACTGAATATTTGTGGGACATTCTAACAGCAGCCCACACTCCCAAACCCAGCAGACACAGAGAGGTGATAGTGACTCATTTCTATAGTGTTTAATGACTCTTATTTATTTTATTCAGAGTATGTTTCATTTAAGGGAGATATTTAGTCTATGTTGGAGTGTGGACTGTTTTCACTCAATTTATTAGGAACATCTTCAGCTAAAAGTAAGTCAGTTTGCTCCAATGGTCCTAAATCCTCCTTCATGGTCATAATGTTCAGCTTGGTTTGAAACTGTTTGTTTTTATGATGTAAAAATACAGTAGTTTTATCATTTATTCCTTTTGCGAAATAGAAACTAACTCTGATCTGGTTTGGAATTAATTTAGTTTGCTCAATGACTGCTGTTTATTTTGAATTTATATTTTCATTATTTGTCTCTCGTTTGTTATTAAATTGTATTTTATGTAACAGAGAAAGAATCTAAAAGGAAGATAAAAACACATATTTAGCTCCCTGCTGTCTCAGTATCAGCATCAGCAACTGACAAACCCATATCAGTCGACCACTACTCTGTCGTCCAAAACACAGTGAGACCTTTTGTCAGAATCTTCCAGTTTAAATGTTCAGAATGTTCTGAATGAGGAAATTCAGCCGCCTACTTGAAGCAAGTAGCTGTTGGACAATAAGATGCCAAAGTTAGTAGGACGAACAGCAAACAATCAATATTTGTACTATTTAAATTTTATTTTAATTTACATTATTTACATTGTCCAGAGCTAAAATATCACTTTATGAATCTTTCTAAATCTGTTTACAACAGCCACTGCATAACCACTTTAATGGTTTTACTACCTAGAACCGGACACTAGACACGATTAAGCACGTGGCTACTTCAAGATACTGGTGCTGCTTTTATTGTCTTCACCCAATTGATGACAGCAGTGAGGACAGACTGTCTGTCTCCTGTCCCCTGTCTGTATAAAGCAGCACAAACTGAATCCACTGCTCTATTTAAAGCACTGTACCTAATAAACTGAAAACTCCTTGTAAATTCATCGTTTCGTGTCTACAATAGCAAATTCACAACACAGACTCAGAAATTCTGATACAATATTAAAGCTAAACCATAAAAACGATCTTCTGACGTGAAATCCCGGGTCCCCGTCCTCCTCTGTCTCTGCTGCCGGACACAGCTCACAGCTCCTGCCTGGTGTGGGAGTGTGTGTGCTGCTGTATCCGCGTGCTGCAGCATTTGTGGCACTTAGCACGTTAAATGGGGCTCGTGCAGCGTGTAGCAGTTAGCAAGTAGCTAACCAGCTTGTTGTGGCTAACACAGGGACGGTGGAGGACAAGTTATCGCTCCTCTGCACCTCAGATGGTTTCACGGGGATTTGATAAACTGCTGTTATTGGTAATAAAAGACAACGGGTAAGCGTTAATGTCGAGTCATGATTATAACGGTGCTCTTACCTTCAGAGGTTAAACAAATCACGGAACATGGGAGGAGACACACAAATAAGATCTTTCTGGAATCAAACATTTTTATCTTCTACTGAGGCAAATTGGCTTTTCAGCGGATTTAAACGACATGAAGGAAAATCCCTCAACCACTGATTGTGTAAATTGTGGAAGCATCCAGTGGCCGCTCCCAGTACCGTAAGTACGGGTATTGGGAGCGGCCACCGGATGCGCAGTAACTAACAAGTATAAATAATAGAATAAAAATGATAGTGAAAATACTGGATGAGAGTTGTAATGAATACTTCTTTAGATAAAAAGTTTAAATATAATGCTGGGTATGCTCGTGGTAGTACTAATGGAGTTGTACTATAGAAGTGAAATCAGAAAAAAAAAGGTTTTTTTGGAGTTACAAAATGAGTTATATAACTGGCCAAATGGTGCCGCTATAGAGCCTACGCTGTATATTAATATTCATAATATTTACAGAACGTTAGCTGTCAGCACACAGAGTAATAGCACAGCTCTCCCAGCCAGGCCTAATGGTACCATGGTATAATATTAAATACTATAAAAATCACAGGAGTTATTTCAAGTATTAATGCAACCGCAAGCGGACACAAGCCAGTGTCTTCCTGTGCCAGTCCCCTGTCCGGGTAAATGCAGAGGGCTGTGTCAGGAAGAGCATCGGACATATAACACAGGCCAATTGAAACATGCGAATGACGACTTTCACACCGAATCTGACTTTCATAAGTAAAAATCTATTTACTTGTTATTTACTGCGCATCAATTGGCCGCTACCATCACCCGTACTTACGAAACTGGGAGCGGTCAGTGGATATTTCCAGTACCCGTGCAACAAGCTAGTTTCTCTGCAGAACCTGCACAATCAGTGGTTGAGGGATTTTCCTTCATATCATTTAAATCCGCTGAAAAACCCATTTGCCTCAGTAGAAGATAAAGATGTTTGATTCCAGAAAGATCTTATTTGTGTGTCTCCTCCCATGTTCCGTGATTTGTTTAACGTCTGAAGGTAAGAGCACCGTTATAATCATGCAAATCTTTACTTCAAAAGCCCACTAACTTTAGGCTTCAAACTCTGCTCAGATCCGTGTTTATTTTCCCCAAACTTAGTGAGTTCCGTCACAAAGGCTTTAGACATCCTGTGTAATATGTTGTGATTGAGTTACACATGCTACTAACCTGTTTCGGACAGGAAAAGTAGAGACGGGACATTACTGTGACCGTTCACTCAGGCTGTTTCTGTCTGAGAAGCAGAGGCCTGAAGCCTAAGTTTCCACCTAGTAGCGTAATTTGACAATTACAATATAGACCTTGGTACTTAGAACCATGGTAAATGTACAGAGATTTGGCCTCTTTACACAAAAATACAAAAAGAAACATAAACTTAATCAACAATTGTGACAGACCATTGGTGGGTGTCAGGTACATCGCTTTAAATATAGCAGTGGATTCAGTTTGTGCTGCTTTATACAGACAGGGGACAGGAGACAGACAGTCTGTCCTCACTGCTGTCATCAATTGGGTGAAGACAATAAAAGCAGCACCTGTATCTTGAAGTAGCCACGTGCTTAATCGTGTCTAGTGTCCGGTTCTAGGTAGTAAAACCATTAAAGTGGTTATGCAGTGGCTGTTGTAAACAGATTTAGAAAGATTCATAAAGTGATATTTTAGCTCTGGATAATGTAAATAATGTAAATTAAAATAAAATTTAAATAGTACAAATATTGATTGTTTGCTGTTCGTCCTACTAACTTTGGCATCTTATTGTCCAACAGCTACTTGCTTCAAGTAGGCGGCTGAATTTCCTCATTCAGAACATTCTGATCATTTAAACTGGAAGATTCTGAAGACAAAAGGTCTCACTGTGTGTTGGACGACAGAGTAGTGGTCGACTGATATGGGTTTGTCAGTTGCTGATGCTGATACTGAGACAGCAGGGAGCTAAATATGTGTTTTTATCTTCCTTTTAGATTCTTTCTCTGTTACATAAAATACAATTTAATAACAAACGAGAGACAAATAATGAAAATATCTGAATTATTTAAGCAATTTAAAATAAACAGCAGTCATTGAGCAAACTAAATTAATTCAGAACCAGATCAGAGTTCATTTCTATTTCGCAAAAGGAATAAATGATAAAACTACTGTATTTTTACATCATAAAAACAAACAGTTTCAAACCAAGCTGAACATTGACCATGAAGGAGGATTTAGGACCATTGGAGCAAACTGACTTACTTTTAGCTGAAGATGTTCCTAATAAATTGAGTGAAAACAGTCCACACTCCAACATAGACTAAATATCTCCCTTAAATGAAACATACTCTGAATAAAATAAATAAGAGTCATTAAACACTATAGAAATGAGTCACTATCACCTCTCTGTGTCTGCTGGGTTTGGGAGTGTGGGCTGCTGTTAGAATGTCCCACAAATATTCAGTCAGCTGGAAGATTTTAGTAAACTGTGCTAATTGGTTGTTGTACAGTAGCCTGCAGTCAGCTTTCACTTTAGCTCATTAATGAGCAAGTTTTACTTGTTGAACATGTGCTCTGATCAACTCTGATGTGTTTATTGGCTTTTTACCTGCTTTTTGTGCTGATGTGTGAACAACAATTAAAATGTAGCAACATTCTGACTTATCTCCTCAATTACCAACGAGCTGCATCCTGCTGACTGTTTGTCCTTGTTGGTTTTTGTTTCTACAATGTACTTTGTTTTTTGACTGTTTGCAGAGAACAAAACAGCGTCATATACTCAACATCACAGATCTGTGGGGTCAGATTTTAACCATGGACCACAAGTCTGAGAGATTTGGTCAATGTACCACTGCCTCTGATACCACATGTTACAAGGAGAAATGAAAAGTTTGCTGCTTTGTAAGAAATTGGATTTGTATAATAATAATAATAATCACAATATTTTTATAGAGAAAGTATTTTCTTCCCCTTTTGCTACTTAATCAGCCAAGAAAGACATAGATTTTTATGACATGATCCTTATTCATTTCATTTCATTACTCAGAATGAAATCTGTTCTTCTCAAACTTAATATTTCACTACAGTCACTGAAATTAATGCTTCAAATAAAGAGCAGCAGTAAGCAGTTGTAAGAGTGAACAGAGCTAATAATAATGAGCTTATAATAATAATAATATATTTAGAAAATGTCTCCTTACCTGATAAAGATAAAAATACAGTAAACCCTTGTTTTAGTTCTAATTCCAAGATTTCTCATCAAAAGTAAGAAACTGAGGATTCAGATGTTTACAGCACATGTGCTGTTTTTACATATTGTGTGTGAAAATGACATTTTTTGATCTGTTGTTATTTCAGATGATATTAATGAGTGTTACTCACTTTTCGTTCCTGCTTTTCTGTTTTTTGTTTGTTGTTCAAATACAAAAGAGATTCGAGCAAAACCTGGAGATAATGTCATTCTTCAGTGTCGGGGTCCCAGTGAAGAAGTCATCGAACTGTTAGAGTGGAGCAAACTTGACTTGAAGTCAGAGGATTTTGTCTTCTACTTCAGAGACGAGCGCATTTATGAAAGGTACCAACATCCACTTTTTCATGGTCGGGTGGAGCTGAGAGATCCACAGATGAAGGAGGGAGACTTTGCTGTGATTCTGAAGAACGTCACCATCAAAGACAGTGGAACATATATGTGTTATTATGGAAATGGTGGAAATGGACTTGAGCTCATCAGCAACATCACCTTGACAGTCAGAGACTCAGGTGAGTGAGTGAACACTCCCCTTTAAAAGTATTGGAACAGTGAGGCCAATTCCTTTATTTTACTGTAGACTGAAATCATTTGAGACGAGAGACCAACATTTCAGCTTTTATTTCCAGGTATTTACATCTGGATCTGATACAAACTTAGAAGGTGGCACCTTTTGTTTGAACGTATAAATTTGTCATGTGAGCAAAAGTATTGGATTTAAAATAGATTAGATTAAATTAGATTAAATTAGATTAAAATAGATTAAAATAGATTAAAATAGATAGCTGTCCTTGAGCAATACAACATCTCATTGTTTAATGTTGGGTTTGTCTTCTGTCCGTTTTCTGCGGCTCTGAAGAGTGGCCAGATATTCTCCTCTCCATCTCTTTCAGAAAGTGTCTGCAAGACATTGAACGTGCTTCCATTGGTTAGTATAGAGTTTTGCTGGTTCAAAGTTGCTGGAAGGTGTTGACAGAGCACTTGTCTTGTGAGTTAGGATCAGTGCTGGTGAAAGAACAACTGGCATGTCTGGGTCAGTGGGCACTGGTACCAGTTGTCTAGCATTCATTACTTTTCACTTTTTGCTTTATAATATTGGCTTCTTGTTCCTTGTATCTTGTTAAGTTGTTCCCACTGTGTCAATTGTCCTTTTACTATACTGTCCTCACAAAGAGTGGAACTTGTTCTATGCTGGACAGTTAGGAAACATGTGAGTGTGAAGTCCTCCAATAAGCACAAGGCCTAACTTTTCTTGAATGTTTAATGAAGGCTCACTTTCGTTTTCTCTTGCTTTACCTTACTCACTGTAAAATTGAAGACAAATAACAATTGAAATGAAAATAAACTAAACATCTTACAGGTACAATTCAAAGTTTCAAATATTGAAATAGAAATACAGTGAGTCACAACAGCAATGATTTCAACAATTTACCATAACTCTGAATTAATGATTTTGAAGCCAAATAATAATGCAGCAACCATATTATGTTTACAGCATCAAAAAGGGTAATAAACAGAATACTTATGGACAAATAATGCTCAAGGCTACAACGTTATAAAGAAGATTAGCAGCAGTAATGCTTCAGTAACTCTCAGGGGAATTCAAGCTCTAAACCTGCTGCTGCTGGCTGACCAGAAGGGGGCACTGCTGCTCACAAAACTCTTGAAAGATTTTTAGCAGTTGTAAATGCACTCAAACAGAGGGCAGAACACTTTTTGTTTAGTTTTAGTTAATTTATTTGAATGTATTATTACTTTATAGTTTCCTCACGTTATCAAAAGCACTAATTATAGAATGTACATGCTTAGAACATGTGTGGCCTCAGTATAAATACTCCTGTCCTGTATGTTCCTATTTCCCCCCCAAACATCTTTCTTATGATTAGAGTTTTTCTGCGTATCCTCACTACCCCTCCTCAATCCAGCAACCCTGGTGCACTTTCACAAGCAAACACACCCTGTACATAGGTCACATGTGTCTTTGTCTTTTTGTTTTGTTCCTCACTAGTTGTTTTGTATTGTGTGCTTTTTTTTTTTGTTGTGAATAAAAAAAATTATCCTGGATATCTTTTTCTTTTCACAGCAAAACATGTTCCTCCATCTTCTGCATCCTCTTCGCTCAGACCAACTGGCTTCATGTCCTCCCTCCCTACACCCATTCGGGATATCATAAAGTTGGTTATCATCTGGTTCTGTCAGGCCTGGGTTTTCCTGTCAGAGTAAGAGCGTGTTCATGTGAATGTTCTTCCTTAGAGGCAACTTTGGGAGAAACATGTATGAAGTACTTATGCAGCTGTTACAGTGATGCAGAGAACTTTTCACACCGCAGAGAAATTGTGCAATAGAACAACAACACAAGAAAAACATTAGAGTGTGAACATGGACTTTTATTTTGACACTAATATCTTACTGACGTTTCCCTAATGAATAAACTAACACACTTATGTGAATGGTATTTTCAAATAAGCTAAACTGGTCTCTACAGAAAAAAACCGGGTTGGTAAAAAGACCTGAGTTCTTCAGGAGAAGTAACTAAAACTATAAGGACAACAAACCCACCAACTCACATCTATGTCCCACAAAACCTGAAGCCACCTACAGTCTCTAGTTACTATGATTATATGCCACACTGAGTGTTTGCAAGCTGCACAAGTTGGAAGCTTGTTCACATTCACAGAACACGTCCTAAATGTAGAAAGCTACACGTTCTCATCATATGCAGTGGATCCAGAAAGTTTTCCCAGTGCTTGACTTCTTCCACATTTTGTTATATTACAGCCTTATTTCAAAATGGATTACATTCATTATTTTACTCAAAATTCAACAAACAATAGCCCATAATGACAACGTATATTTATATACATTGTCAATATACGTAAATATATTTATTAACGTATATTGATAAAAAGACCTGAGTTCTTCAGGAGAAGTAACTAAAATTGGAAGGACAACAAACCCACCAACTCACATCTATCTCCCGCAAAACCTGAAAGTAGCCTTCCTCTTTGTTTCATTTGATCCTGCGTATTCAAGGTTTATGTGTGAATTTACAAATGAGCCTCACGGATCCTGTCTCAGTGACTGTGTGGCCTAGAGTCCCCTTTTTATGTTTACTCCAAGTCCTTAGACGATCTTAAAACTTGCTCATTTCATGGTTGGTAAAAGTGCATAAACTGTAATTAGAGACTGACGGCCACCTGTGGAATAATCAGCTGAGGCTCCTGTAATGTTGTAGTGATTTTTTGCCACCTGCAGGATGGTTGTGTTACACAATCACATAGAGTTTGAAGTGAGAGAACATGAGGTGAATAATATTCAGGAAAAAGAAACAACAGTACAATGTGTATAATGATAATGATATAAAGCTGGCACAGAGATTTGTTGTTTTCCAGAAATGGCTGTACAGGTGCTCCACAATACTCCAAGTGAAAAATTTCCCAAAGTGCTTATTAAGAGCAACATCTCCACATCTGTGGCCTTTATCAGGCAAACATTCATTCACAGACAAAAGCTACAAATAGACAGGAAAGGAGAACCTCACCTCCAATCAGGGAATCACATGGTATAACCAGAACCTACAAACCACATGTGACATCATAAATATCCAAAGCTCCCTGTCTACTAAATACTACAGTACTTATATTAAGTGTTGGAGTTTGTTATATTTTCTATTATATTTTCTATTATATTCTTTGTGTTGTTATCATTATGTGAAGAGTGGTAGGTCACAGGACTCACATGGTCAACTTGGTGTGATGTATGTATTCTACGCTACATTCTTTCTTAATTTAGTTTACCCTTGGGACAGAGCAGGAGGTGCATCCTGTTCTGTAAATCTTCTAGTTTAGGACCTGTAGAGCAGGACATACATCATGTGTCCACATTCCTTCTTGGGTGAGAATATCTGGTTGTTCAGTAACCAGATGGTTTGACTTAAAGAAAAGTAATGTATGCATGAAATGTCCAATCACGTGAAGGCATACCCTTCTCTGTTCTGTCCTGTTTACAATAAAAAGAGCTTGCAAGGAGATACTCTTTGGAGTGGCTGTGTTCGGGTGAGTGCAACTGTCACTGAGACCCGCCGGCTCCCCTTGCAGCAAGTAAAAGACAAAGTCGACTTCTGTGTTTATTTCACTGTTGTAGAACTGTACTTCCTGGTGTAATCAGCGCTGTTGTGGTTATTAGAACCCAACATTAAGCCTGAGCTGTAATATCACATAAAAACCACTGTACTATGAGCCACAGAGCATGTGTAAAAAAATAGTCTTCATTTCAGTACAAAATCTAACCACCAGATGGAGACAAGAACTAGAGAAAGCACTGGACCCATGTAAATCAAAGGAGTTTTCTTATGTAGAATTCCTCATTTAAACCACAGTGTGACAGTGTATTTATCTGATTGATCCAGAAGGTTTGTGTCAAAGCTTTTTGTTCTAGTGTGCAAACCATCATCAAAAGTAAAGTACAGTGGAGGGAGCATCATGGTTTGGGGCTGTTTTCCTGACTCTGGACCTGGACAACATGTTACTGTGGAGGCAGAGGTGGAAAGTAACAATGTCACTGCACATTTGACATTTAATCTTTAGTCTCATTTATTTTAAGTGTATTTTAATATTATTTGAAGTCAGGTGGTTTAATAATCTTCAAGTTATTTTAATATGAAATGAGATCAAGTTTGTTTTGCACAAAAACAGCTGGTGGAGGTTTAATTTATACTTTATACTTATATTTCTGAGCCATTTATCAGTTTTTCTTAAGTATAAGTTCAGTACTAGTTTAAATCAGTACTTCTATTTTTAAATTTAAAAAGAACATTTATTTCTTTTTACTTCTATTTGAGTAAAGAATAATTGTACTTTTGACACTTCTAGTGAATTGCCAAGTGTATCATGGTCTCCTACAGGACGATGTCAGGGTGAAGCTCAGAAGAAGCTGGGTGATGCAGGAGGACCATGACCATTAAGAGTGAAGTACATTTACTACAGAATGACTTCAGAAAACATATGGCTGAGAAACACAAAAAATGTTGTCATTACACTTTCCAGCATCACTCTGTATTTTAATGAGCGTATTCAATAAAGACATGAAAGATCACAACTGCTTGTGTTTCATCAACTTATAAAGATTTTGTTTGTTGATATTTGTGACTTTGGTGAAAATCACATCACATTTCATGACCTATTTATGCAAAAAAAAAAATGGAAATTGCCTTTAAAGAATTTGCTTTTTTATCATTATATGTGCTTAAATTCAGCTAAATGTTCAACATCCTCTGGACAGTGTTTTATTGTAATACGACAATGACTAGAAAAATACTAAGTGTGTGGTTTTACGTGAGCCGTGGGATAGACTGGTCCTTCAGCTCGTGGTGTTCATCTCCAAAGATCAGATCACATTTTATTACCCAATTGCTGTATGCAGAAATCCTTCCACAGTCCAAAGACATGCATGTTAGGTTAGATGGTGACTCTACATGCCCCGTAAGTGTGAATGTGATTGTTAACAGTTGTCTGTTTATGTCTCTCTCTGCTGGCCTGGGATAGACTGCAGACCTGTCCAGGGTGGAAGCAGAACCTTTAAAACAGTATCTGCCTATTCTCAAAAACCAATTTAATGTGTCAAGAAAAAGAATTTCTGCATTTTTCCGCATCATATTGTGCTGCTTTGTCAATAGAAGATGGACGGTGTCTCCAACTGGCTTCTAACTAGAGAATTTCTATGTATTTCGAAAGGGTCGATGATTTTGGGGGGAAAGATCACTGTAAATGGAAGTTAGCAATGTTACCATGGTAACAAACACAAAGACGGCATTTGTGGGATTTAAGGTGAACAGTGATCTCCTGCCTTTAAGTATTATTGCAGCTGTTGAGATAATGGTTCAGATAACAAATGGACAGATGCAAATGTAGTCACAATAATGTAGCATACAACTACGTTTCACTTTATCAACCTTCCGCCCCCTTCAACCAAGCAGAAGGGGGTGGAAACCTCAGACCACTCAGCATACAGACACCATGTACAAATTCAGTCTCAGTGTCTCATAATTTAGTGATGATATATGTTTAGAATATTTAAGTTTGTAGCATTCTTGTTTCTCGTAGTTTGAAAACTAGGACAATTTGAAGGGCTGTGCAGAGCATGTTGGAGCATAACCAGCAAAATAAAGCAGTTTCTGTCATGTAAATGATGTAATTTATTATGGAAGTTACACAGTTTAGATCATGTAAGTGGAGAAGAGTTTTAGGGGCGGCTGTAGCTCAGTTGGTAAAAGCAGTCGGTAAAGTTGGTAAAATTCAATCCCCGGTCCTGGCTATATGTCAAAGTGTCTCTGGGGAAGACATTGAACCCCTAACAGTCCATTCCCATCCCCAGCTGTGCAGTGCCGGTCCAAGCCCGGTAGAAATTGGGGAGGGTTGCGTCAGGAAGGGCATCTGGCGTAAAAATGTGCCAATTCAACATGTGGACAACGATCCGCTGTGATGACACTGAACTCACGGGATAAACCGAAATTATAAAAAATTTAAAAAATTTAAAAAATGAGTGGAGGATATTTTTAATCCTGAACCGTTTTGTGTTTAGTATAGTATAGAGTCAAAGTCTTCTTGGTTCCTCACTGCTGAATGATGTCCATGCTGTTTACAGACTGATTTTGTGGTTTTTATATGTATGTCTGCAAAGAGACATGTAGACGTTACCCACAGCCAAACAGGAACAGGTCAAATTTTCCATCTTACACCATTGTGAAACTGTTATAACCACACGAGAAGAACAATTTAAAAGACCGACGGTGATCCAACAGAGAAACCAGCTCACTGCTGTAGCAAATACAGAAGGTCAAAAATATGAATAAATTATAAATAATTAAAAATAAAACTGTACAGTTTTTCTTAATGATGTATTCTGATCTGAAGAGTTCTGAGGACCAGTTACGGTTCACTGGTGTGAAGGTGTTGAGTCTGACTTCAGTGAAGAGTATATGACCTCTGTTGCTGGTGGAAACCCTGAACACAAGAAAACATTATTGTGAGACAACAGTGTGGAAAATGTTGAACTTCACCCGTCTTTGTTTTTAATGCAGTGACATTACGCAAGTATTTATAATACCAACATCTGATTTCCACACTAACCTGGGTCTCCATGGAGGACCCTCTATTCTCTAAGAATCGGTTATCTATGTTTATCTTACCAAGATCTGTTAGCCCCCTAATCTGTCTCATCTCAAAAATGTGTTTGTCATAAATTGTGGCAAGAAACATTATGTGAGCTCTCAAGAATGACCTGGTTTACTCGCATTAGTTGGTCATTCATTCAAAATCTTCTGTCTAAGCTAACTCCTACGTATTTCTAATGCTGGACTGTATTGCAGAGGAAAACCATACAAGCACAACGTGAACATGCAAACTCCACACAGAAAGGCCACAATTGGTCAGCGTGAACCCACAAGCTTCTAGTTGTGAGGCAGCAGCCCTAACCACTCCACCACCATGCTGCGCATTAAAAGACCAGAAAAGAAAATTGCATTAGGTCACAGTCAGGACTCCACCCCAAATTTGTGCCTCGTTAACTCCAGTGCAGTTCCCCCGGTGCAGAACCAGATTAGGAGTCTCCACTGGCTCCACTGTCCGGGGGATCGGTCACAGAAGACCAGTTTGAAATTGTTAGACCAGTGACTGCTGGAAACAAAGCTCCATATCAGCCAAACCTTCCAGGGAGTTTTGGAAAATCGACATTTGAGCAGTTTTTGAAATGGTGGCTGCATTATGCTCCCGCTAACGACTGTGTTTCTTGCTTTGTCTGCAGCAAAGCCAGAGAGAAGGGATGTCGCCATAAAGATGGTAAAACATGGAAAAAGCTTGCTAAAACTGTTTTGGAGCTACTTTTACAGTGTGTCTGATTCCTTGGACGACAGGACCTTCCACTACTAGGCGAATGTCACCGAAATGGAACGGTATAGCAGCTGATGATGGGGCGGATTTAAGATCTGCCCAGAGACACTTCCGCAAAGAGACAACCAGATGTCTGACACCATTCCAAATGGAACATTGGAAATATTTTCACATGCAGTTCAGGGAAAAGTTGTGTCTAGAGACAAATGAGGGAACCTTGTGCCTCTTTCACAGTATTTTGTACATGTCGTCTCAGGTGCCTTAGAAGAATGTCCCAAACGAAAAGACATTAATCATGTATGTTTTAGGACTGGGTGAGGGTGTATGCCATTTGCCATTGTGCCCGACAAGATCTACAGTATGTAGCTTGTGATTTTGCTGAGGTCAGCGCAGTGGTTTTTCATCTGTGTTGCTTTATGCATTCGTTAGTGGCTCGTGTGCAAATATGCTCAGCAGCACCCTGGCAAGAAATATTCTCCCCCGCACATAACTATAACTGGAGGGCATTTATGTGAAACAGGAAGACCATATGACCACAAAGGCACAGTTTACATGAGCTCAATTTCACAATGCATATGCTGTATCAGCCACAGAACACAATGCTACAGAAAAAACCTCAACAGTTTCACGTCACAGTTCACTGCACTCAGCAAAAAGAAGCTGCTTTTTGCAGTTCACTGGCCATTACTAGTTTGCCAGTCTGTATCTGGAAGTCTCACAGAATCGTAGCTCGGTCATTCTCAACCACCTTCAGAGGTGTGTCCCATTTTGATCTTGGGGGTTTCCAGCCTGTACTCTGCACAGATGTTTCCGTACACTGTTCCAGCCACTTGGTTGTGGGGTTTCATGTGAGCCCTGCTTGCTAGCATCTTGCACCCTGCGGTTATGTGCATCTTTGCACAGCCTGCACCAGGAGTCCTGCCTGGTCTGATAGACCCCAACCTCTAGCTGTCTGCTCCTGTGCTGCCAGGATTAGTGCCTCTGTGCTGTCTTTCAGTCCAGCTTTGTCCACTTCTTCTATCTGCCGGTGGTAGATAGCGCTCAGGGGTTTGTCCTTCTATAATGGTTCCTGCTCTTACTTCTCTTCTTCCTTTGGTTTCTGCTGCCTGAGGTATTCACTAACCACTTGGAGCCAACTTCCTGATGTATTAATGGATCTTATTTGTTTCAGTGTGGAAAGCTCGTGTTGCTGCAGTTTTCCAATGGCTTGAGGTAAGATCAGCTAAATGAAAAGCAGACAAACTGCCAGAGCACAGACAAACTCACAAAGCTAAGCCACACCCACTATGGTGGCAGCACTGATCTACTTTGACGATGGTTTTCAGAATCACCAAACGGAACACAGACTCACTTCAGCGGAGGCAGGGAGATTCTCACAGTAAACACTATAATGTCAGCTTCACATTCTCTATTGCAAAACCATAAAACATTACCTGTGCTTCGTCTCGTTGGCTGTTGTTGATATTTATGATGTAATATTTCGACGTCCATGTATGTGATGTAACAATCTTCTCCAGTTTGTACTTCGTCAGCTGCAGTGAACCGAAATGTAAAAGAAATTTTTAAATACTGTGACCATTAAAAGAAACATAACACAAATTATAACATCTAATTATAATCTGTTGTTCAAATGTAAAACATGGGTGTTAGAATTCATACATGCTATATAAATAGTCATAAATCTCACTATTAAAACCAGAAGTCTTTGTCTCACCTTTAAGTTTCCTCTGAACATATAGTCTCACCAGTAGAACCAGTAACACCAGTAGAACCACAGTACAAATTAATGGGACAGACCAAACCACAGGCTGAAGAGAAGAGGAGGAAGCTGAGGAAGCAGAAGTAGAGGAGGAACGGGTGGATGTAGGTGGAGGTGTGGTGGAGGGTTTTTCTACAAATGAAGCCAAGATGATTAAACTACGTCACATTATGAACCATCACTGTTCAGTACAGAAAACTCAGAAGTCTCCTGAAGACTCTGACTTCCTGACCTGTGACGTAGATCCAGCTGGGTGGAGACTCTCCATGACTGCTGATGTGACACTTGTAGAGGCCTTCATCAGACTTGGTAACATGGTGGATGGTCATGTGACCTGTAGGCTCAGTCCTGATGAGGGAGCCATCTTTATAGAAATCAGCTGGGAGCTTGGAGGGAGGCCTCTTTGTTTGACAGTGCAGAGAGACATTGTGTCCCTCCATCACAGGGAGGACAGGACTCTGCAGGATCACTGCTCCACCTCAACACAGAGACAAACTACAGCATTTCATCCATTTCCACACAGCTTCATCAACACTAACTCCACAGTCTGATCTTACCAGTGACAGTGATGGTGATGCTGTTACTGGTTGATCCCTCTGTGGACTCACACCAGTAAACTCCACTGTCCTGTGGGTCCATGTAGCTCATGTTACAAAGAGAACTAGAAGATTTTCCCCAGTTAGCTCCACACTCAGCTCTGGTTTCTCTGCTTGTGTTCCTCATAAATGTCCATCCAGCAGAGCTGTCGTCCTCCTCACAGATCAGAGACACAGACTCTCTTTTAAAAAACTGAGACCTGCTTGGACTCCCATTTAGACGAGCTGTGGGAAATTCAGTGTATATTAAAAAAAAACACCCATTGCACCATCAACTATAACAACAATGATCTTGTGGGAAAAATTATGAAGTCAGTGAGTGAAACATGATCATGTCTCTTTAGTGGATCAGATGTTTTCTTGAATTTTAATAGAACTAAATCTAAAAGCATCAGAAACTGATTTAGGTTGGACTGACTTATAATATTTCATTTTCTCAGCTGTTAAAGTGGAGGGAAAAAAAGCAAATCCACAATTTAAACACATTCTGTCATACGTTGTTTCTCTCATCTGTTCGGTTTTAGCAGCTACATAGACATGATGAGGACTTCAAAAATAGAGGTTTACATTACAGACTATAGATTATTAGATGAGAAGTTCACCAACCTTGGTTTGTTGAGTAACACAGCAGAGGCATCACAACTACAGAGAAAGTGGATCCTTGTTACTTTGACATATGATAACAGAGTTCTACTTTACAGAAATATGATGATAAATCAACAAGATTCACAGTCCTTTTATTAGTTATGCTTGACAGTTTCATAGTTTGACAGGACCCCATAACCACTGTATGCACTGCTTTGTCAGCAGAATCTCAGTCCAATAACAAGTTTTATGTACATGTAGTAACATGTGGTCATTGTATTTTAGTTCTGTTTAAAATGTATTTCTGCTTTTTTGTTTGAAATTTTGTTTTACAGTAATAAATATTTTCTGACAAAGTTGCTGAACTGAGAATGTTTTCTTGCTGTTTCTTACATTTTCAGTTGTACTCAGTTTTCTTCATGCCGATGTAATAAAATGGAAATATAGTATAGTATAAATATAATCACGTTACTATAAATCTCCCTCCATGGAAAATTGTTTGATACAAAGACGTTTTTAAAACATATTTCAAATTGTAACTTTAAATCAAACTATTTAAATTGTACAAACTTGTACTCACGGAGCAGAGTTTGAAGAGATGTTTGGTCCATTGTACGACTTGGTGACATGAACTCAACACGTTTGCTTGCAGCAGTTAGTCCCACTTCCTTCCTCTGTCTAGGTTAAGGTGTTGTTTTCTCTCCAACACAAAATACCTCTTTAAGTTTATGTTACTACTGTGAAAAGAAAATATAAAATAAAAAATAGTTCATTCTTGGAAAGACTCTCTAGCATTAATAAAGATGTTGAAATTCAGAATCTACTGAAACAAATGGGGTTTTTGCAGAAAGCTGACAATGTAGTCTCAAGGTTTTTTGTAACCGATTTTGGACCAAGTAAGTCTTTTATTTAAATGGGTGGGCAGGGCAGGTAAAAAGCTTAGTAGTACACGTACTCTGTGGTCCCATCCAAAGACAAAGAAACAGACCAAGCTCCAATATCTTGTATTTGGATTTACACAACCAGCCAGCACCTTCGCCATTTTGCCATCAGAGTCCTTTGATGGTCCCGTGTTTTGCAACATAACTAACAGCGGTTTGCTAACAGTGTTGTCAGTGTGAGCATGTGCATGACTGGTTACTGTTCATTTATGCTACAATAATAAGTGACTAACTCATTTATAGACTTGGCTACGGCTACAGCAGCAGCTACAGCTAATGTACGGGACCACTACTACTGTTACTGGGCTACTGTTAGAGCTCGGCCCTGCTGAAGATAATGTTAGTTTTAGGTGGAAATTGTTTGATTTATTAGAATAACTGTCTAGTTTCCATTAAACACTGTTTGGACTTCGCTTTCTTTGTGTCGATGTAAGTCCTCAGTCTGTGTGTTTCTTACAGTCTGCAGTGCTGTCGCTGCATCCTCTAGTGGCTGTTGTCAAAAATGCACCACACAATAGATTCAAGTTTCCTTAATTCATTGTTTTTCAAGCCTTAATCCTCTGTCACCCCAGAAGTGGTTCCAGTGCTTTTCAGTGAAGGATCTTCCAAAGCTTCTTATTTCGCTCTGAGGATCGAAGATCAATGTTTGAGGAGAAATAAGTGAGGATACACGAGAGCATCCTTCACCAAAGTCTTTGACATGATCCACACATCCTTTGTTTGACTACCTAAAACCTGATTAAAAGAGGTATTCAACACCAAACAGAACGGGAAAGAAGAGGAATCGTGGCCTATCCACAGCATTGGTTCACTACTTTCATTGTTTATGAGCCTTTCAAATACTACTTGTCTATCAGCCCTTTGCTAAGGAAGTAAGCCATTAAAGTGAAAGTCTTTGAGTCAATTTTAGAGTTTGAAGCACTGGTCTAAAGGACAGATATCAGTAAATATGTATTTGAAATAGCAGGTACATACATGTAGAAGCTCCTAACGGCCTCATGTTTTGAAGATGGTGTCTAAACCAGAGATTATGGCTCGTTATTGAACCTTTACTAAGTTGTACCAGAACAATATGCTGCTGTGTTTAGAGATTGTGAGGAAACTAATGATTCATTCTGTTACTGTCACAGTGTTTGTGGACTCAATCAGAGCAGCAGAAGTGGAGACATCCTGTTATTTGGAAAGGCAGCTGACAGCATGACAGAGGCCTCTTGTGGTAAAAGTGTGCAGCTGCACTGATGAGCAATTGTTGATGAAGCTGTGTGGGAGTCACATGATTTGTAGTATTTGTAGAAAAGACTTGTAGGAAGGTTGTGCATTTGTGTGGTTGTCTCCTGTTGTGAAAGACACACTTCCACAGAAAGCTCACTGAAAGCTCTGTGCACCAGAGACACATGTGACACGTGATGCAACAGATCTTTCTCTGATTTCTATTTGTCTGACTCACGCTTCAGCCAGCTTGCTTAAAGAGTAACTAAACCCCTTTTAAAGTAAAAAAAACCAATATGAATATTTAGTAGTGGACTTGATTCTACATTTTGTGTTACGGGGAAGCACAGTGGTACAGTGGTTAGTGCTGCTCCCTCACAGCTAAAATCCACCAGCTGGCTGCAGCCTTTATGTGTGGAGTTTACATGTTATCCCTGTGCTTGTGTGGCTTTCCTCCGGTTTCCTTCCACAGTCCAAAGACATGCACGTTAGGTTAACTGGTGACTCTCAATTACCCATAGGTGTCAATGGTTGTCTGTGTATGTCCCTCTGTGTTGGTACTGAGACAGACTGGAGCCCTACATGTTATTACAGATACATATAGATGCATCAAAGAATTCAGCTGGTCAGGTAGGAGTGGGATTGTTTGGTCCACAGATGTATATCCACATAGATTTGGACGTATTGGACTTACAAACATAATACAGATAAATGTGATTACTGTGGCAAGAACATGTCATAATACACTGTGAGGAATATGAAACAGAAAGAAGGTAAATAATAACAAACCTCAGGGGGCCGGGCAGGAGGCCAGCTTCTGAGGCGGAAACCAGGTGCTGTACCTGAAGGGATGTCGGCTGACCCAGGAACCGAGACTGTTGCTGCGCCAGTCAGCTGGGGAACAGCAACGGGTGGCGTAGGCCACAGGAATGGACAGGAATGTATTCAAAACAGGCGGCGGCGATCCGCTCGGAAACAGGAACAAGTTCAGAACCGGCGGTGGTGTCGACCCGCTTGGAATTCGCAAGTGGGTCGGTGGCTTCGACCCGCCCGGAGGCAGGAATTGGAAGGACGCCGTCAGCCCGCTTGGAAGCAGGAACAGGCACTGCAGCAGATGAACCAGGGGAGAGGTGTCCCTGTTTACCCCCATTCCTAGCGTAAGTTAGGAGCTCTAATAATCTCTGAGCCCCAGGCACGTCGCTCAGCCAGGGTTGGGAAGAGACAATTCGTTCCATCTGTATGATCATCTCCCTGCGTCTATCTGGGTCTGTAGACTGCTCCCAAGTGTCCATGAGGTGGGAGAGGAGGCACATAATGACTGGGCACTGTTCGCACATGTCCAGAACGAGTTCCTGAGACCAGGGGGAATTCGACAAACCGGACATACAATTATGGAGGGTGGATGGCTGGTGGTCTGAGGATTGGGTTTTCTCTTACGTCAGGGTCAAAAGCATTGACTGTCCATAGAAATGTTTAAAGTCCAGGGAGGAGAAAAGGAGAGACGATGTGGTGGGAAGCAGTGGGGAGAGCTGGGTATAAATACACGGGGGCACAGGTGAAAACCAACAGGGTTAACGAGAAGAAAGAAGCTAAAGAAATTAGGAGATGGTACTGAGGGACTACAAAATAAAAGGGGCCGGAAGTAATAGTAAAGAAAACTATTTGGACTTTGGTGAAGATCCAATCACATTTCATGGCCAATTCATGAAAAAAAAAAAATCACTTTTTTAGTGATTATATGTGCTCAAATTCAGCTAAATGCTCAAAACTCACTGGACAGTGTTTCTGTGTAATTGGACAATGACTTGAAGAATAGGCTCACCCTACTAACCAATCAGAAAAGAGCAACAATATCTGCTTGATTATTAACTTTATTGTAATTTGATAACTAGGACTATTTGAAGGGCTGTGCAGAGCACGTTGGAGCATAACGCTTAGATAGCATCAGAGATGAAAGAACCAAACTCTTCAAATACACCAAGGCACTTGTAATAAAGCCTGTTTGGTTCTCACCGCTGAATGATGTGCATGCTGTGTGTAGATTGCACGTGCACTTTTTGTGTGTTTGTCTGCAAAGAGAGATGTAGATGATACCTACAGCCAAACCGGAACAGGTCAAACTTTCCGACCCACATGTTTGTGAAACTTTCATAACCACACGAGAAGAACAATGTATGAGACCGAAGGTGATCGTACAGTGAAACCAGGTCACTGCTGGTGCAACAAGAGTAAATTCAAAGACAAACAAAACAAAAATGAAGAAATTATAAAATAAAAAGACGATACAACTTTTAATTATTGATGTATTCTGAGCTGAAGAGTTCTGAGGCCCAGATACAGTTCACTGGTTGGATGGTGTGAAGGTTGAATTCAGTGAGGAGTAGACGATCTCTGGTTCTTGTGGAAACTCTGAACACAAACAAACAAAGTTTTAATGTGAGACAACAGTGGAAAACTTTTTTTCTCACGACCTCTGAACTCTAACTCTCTTCTTGTCTTCATCCAGTATTTACAATACCAACATCTGATATCCACACTCCCTGGAGAATCCTCATTCTCTAAGAATTGGGTATCTGTGATTATCAAGACTGTTTGGCTCCATAATGTGTTTCGTTTTATGCAGCTTGTGTGGTACTGATGGTACTAACTCGATGGTTCACTCACATGATCCCTCATGTATGATTAAAATGTATTTTAAACATGTCCACATTTTTCATGTAGGTTTAATAGAGGAAACCATCAGCACATACATAGACGTTTTTAACTGACATTTGTGTAGATGTTTTTATGACCCTGGGCCTTTTAAATCATAAAAATCTTTCTTAAGTCTCACTGGAAAACTGCTGTAAATGAGAAAAGATCAAATATAACTTGATGGCATCTATGTGGAACAGGAAACCCATACGACCACAAAGCTGCTTGATTGTATTAAAACATGTTGACACATTTTTACCACAAGGCACATTTCAGGTCAGCACATTTCACAATGCGTATGCAGCATCAGCCACAGTAGACAAAGCTACAGTAAAACAACGTGACCGGTTTTACTGTGAACTGCTATTAGCAATTACAAGCTGCATTAAATATTATGTTGATGAACAAAATGTTTGGTTTACTCTGTTTGTCATTTCAAAATAAGGGCGTACTAACTTCTGCACAACTGTATCTAGAAAGATCCTCCTGTCTGCACTCAAGGTCTCTCTACTGGGGCAAGTTTCCAGCTATTTGTGTTTTAGGATTTTTGATTATTATGTAAGTTATTTAATATTTTGGATAATGGTTTCATTATTTGCATCTTAGATCAGATGCACTGATTATATTTTGTTCTTTATAAGTTAATTGTGAGTCTTTGTCTTTCAGTTTCTGTGTCTCTTAGATGGTCTGTGTAATATTTCCTGTTACTGAACAACAAAACATGTAAGTTTTCTCCATATTAATCTTACGAGCAGAGATCACATTCAGAAATATTGTAAACAAAGATCGATCGTGCACATTTGATGGCCACAAATCTACTGAAACAAGTGAACACATTTTACCACAAGTCACCTTAGAGGCAAACACATTGTCACACTGTTTACCACAATAGCAAACCATAGCAAAGTGTGAAGACACCAGTTTCATATCCAAGTTCATTGGAATTCACAAAAAATAAAAACAACACAGTGCTTTACATGCATTAAATACATTTCTTGCTGTATTTAAGGCAAGTTTGAGAAGCAGAAAACAGAGACAGGCTGTGTCTTTTTATACGCTGCTCAAAATGTTACTTTTGCACAAGATGCAAATTTCTTTTCTTTTACTTTATTTATGACTAAACCATAGGAGTCAATTCCGCTGCCAGAAACACTGTCTGTTTAAGACATTTTAAACCCATGTCTCCACTGGCTTGGAACAATAAGTCCTTCAACCTAATGCCACACGCACTGCATTTTCTGTCTCATACCTTAGATATGAGACAGAGGACAGATCAATGTCAATTTTAATTACAATTAGCAAATGCTTTTTTCCAAAGCAAGCATAGCAAGAGGCTAGGGACACCTAGCAAGGGAAGGGGACAATTCAACATGAAGCCAGGAGGACCAACTGACCCTGTGGCTCGTGGACGACTGCTCTACCAACTGAGTTACAGTCCCAACACTGGACGGCCGTCTTCATGGTAATAATAGGTCAAACTTAATAAGTCTGGTGCACAAACACAACGTGCTTAGGTTTAGTAAGAAGATATTTGGTTTGGAGTAACATTACACAGGACCCATTTCCAAGTCACAACTATCCCAGCTGTTCTCAGGCGAGAGGCAAGGTCCCCCCCTGGACAGGTTGCCAGTCTATCTCAGGCCCACAGACAGACATACACAGACAGACAACCATTCACATTCACACAATTTAGAGTCACCAATTGACTTAACATGCATATTTTTGGAATGTGGGATGAAACCGGAGTACCGGTGGAAACCCAGCAAGCATGGGGAGAACGTGCAGACTCCAAACAGAAAGCCCAGAATGCAGCTTCTAGCTGTGAGGCATCAGCACTAACACAAAAAGCAATCAACCAAAAACATTACCTCTGCTTCGTCTGATTAGCTGTTGTTGACTTTCATGATGTAATATTTGGACGTCGGTGTATGTGATGCCATGCGTGACATGTTCTCCAGTGTCTTCATCAGCTGCAGTGAAACAAAATTAACAACGTTATAAATTTACCAGACAATTTGAAATTATTAGTGGCTCTTTCATACCTGACATGTGTGTACATCTAAAATACATTTGTAAATACTGTGACCATAAAAAAAAGACATCAGAAACTGTAACATGATCATAATTAGTTGTACCATTCTAGAACATGGGTGTTAGCGAATCCCTACATTCTACATAAATAGTCATAAATCTCACTGTAAAACCAGATGCCTGTGTCTCACCTTTAGGTTTCATCTGAACACATCTTCTCACCAGTAGAACCAATAACACCAGTAGAAACAGAGGACAGATTAAAGAGACAAACCACAGCACCGGCTGAGAAGAAGAGGAGGGAGCTGAAAGAGTAGAGGTGAAGGAGGAAGGAGGAGTGGTGGTGGGTTTTTCTGCAAATGAAGCAAAGATGATTTTAAATTGTCACATTATGAACCATCACTCTTAAATACAGAAAATGCCACTGAAGACTCTGACATCCTCACCTGTGACGTAGATCCAGCTGGGTGGAGACTCTCCATGACTGCTGATGTGACACTTGTAGAGGCCTTCATCAGACTTGGTAACATGGTGGATGGTCATGTGACCTGTAGGCTCAGTCCTGATGAGGGAGCCATCTTTATAGAAATCAGCTGGGAGCTTGGAGGGAGGCCTCTTTGTTTGACAGTGCAGAGAGACATCATGTCCCTCCATCACAGGGAGGACAGGACTCTGCAGGATCACTGCTCCACCTCAACACAGAGACAAACTACAGCATTTCATCCATTTCCACACAGCTTCATCAACACTAACTCCACAGTCTGATCTTACCAGAGACAACAGTGATGGTGATGCTGTTACTGGTTGATCCGTCTCTGGACTCACACCAGTAAACTCCACTGTCCTGTAAGCTAATGTAGCTGATGTTACACAGAGAACTAGAAGATTTTCCCCAGTTAGCTCCACACTCAGCTCTGGTTTCTCTGCTTGTGTTCCTCATAAATGTCCATCCAGCAGAGCTGTCGTCCTCCTCACAGATCAGAGACACAGACTCTCTTTTAAAAAACTGAGACCTGCTTGGACTCCCATTTAGACGAGCTGTGGGAAATTCAGTTTATATTAAAAAAAAAAAACACCCACTGCACCAACAACAATAACAACAATGATCTTGTGGGGAAAAATTATGAAGTCAGTGAGTGAAACAGTGAAGCATGATCATGTCTCTTTGGTGGATCAGTTGTTTTCTTCTGTTTTAATGGAACTAAATGTAAAAGCATCAGAAATTGATTTCAGGTGGACTCACATATGATCTTTCATTTTCCCAGCTGTTAATGCCGAGGAAAAAGAAAGCAAATCCACAATTTAAACACATTCCTGTTATCTACTCATTCATCACATAACAAGCATTTCTGCTCAATTCAGACCTTTAAGTCAGAAGTTATCTAATGTTTGCAAGTGGCAAGTATCCTTCTCTGGTCGGAACATGGATCCTAAGCTACACCACACATGCTTTAATGTAAGTGAAATATAATCCACGTGCGATTACAATAACAACGGCTTTATTTTATATTGTAATCATGCAGTTTCCTCTGATCAGTTCAGTTTCAGCAGCTACATACACATGACGATGACTTAAAAAACAAAGATTTAACAGCTATAGATTATTAAATGAGAAGTTCACCAACCTTGGCTTGTTGTGTAACACAGCAGAGGCATCACAACTACAGAGAAAGTGGATCGTTGTTACTTTGACATAAGACAACACAGTTCTACTTTAGAGAAATAAGAAGCTCATTGATGATAATAAATCGGCATGAATCAAACCCCAGAGATTGCAGAGTTATCCAGCTGTCTTTGCTCTTAACTCAAGTTATTTGGTTTTAACATGAATCTGATTTTCTTTTAACATAATATGATCACCATGGTAACTTGTTCTATTAGAGAATCAGCTCAAAACACTGACGGACAAATATTTGATATTAAAACCCTTCAACCATATTTCAACTTGTATTTCATCGTCACTCTTCTACAACTCAGCAGATTTGTAAAAAACTTGTACTCACGGAGCAGCGTCTGAAGAGACATTTGGTCCATTGCTTGACTTGGTGAGATGAACTCAAACTCAGCAGTTAGTCCCACTTCCTTCCTCTCTTTAGGTTAAGCTGTTGTTTCCTCTCTACCAGTCATAAAATTCCCCTTTTACTTTTTGCTAACACAATTGTGAATCATCTGTCACTCAACACTAAATATCTTTTGTGACCGAGGTCTTTTGTTAGATCTGCTGTGCACATTCACGTACTGAAGTAGACCAGATTCTCTCTTATATCTGCTCAATATTTTGTCTTTTTGCACTTTGTTGTGTCCGTCGTCGCCTGTTGGGCCCCGTCAGTGACTCCAACATGTTGAATGTTTAACTGTTGGCATCAGCCTGTGGGTGAAAGAGACCACTCTGATTGGTTGTTCTGCTTTGAAGTACACGAGTAGTCGTAAGAAACTGAGTGAGAGTGGGGTGAAAATAATAAGCTACAGATTTATATAGTGTGTAAAAACTTGAAGGAATTAGAAGCTTCTGCTGTAGCACTAATAGTGGAGCCATGCTTCTGCCATTTGGAACTGAAAGCAAATATCAAATGTAACCAAGAAATAAGGACTCCAGGAAAAACCTATGTGGCAAAAACAACACTTTTTCTATTCTGTTGTCATATATTTAATAGAAGATGTAACATATCAGAAATATGTATACAGGTGTTTTTTGAATTCATGAAAATTAAAGCAGAAATATTAAGACATTGATTCATTTCAATTTCTAAACTAAATCTTTTAAATGATGTGTTCAGTTTTAAAAATCACATTGTGTGATACAATTCATTTCTTTTAAAATTTAATGAACCTAACATGCATGTGTTTGGACTGTGGGAGAAAACCAGAGGAAACCCACACAAGCTCGGGGAGAACATGCAATTTTGTACAGAGAGACGACTAATGAGTAATGCAGTATATTACACTTCTTTGAATAACGAGCTCAACACTGGTTGATTTCACTTTCTCCATCATTTCTGTGTCAATGCGAGTCCTCAGTCTGTATGTTTCTTGCTGTTCACGTTGACCTTTTCAGTCAGCAGTGCTATCACTGCGTCCTCTAGCAGCTGCTGTCTAAAAAAGCACCACACAATTGATTCCAATTCCCGTAACTGAACATTTCCTCGATCCTCGGTTGCCCTGGAAGAGGTTCCAGTCGTCCATGTTGAAAGTCTCGTATTTTGCTCATAGTATTGAGGGTCAATGCTTGAAGAAACATGAGAATCATGTGAGTTCAGGGTCCCCACAGCGGATCATTGTCTGCATGTTGATTTGGCAGTTTTTACGCCGGGTGACCTTCTTCAACCCTCTGAAATTTCTACCGGGTTTGGCAACGGCACAAGATTAATTAAGTTTTCAGTGCACTGACACACAGTTTTATTCTGAAATACACAAAGAGATAATAAACAATGTGAGCCAAATTTTTATTGATTTTCAGATCCACCGTCTTTGTAAAGTCATGGATTTACTGTAGATATAATCAACAAAGACCCAGTCATTGAGTCATTGAGCGCCCTCTGCTGGATCATGGGAGAAATAGCAATAAAAAGTAATAATTACATTTCATCTGTTTAATCTGTTTATTTCTGTATCATAGATCACACTCACTATAGTTTGATTGGATAAAGGCTTAAAGTGTCTCTTTCATTCTTGACCAGATGTCCAGATCACCTCCTACATGTTACCCTCAGACTGAAGGAGATGCTAAACTGCTATAAATCTCACTGTGAGGTGATTGTGTGTGTGTGTGTGTGTGTGTGTGTGTGTGTGTGTGTGTGTGTGTGTGTGTGTGTGTGTGTGTGTGTGTGTGTGTGTGTGTGTGTGTGTGTGTGTGTGTGTGTGTGTGTGTGTGTGTGTGTGTGTGTGTGTGTGTGTGTGTGTGTGTGTGTGTGTGTGTGTGTGTGTGTGTGTGTGTGTGTGTGTGTGTGTGTTTTGTTGTTTTTCTTGTTGATTTTAGTCATTTTGTGTTTTTTAACTGATCTTTAAACATGAGGTGTTAACACTCAAATCAACCCACGTGGTCCCCCGACTGACTTCTAGAGACCCTTTTTTATTCACAGCAAAAAACTGTATTCACACTAGACAAAATGTAACAACTAGTGAGCGATAAGACAAGACAGGACATGTTTCACCTATGTACAGGGTGTGTTTGCTTGTGAAAGTGCATCAGGGTTGGAGGATTGAGGAGTGAGGTTACGCAGAAAAGGTCTAATCATAAGAGAAAGAACATAGTATGTGGAGAAATCACCAAAGAGTGTCAGCAGAACTGGGATCAGGAAAAGAAGGGAAGACAATTATCCTCCATCCAAAACAGTGTTAGGATATGAATAAGGCTCAGTCATTTAAATAGTGATCTCTGTTAAACTGTAGGAAGCTGAGACACAGGACAAAGCAAGGACAGTTGAACGTGGACTTAAAGGACAAACTTCTCGTTCTAAATGCGCCAAGAAATGAAAAGAAAAGCAGAAGAAAAAGATGCGTGAGTCCAGAAGGATCTTCTTAGTTTGTCTCCTCACATTTTGGGGGAAATGTTCAGCTTCTGAAGGTAAGCGGATCGGATCGGGCTTGAATATGATGAAAACGTCCTGCGAGGCTGTTTGACTTGTGCTGACTGATCTTCTCTGTTCTTCTGTCTTTTCTTTCAAAGCTTTGAAAGAAACGTGTCGCTTTAATGTTGAACATCAGATCTGATTCTCATTCTGCTCATTCACAGTTGGAACGTGTCTTTCAAATGATATGATTTCATTGTGCAGACTTTATTGACCAAAATGACAAAGGTGGCAGCATAATCCCATCTTTTCTTCTATACATGTTTCTGTATTTATCTGTATCGAAGATTTGGCAGCACGTGTCACTATTTCTAACTGTCAAACGCTTCAAGACACTGAGACATTTTATATTGATAAAGGGTCATTTTCTCCACCACTAATTTATGGTTATTTCTTTTTATTGTGCTGTAGAATAAAGAGAAATTCATGCTGGATGCAGACGGTGCCTCAAAGCCTACGTGCACCGCGGTTGCGTCATTCTTGCCGTTTTATTATTTTTTTAAACGCACGTCTCCTCCACATCACTGTTTGTCAGGATTTTTCCACATCATGTCAACAAACTGCACTGATCCAAGTTGTGACTTTAAAGCTGTGAGAATTTGACCTCATCAACTGTTTTACTGATGTTTACTTTGTGTTTTGATCTGGATTTTATGATTTTTGTTCAGACCATCAACAGATCACAGTGAAGACTGGAGATGATGTTACTCTTCAGTGTTGGGGTCCCAGCAGAGGCGTCATCGAACTGTTAGAGTGGAACAAACCAGACTTGAAATCACAGGATTACGTCTACTACTACAGAGACGAGCGCTTATATGAAAACTACCAGCATCCATCTTTTCATGGGCGAGCTGAGCTGAGAGACCCTCAGATGAAGGACGGAGACGTTTCTGTGATTCTGAGAAACAGCAGCATCAATGATACTGGAAAATATGAGTGTTATGTTGGATATGGAGGCAGGTCTGAGCTCATCACCACCATCACCCTGAAAGTCATAGACTCAGGTGAGTGTGTGTGTGTGTGTGGATCAGAGGTGAAGCTGCTTCCTGGTTGTTGATGTGAGAGTGAACCATCACAGATCAGATGTTGGTGTTTTCTAAAGATGTTGCTGATGAGACTTTGTAGCAAACAGCTGCTATGAGTGATGGGATCAAAGTGCAGTAGATAATGTCTGACAGGAGTTTGAAGAGGAAATGGATTCATCACCTACCTGACACCTCACACCTCACTTCTCATTCTCTTCTTACAGGTGGTGAAGCTCGAAACACTAAGAATGGAGGAGACAATGATGGACATGTTGGACTGATAGTTGGTCTGTCAGTTGCTGGTCTGCTTGTTGTTATTGCTGTAGCTGTTGTATTAGTGATCTTTAGAAAACACTCCTCAATCTTTCAGAGTCCTGCTGAACTGTAACCAGTTTCTGTAATTTGAACAGTATCTTATATTAATATGAAAAGTCAGATTTCAAACCAACTTAGATAAACATGTGTAAAAGGTTTCAGATCTACTTCAATCAAGTTGTAAAGAGTTTATTACAGAACTGATTGAACCTGCCATGTTCTAAGTGGCAACTTTTTTTTTAATTCACCAAAAAAAAAAGTACAGTCACACAATACAAAACATAACATCATAACAACAGTGTGAGATACGGCAAAAATACAAGACATGTGTGACCTATGTATAGTGTATGTTTGCTTGTGCAGGTGCATTAGGGTTGGAGAAGTGAGGATGAGCAGACAGGATATAATCATAAAAGAAATAACAGGTGGGATGTGGATGAGAAAGTACAGAGTAAACATACTGAGGATATAAACATGTTCTAAGCATATATACTGTATAATACTTATTAATGAGAAAAGTGATAGTACATTCATATAAATTAGCTAAAACACAACAAAAAGAGAAAAAATAATAATTTTATAAAATGTTTTTTTCCTTTCGGTTTATCCCCTGAGTTCAGTGTCGCCACAGCGGATCATTGTCCACATGTTGATTTGGTACAGTTTTAAACCTGATGACCTTCCTGACGCAACCCTCCCCAATTTCTACCAGGCTTTGTACTGGCACTGCACAGCTGGGGAGGGGAAGGGGCTGTTAGGGGTTCAGTGTCTTGCGCAGAGACACTTCGACATATAGCCAATAATAAATAAAAAAAACACACATAAACATATAAAAATATGTAGCAAACAGTGAAAATTATAAGGTCCATAATATCAATAATAATAGTAGTAATAATAATGATGATATTTAAACTAATATTAACCAATAGGCTGATAATAACATTAGGAATAATAGAAAGGAAACAAAACGTCATAGTTAAATAATATAATAATGAAATAATAGTGTTTAGAGAAGGCGAAAGGAGAGAAGAGAAAGAAAAGAAGGGGAAAGGAAAACTACTACTACCACATAATAACAATAAGATGAAGAATATTAATATTATTAATAACTATAATCATAATTAATTACTACTGCTAATAATAAGATTGATTGATATTAATAAGAATAATGGTATTTATTTAATAAATACATAAATAATATAGGATCATATAGGCCTGTTTCTAACTTGAGGATTTGTGTTGCAGTGTTTTCTGATCATATACCTGTTTTTATTATTTGACATTACGCTGCCCTGTTACACCTTTAAGCCTCGTGCTCCTGCTCGGTGCGTCCGTATTATTAACTCATAAATTCCTCATACTTGTTATGACTTGTTTCAGTAAGTGAAAGTTTAGAGTGTCTTCATTCATCTTCAGCTTACTTTGTGCTTCTACGACGCAAATTCAGCACATTGAGCTAAATAATGAGATGGTGAAACAAAAAACCTCAAACATCACATTATGGAACAACAGCAAAATCTATGTAGTTCTCTCCAGTGGTGGGATTGTGTAATGCAGAACCATTTGGAAAAACTAACAGTGTAACTGGGTTAAGAACATTCCATCCATTAACAGTTTAATCATTACATATGTCAGATTGACAGGGAATAATTTTGACAATATGATGCAGGTTTAAAACACAATGGCCGAGTCAAATGTTTTTTTTGTGCACATAGTTACTGCTCATTGCATCAGGAAGGTCATCCAGTGTAAAAACAGCCAAATCAACATGCAGACAATGATCCGCTGTGGCGACACTGAACTCACGGGATAAACCGAAAGGACAAAAATAATAATATTATTGAACACATTGCTCAATCAAATCCACATCTATTTCAGCATGTGTGAACTTTATCAAGCATGTGTCTGGCAAACTATCAGTGCAGGTCTGAGCAAGTATTTCTTTGTTCCAGTTAGCAAATCACAGTATGTGTGTGTAAGCATGTCTTCACTGCAGTGTGTCAGTGTGTATTACACCAGCAACTGTCCCTGGGACACCAGCTTGTCCTCCTCCCATCAGTTTCCCACCGGTGATGACTTCTCAGGACAATCTCTGGGTCTATGTCGTCCTCAATAGCAATAAGGACACCGCTCTGTCCCAGAGGGACAGTCTTTGTCCTCTGCCTCTCCATCATTAACAATATCCTCTCCCTTTATGACCTCCGTCATATGAAGACATCATCAGTGTATGTCCTGAAGACCAATTGTGGACCCTCTGGACTAGCTACTTCACAACACACCTATGAAAACATCCTGCATAACAATAAGTCCATTTTCTCATTATTTGATTTTGCATCACAACGAAACACTTTAACTTTAAAACAGCAGTTTAGATCTTTCTGTTCTGCATAGATGAAAGTTCATCATATCTTAACCATCATATCTTGGTCAGTCTACATTTGTGGACTGTGATTGGCCCCTGCTGCCACACAGTCCAGTTAAATGTTGGTACCACACCTTTGAGATTTGCATTTAATAATTCAGTTTACATTAAACGCTTTTTATAGTACAGATTATTAAAGAAAAAGTGATTTCATTTTTGTATATTCAATTTATTTGATAAGTTGGCAGCACATTAGTTTCTATTTTTGAAACCTGGAAAATAGCATGGACTTACACTTGACCTGGTTTTAACTCATGTTCGGCCTGTTTCTAACTTGAGGATTTGTGTTGCAGTGTTTTCTGATCATATACCTGTATTATTATTTGACATTACGCTGCCCTGTTACACCTTTAAGCCTCGTGCTCCTGCTCGGTGCGTCCGTATTATTAACTCTTCGACTGCTGCTCAGTTTACGGCTTTTTCCATCAAAACACAGTCACTCCTGAGAATATGTCATCTGATACAGATGAGCTCAGCTCCTGCTTTCATTCCTCCTGCCAAACAGTTCTAGATGCCAAAAAGCTGAACAAAAGTGGAAGAAAGACAAGCTGCAGGAGCCGTTCCAAATTTTAAAGGACTGCTGGTGTCGTTATCAGGCTATTGTAAAAAAGGCAAAAAGTAAAACACCTGTCCAATATCATACAGTCAAACTGTCAAACTGTTCTCTCCTCACAGGATCTACAGCAGTGCACACTAAAGATGGAGGAGACAATGATGGACATGCTGGACTGATAGTTGCTGGTCTGCTTGTTCTTATTGCTGTAGCTGTTGGTTTAGTGATCTTTAGAAAACATAACTCCTCAATCTGTCAGAGTCCTGCTGCTGTTTCTTTGGTGACCAGGACAACATGGAGAAACAACAGGATTTTTTCTTATTATTGACACATTTTATATTTTACACACATTTAGTCAGTATTTAGTATTTAGTGACTGTTTTCTGATGACTGATGTGAACATTTCCCTGTTTGTTGTATGTTTGTATGTAATGTGTCATTTACATTTCATTATTTTTCAAACCAACATGTTAAATTCATTGTTTGTACTTTTCCCAGAACTGGTTGTAGCAGCTGTAACTTGAAAGATTCTTCATACTTGTTATGACTTGTTTCAATAAGTGAAAGTTTAGAGTCACTACATTAAGTCACTAATCGTCTTCTGATTAAGCAGCAGATGAAGTGTTGATTGTTGAGTGTTTATTTTTAAATACGTTTCCTTTTTGTAATAAAAAGTGTTTTTATTGAAGGCCTGTGTTTACTCAGTGTTCGCAGTGTTAAAACTGCAAACACACCAAATACTGTAGCTACCTGTTGGTATTTACAGTGTAATATCTACACACTATGTAACAAAACAACACAACAAAAACACACACAGTTCTCTAACTGCTTCATCTTACATACAGCTGGATGCTGCTGTTATGTTTATAGTCTTATCTTGTCCAATTGTGAGGCAGCAATTCATTTAAACAGGCCAATCCAGTGGCCCATCCCTCAGACACACACACACACAAACACACACACACACACACACACACACACACACACACATGAAACACCTGAGGGGAAGGAGGACGACAGAACAAAAAATCCCCAGTAACTGCTCTTAATGATCCAGGTCAAAACACGGTTTACGGGTTTTAAAGCAGCAGTGTAGATATGAACACAGAGGTTTTTCTTGTGTTGTTATCATCCCACTGTTCACTGTTCACAAATGATGGAATAGTTCTAATAACAGTTCTAATCTAATAAGTGCATAAATAATAGGATAGTTTACCTTCAGTGATGTTAAAGGATCAGTAAAACATGAACACAAGTCAGTGAAAGTCTGATGAGAAGATATTTGATCAGTGTTGTTACCTGCAGGGTGACTCCTGTTTTTCCTCACTGTGTCACAACTGAAAACTACAGCAGTTTGTTTTGTTCATGTACAACAGTTACATGTTAGTATAAGAGCCAGGAAACATTCATCATCACATTTTCATCATTTATCTTAAACACTTGTTTAAGGCTTTACAGCGTTTTCAAACTGACAGCTTCCATCTGATGACTGAAGCTGCTCTGACTGAACTGTTATGAAGATGTGCTGCCACCTGCTGGATGAGTCAGATAACGGCTCCAACAGAGCAGAGAGCAGCTGTAACAAGGCAAAGTCATTTCCACCTGGTTCCAGACGTCCATGTTGAAAGAGGTCCCTAAGTCTTTTATTTTGCTCTGAGTATTGAGAGGCAAAGCTTGAGGAGACACAAGAGCATCTTTAATTAAGTTTTCAGTGCACTGACACACAGTTTTATTCTGAAATACACAAAGACATAATAAACAATGTGAGCCAACTTTTTATTGATTTTCAGATCCACCGTCTGGGTAAAGTCATGGATTTAGTGTAGATCTAATCAACAAAGACCCAGTCATTGAGTCATTGAGCGCCCTCTGCTGGATCATGGGAGAAATAGCAATAAAAAGTAATAATTACATTTCATCTGTTTAATCTGTTTATTTCTGTATCATAGATCACACTCACTATAGTTTGATTGGATAAAGGCTTAAAGTGTCTCTTTTATTCTTGACCAGATGTCCAGATCTCCTCCTACATGTTACCCTCAGACTGAAGGAGATGCTAAACTGCTATAAATCTCACTGTGAGGTGATTGTGTGTGTGTGTGTGTATTTTTGTTGTGGATTTTAGTCATTTTGTTTTTTTTAAACGACAAACTGGATCCAAATAATCGATGCAGAGGTGCAGGATTCAATTTTTTAAAAATAGAACAGACCTGATCTCAAGAATATGAGATTATAGTATTTGTAGGGAGAAATTAAAACCAGAAGATGGCGGCAATGCAACAGATGGGATTTCGGTCGCCATAAAATTTCAAAGAAGAAGAAGAAGAAGAAGAAGAAGAAGGAGAAGAAGAAGAAGAAGAAGAAGAAGAAGAAGGAGAAGAAGAAGAAGAAGAAGAAGAAGAAGAAGAAGAAGAAGAAGAAGAAGAAGAAGAAGAAGAAGAAGAAGAAGAAGAAGAAGAAGAAGAAGAAGAAGAAGAAGAAGAAGAAGAAGAAGAAGAAGAAGAAGAAGAAGAAGAAGAAGAAGAAGAAGAAGAAGAAGAAGAAGAAGAAGAAGAAGAAGGAGACCTCCTCCAATCGCTACTTTCTGTACTCGGTCGGCGGGAAATTTAAACCTCTAAGAAATGAAAAGAAGAGCAGAAGAAAAAGATGCGTGAGTCCAGAAGGATCTTCTTAGTTTGTCTCCTCACATTTTGGGGGAAATGTTCAGCTTCTGAAGGTAAGCGGATCGGATCGGGCTTGAATATGATGAAAACGTCCTGCGAGGCTGTTTGACTTGTGCTGACTGATCTTCTCTGTTCTTCTGTCTTTTTTGTCTGTTTCACTGGCTGCTTGTGTTTGTTGCTTGTGCTGATGCGAAACTCGAAGCAGACGAATCGACACATTGTCGAGAGTTTAAAGCAGAAGCTCGTGCGCTTATTATAACACTGTGCAGGATCGAGTTATGTTATTGCTGTCTGATATTAATATTTCAGTTACTGATTAGAAGAAAGAAGAGATCAAGTTTGTGCTGTTTCAGTGGTTTAAACTTTGATTTATTCATCCTCAGTTATTTCATACAATGTCTATTTGCAGGAGGAAAACTCATCTCCTCCTTCTTCTAAAGCTTCACAGCCCCTTTCTAGAAAGAGGAAATCTGCCTGATGAATGGCTCCAACTGTTTTCAGTCCTAGAAGAGTCTCACACATGTTGTCAAGCTTCCACTGCCTCTGACAGCACATTACAAGGAGAAATTGGATTTGTTTTATAATAAATATAATAGTTGTAACTGAAGATGGAACTGGAAAAAAAAGATGTTTCTTCCCTTTCTGGCTCTTGTCTCAGGTGACAAGTCTGAATCTCTGCTTGTCCTGGTATGATGCATCAGTAGGAAGCAGCTGATGAAGTGAGAGATGCTGCTGAGCTGAATGTGTTGGTTATGACAGAGAGACAGCAGTTTGATAGAAAGGATTTCATCTTCCATTTCCTCATCTCATCATCAGAGTGAAATCTGTTTTTCTCAAACTTTGAAGTTTCACCACATTCACTGAAACCAATGAATCTGTCATGGTCCCAGTGCACTTCCTGTCTGTGGACTTTTATTTTGTGGCCCGTTCTCCCTACTTCCTGTGCTTTGGTTCTTTTCCCCAGCTTTGCCTTTGTTTGTCCCTCATGGTTTGCACCTGTTCCCTCCTCTATTTAAGTTCAGTCTTCCCCTCGATCCCCTGCCAGATCCTCGTCGTTGTTACTGTTGTTGTTGTCATCGTCTAACCCACAATAGACTCTCTGAACTCCTGGTAAAACCTGACTTTATGTGTCATGGACTCTTGTATCCTGGACTCTGTGCACCTGTGATCTTTGGTCTGAGGTTTGCCTTCTGTTGAATTCAGTGTATAGGTTTAGTCTCCAGTTTTCTCTGCTTGTTTTGATCCTGGTTTTTTCGTGTTTAAATATGCTTCTGTGTTCTTCAGTTTGCCGGTTCTTTATGTTCCGTTTGTTCGTGTCTGCCTCCCCTTAGTTCCTGTGTTACTTTGGTATCTTTCCCTTCCACTGTGTTTTTTAAGTCGTGCTCTGTTTTACTTTAGTCATTACTACGTGTGTTCATTTGTTCAGTAGTTTGTGTCCTTTTATATTCCTGTTAGTCTCCTTAGTCTTCTCCTTGTGTTTACCTGCTTTAGTAGTTTAACGTTTATTTGTACCTTATTTATTTAGTAGCCTTTGTTTTCTCCCGAGTGATCGTTTAGGGTTTGTTCTTTAATTTACTCGCCTAACTTGTCCCTGAGCCTTAGCTGTGTTTATTTTGGTAAATTCTGTTCCCCTCTTGATTTCCACGTCCACCCTGATGTCATCTTAGATTCTATTAAGTTAACTCCCCTCGTGTGCTGGTCCTGTGGTTAGATGTCTTAGTCTGTATCTGTTCTGAATCTGGTTTCTAGTATCCTCATGTTAGGAGCGACTTCTGTTCACCATTTAGGTCAATAAAAGCCCCTTGTCTCCGCTTTTGGGTCCATCCTTAACCCAAAACACTGATAGAACCAGTAGCAGCAGTAAGCAGTTGTAAGAGTGACCAGAGCTTTTTCAGTCTGGACCCTCAACAAACTGAGACCTAATCTGGACCTTTATTATAAATAACATAAACTAATAAATGCTTTGTAAATACAAAAGACTATTTTATGCAGAAAACTAGAGAATAGTAGTAAAACGTATAATTCTTAGGTTGATGTAAATAATATCTATATAGATATAGACATATACAGATATCTATCCTCTAGAGAGAGAGAGAGAGAGACCCACCCTCTGGTTTTAGAAAACATTCACATTGAACATCAGAACTACATGATTAAACCTCATTTTGGTTTAAAAAGCTGAACTAGGAACTACATCCATTTATTATATCTGTTTGAATGTTAACTGATCAAAATAAATATTTCTTTAAGGAATATTATTACTGAGCTTTTTTCTGTTTTAATTCTGACCCACGAGAAAAGACTCCAACCTGGAGAAGACGTCCTTCGGTGTCAGGGTCCCAGAGGTGCTGACATCATATTTGTAAAGTAGATTAGACCTGATCTGGTATAAGAAGGTTCTGTCTTCTTCAGAGATGATCTTAAATATAAAAACTACCAGCATCCATCTTTTCATGGTCGGGTTGAGCTGAGAACTCTACAGATGAAGGACGGAGACGTTTCTGATTCTGAGAAACAGCAGCGTCAATGATACTGGAAAATATGAGTGTTATGTTAGATATGGAGGCAGGTCTGAGCTAATCAGCAACATCACCCTGATAGTCACAGACTCAGGTGTGTGTGCGTGTGTGTGCGTGTGTGTGCGTGTGTGTGCGTGTGTGTGCGTGTGTGTGTGTGTGTGCATCAGAGGTGAAGCTGCTTCCTGGTTGTTGATGTGAGAGTGAACCATCACAGATCAGATGTTGGTGTTTTCTAAAGATGTTGCTGATGAGACTTTGTAGCAAACAGCTGCTATGAGTGATGGGATCAAAGTGCAGTAGATAATGTCTGACAGGAGTTTGAAGAGGAAATGGATTCATCACCTACCTCACACCTGACACCTCACACCTCACATCTCATTCTCTTCTCACAGGTGGTGAAGCTGGACATATGAATGGAGAAGAATCAGATGGAAACAACAGAGGACATGTTGGACTGGCAGTGGGTTTGTCAGTTGTTGGTGTGATTCTTGTTGCTGTTGGTGTTGTTGCTTTTCTGATCTTTAGAAAAAGATTCACAGAGCAGAATTAATACTAACCTGCTGAAAGTGCAGGTGAATGTAGCATGTGATACATAAACACTGTACAAATACCTGTAAAATCAATTAGTCTTTACTTTAGCAGAAGTTTCTAAGATCAGAATCAGTCTTATTATAATTATATGTGACTTACTAAGCGACTTATTAATCAGTAATTTAAAACACTACACTATTGAGGAAGTACATGAAGAAAAGACACTAACTTTAGAATCACAGTCTTCATCTAAATGACTTTGGACTTACATGGTGGAAAAGTGGGTTTGATTCAATGCAAAATACATATTACATATTCCTTTCATCATTAGAATGGCTACAAATATGCTAAAAATAGATATGAGTATATTAATTAAAGCAGCTTCTATATTGAGTGTAAAGCAAAGAAGAACTTGTCTGTGTCCTGAATGATTCCTTGTGAAAACCTGCTTCTATTCTTGAATTAAATTTTCCCACAACTGAACATGAACAGGAGCCTCACTGTATTTATTGATTTTTAATTCAATTCAATTCAATTCAACTTTATTTATATAGCGCCAATTTACAACAAAGTCATCTCAAGGCACTTTACAGAATAAAGTCCAGACTACACAAGTATGTAGAAGCAACCCAACAAATCCCCCTTGAGCAAGCCCTAGGCAACAGTGGAGAGGAAAAACTCCCTTTAATGGGAGAAACCTCCAGCAGAACCAGGCTCAGGGTGGGCGGCCATCTGCCTTGACCGGTTGGGGTGAGTGGAAAGTGGAGAAAGAAAAGAAAAGAGCAACGAAAAGCAACAACGAAAAGCAACAACAAAACAACAAAAAAGCAACAACAAAAAGCAACAACAAAACAACAAGAAAAGCAACAACAAAACAACAAAAAAGCAACAACAAAGCATCGTGCAGGTTGTAGGATATAGAATTAATGGTATACAGTAGTGACAAGTAAATGTATAGAGAAAAGCTAGTTCAGGTTGAGTGAGCAGTTTAACTATAAGCTTTATCAAAAAGGAAGGTTTTAAGCCTAGTCTTAAAAGTAGAGAGGGTGTCTGCTCCCCGAATTTGGATTGGAAGCTGGTTCCACAGGAGAGGAGCTTGATAGCTAAAGGCTCTGCCTCCCATTCTACTTTTGCAAACTCTGGGAACCACAAGTAGGCCTGTATTTTGGGATCGAAGTGGTCTAATCGGGCGATACAGAACTATGAGATCTTTTAAATATGATGGAGCTTGACCATTAAGAGCTTTGTATGTAAGGAGGAGGGTTTTGAACTCTATTCTAGATTTTAATGTGTTGTTGATGTTGATGATCAAATCTCCCGAACAGTTTGTTTTCATCAGTGTGAAACAAGACATTTGTGTGTTTTCCATAAGTGAATGTGTAGAGATGCTGGCAAATTCTCCTGTGACCCAGACACACTAAACATGGCAGCAGTGCAGAGACAGTCGGTTCTAAAGGTTTTTGAGTGAGACGCAAACAATTTCTGCTTTATTAGTAACTTTTGTAACAATCCTCTTTATTGTAATGTGATCATTGTTTCGTGTCAGGGACATAGGGGGCAGTGTACTTTAGCAGGATTCCACCATTTTGGCTCGTTTGTATTGATGGGAGCCAATCAGCATCCAGAGTCTATAAAAGGTTGAGAGACTGTGTGTGAGGGGCTCTGGCTTTGTGAAGAGGACAGATGTGTGTTCAGGGCCACCACTGTTTGAAGACAGTTGGAAAAGTTGCAGGCCTGGTCTGGAGGCTTTCTTTTGTTTGCTGCCATCTTGGCCATGTGCTTTTGTGTGGGCACTAGTTTTGACGTCCTTTTGAGAAATTGTTTAGTGGTAAGAGGCTGGACCTTGTTTTTCTATCCAGTTAGGTGCAGACAGATGTTCTTTCATTTGGCACAGCTGTCCGGTCCAGGCCTCTGACCCTGTACTGTGGTTGTTTTTCAATTAAAAATCAAAAGCAAAGTCAGAGTTTGATTTCTTTGATAAAAAGAATGATACTTTCTGGATTTAGTGGGTTTAATGTTATTTTAGAAAAACATGGTTTGTACCAACAAATTTGTCCTGTATGTGCAGGAAACAGATGAAGACAGCTGCTATCAGCTGAACTCACATAGAACTGCTATTATCCAGTTCTGCCACCTGCTGGTTGACACAGGGAACAGTTCCATGGGTGGTTTTGTTCAGTTCAGGGGCCTCATTAGTAATTAATTAATATTGAATAATAGTGAACTGTCAGTAGTTTTAGTTTATTTTAGACACGTATGGTTTTGTTTTTATTGTTATTCTTAAACTATGTTCTGGCCAAACTATTTAAAATGAATGTGGTGTTAGAACATTAGAACCACCTCTTCTTATCATGCACTGCAGTAGAACTCCACGACCCACTTTGACCTCAATAATTATCACCTTTCTGACAGTTTTAACCTAAAAGCTGAGAAATCATAAGCTTGTAAAAGTAGAACTCATGGCAGAGCCACTGTATCAGACTGCACAGCTGGTCATAATGTTTTACCTGATTGGTTTATATAAGTAGTGATGTCAGTATGTCTGGGGTGGTTCTTTACTGTCGTCTGCTGGAGACATCACATCAACTTCTCACCGACTAAAAGGAAGGAAGCGGGTAAAGCAGCTGTTACCAAACTAAGTGCAGACGTCTCATCAAGTTGTACAATGGACCAACGATGTATCCAGCTGCTACTCTGTAAGTACAGTCTGTATTTGTTAAATCTATGCTGAACTTCATAAAAGTAGTGGTGATGAGATACAGCACAACATGACAGAAAAGGTTATGGTATCAAACATGAAATCAGATTTAAAATAACTGAACTCACGGGGTAAGGTGAAAGGACAAAAATAGATGAAATATAGTAAGTATAAATATATAATTTGTAAAAATAAAAAAAAATTAAAAACACGCTGAGACAACATCACATAAAGATTTTACAAAGACTTAGTTTAATTTAAAGTCGTATTCAATATTTATTGATTTATTATCTATTTACTGGCTTTATACTGTTGATCTCAAACAACCATGTAAATATTCACCCTATTGTCTGTAAACCCACTTATTACATTCACATCCATATTTAATGAAATGTTACTGTAAGTAAATACTCTACATGCAAATCTCCAAAATAGCCGACTGTCTTTTCTCTTTGTGTTTGTGTAGTTGTGACTTCACTGCTGTGGGGCTCAACAAACCAAGGTTGGTACATTTGTCATCCAATATTCATCAGCTGTTAAATGGTCAAACTGCTGATTTTACACATGAAGAAAAATGTGTGTATTACACATATAGTATGTTTACTCTGAACTCTTATTGGTTTCTCTGAGCCTATATGGACAATATTCTGCAAGTGAGAGCAAAGTGTAGTGATGGGATTTCTAAGGGAACAATAGTTAAAAAGAAATTGGCTTTGGATTGTTAAATATTGGCTGTAAACCAAGAGTCCATGAAGACACTTGGGTATTATTGTAAACAAAAAGAGTAAAGATGCAGCTTAAGTTCACTCTGCACATGTAGAACAGATGCTAACTTTTAATGAACTAGTTAAAATGAATGGAGTCAATACACATAATGAAAACATGTTGTTTTATAAAGTAACTTGAATCAGAATCAGAATCAGAATGAACTTTATTGCCAGGCATGTTTACACATACTAGGAATTTGTTTTGATGACAAAGCTTCACAGTGCAACAGAATGACAGTGACAATACAAGAACAAATACAATACAATACAATAATATAATATACAATATAATATACAATATAAAGATAAATGCAAAAAGCTAAACAAAATGTAAAATTGACAAATGTGAACTCAGTAGTAATGTGTGCAACTTGAAAAGTAAATGAGTATGAATTTTAATTAGCTTATGTGCAATAGTGTTATGTGTTCTGTGATGGTCAAGTGTTCATGAGGGTGATTGCCTGAGGGAAGAAACTGTTCCTGTGTCTGGTCGTTCTGGTACTCAGGGCTCTGTAGCGTAGACCAGAAGGCAACAGTTCAAACAGGGAGTGTGCTGGATGTGAGGGGTCCAGAGTGATCTTCTTTGCCCTTTTCCTCACTCTGGATAAGTACAGTTCTTGGAGACTGGGGAGGGCTATACCAATGATTCCCTCAGCAGTCCGGACTACCCTCCGTAGTCTTCTGAGATCAGACTGGGTAGCTGAGCTGAACCAGACAGATATAGCAGTGCAGAGGATGGATTCTATGATTGCAGAGGAAAACTGTTTCAGCAGCTCCTGTGGAAGGTTGAACTTCTTCAGCTGGTGAAGAAAGTACAACCTCTGCTGGGCCTTTTTCACAATGGAGTCAATGTGAATGTCCCACTTCAGGTCCTGGGAGATAGTGGTGCCCAGGAACCTGAATGACTCCACTGTAGTCACAGTGCTGTCCATGATGGTGAGTGGGGGGAGAGCAGGGGGGGTTCTCCTGAAGTCTACGATCATCTCCACTGTCTTGAGCATGTTGAGCTCCAGGTTGTTAAGGCCGCACCAGACGGCCAGCTGTTCCACCTCCAGTCTGTAAGCCGACTCGTCACCGTCCTGGATGAGGCCGATCAGTGTGGTGTCGTCCGCAAACTTCAGGAGCTTGACAGAGGGGTGTTTAGAGGTGCAGTCGTTGAATCTGAAACACTGCTAAACTTCCTCTTTATAAGTTAATGAAAACTACAAGTATTTTCATGGACTGTTACTCAGTGGACACTTAAGACCAAATACTTTCTATATACTGCTAATACTACTGTATGACATTGTTGTTGGTCTGATTATTGTTACTTTCTACCATTTTTCCTCAAATGCACTGAAACTCTCACAGTTCATCTGACTGTGAATCCCAACAGTGCTCAGTTCTTTGAGGATCAGTCCTTTAATGTGACCTGTGAGGACGTCGACAGCTCTACTGAATGGACAGTGAGGAGAAACACAACTATAGACACCATGCTACAGTGTGGAGATGGATGGGGAAAACCAAATAGGTTTTTGTGTATAATCAACATCGTCTCATTGGACAGGGGAGTTTACTGGTGTGAGTCCAGAGACGGATCAACCAGTAACAGCGTTTACATCAATGTCACTGGTAAGATCAGACTGTGGAGTTAGTGTTGATGAAGCTGTGTGGAAATGGATGAAATGCTGTAGTTTGTCTCTGTCTTGAGGTGGAGCAGTGATCCTGCAGAGTCCTGTCCTCCCTGTGATGGAGGGACATGATGTCTCTCTGCGCTGTGCAATGAAGAACTCCTCCAAGCTCCCAGCTGATTTCTATAAAGATGGCTCCCTCATCAGGACTGAGCCTACAGGTCACATGACCATCCACCATGTTACCAAGTCTGATGAAGGCCTCTACAAGTGTCACATCAGCAGTCATGGAGAGTCTCCACCCAGCTGGATCTACGTCACAGGTCAGGAGCTTCACTTTGATTTCAACACTTATTTCATCCACATGTTCACCTGAACAGGTGATTCTCTCTACAGAAAAACCTACAACCACATCTTCACCCACCTCCACCACCTTTACGTCATCGCCACCTCCATCCTTCACTTCCCTTCAGCTTGTGATAACAATGGTCCTCCACCTGGTGGTGTTCTGTCCATACTTGATCTCCACGCTCCTCATGGTGTCTTTATATGGACACAGACCCACAGGTAACACTCGTCAGTCACAGTTGTGTCTAACAGAATTTTTCATGTTTTAACTGTTGATACATTAACTGCTTCTCTTTCTTTTCTCCTCTGACTGTAGGAAATCACCTGCCCGTCTCCATGGTGACAACCTCGCCCACCCCAACTCAGGGATTGGCTGATGACTATGATGATGTCATCACTGGAGTCACCATGCAGCATCACTTCTGAATTGATCCACCTGTTCCTCGATCCTCACTCACGTCTCAAGTTGTTCAGTCCTGCACGTTGAAGGACGTCTCAAAGCCTCTTATTTTGCTCTCAGGGTGGACGAGTGATGATTGATGAGAGCTTCACTGATGTCTTTTATCTTTGTTGGAAACCTGTGGGTGATCGGATGCTGCAGCTGATCAGATGATCTGAAACTGCAGCAAAGCACAAAAGTTTGATACTGAAAAACACAAAAGAGATAAAACAGAAGTTATGTTAGAGCCAAGTTTGGATTTATTATTTTCTGATCCACCATCTGTGTTAACTGTAGATGTCAGTGACACATTTGTTTCCTTAAGATCTGAACAACATCATTGAGCTGAGGACAGTCTGATGTCTCTCAGTTGTTACCATCACACATGTTAACTATTTGAGCCAGTGATGCCTTTCTGCAAATCAATATTTATAATCTGACTTCTTGAATAATTTACAGAATTATTAACATATATTATAAACAGAATGATGCACATTACATGAAAATCATCCGTTTAGTGTATAAACACATTGTTGTCACTGAGTCCAGTAAAATACAAAATGCAGATTTTTATTTAATGTAAAACAGTGACTGATGTTATCAAATCAAAAAGATTAAAGTGCTGCAACTACCAAGTGGAGCATCCTCTATATTTTCTGTGAAGTGCATTTCTTTCTTATAGAAATGTTATAATCTTATATTTTTCCAAAGTAAAGACATTTGTCTTGAGGTCACTGAAGTGGAGCTTTAGTCAAAGTTCAGACTTGGGTTTTAGGCTTCAGCTTAGCTGTTTGTGTTTGGGCCTCACAAAATGCAGGAACTGATGTTTCACAATGATCATTTGTTCTCTTTTTAATAAAAGTTCTAAAACGCTGTTAACGGTTAGAAGCTTCCACAATCAGTTACTGCACAAGCTACATTAGGACTGGATGGTAATGTTTGTATTTAAAATTATATTTAAAATGTGTTCATGTTCAAAATTATGATTTTATTTATTTATTGTCTTTGGACTATTTCATTTAATAATTTCATTTTAAGACTGTGGAGTTAGTGTTGATGAAGCTGTGTGGAAATGGATGAAATGCTGTAGTTTGTCTCTGTGTTGAGGTGGAGCAGTGATCCTGCAGAGTCCTGTCCTCCCTGTGATGGAGGGACATGATGTCTCTCTGCACTGTCAAACAAAGAGGCCTCCCTCCAAGCTCCCAGCTGATTTCTATAAAGATGGCTCCCTCATCAGGACTGAGCCTACAGGTCACATGACCATCCACCATGTTACCAAGTCTGATGAAGGCCTCTACAAGTGTAACATCAGCAGTCATGGAGAGTCTCCACCCAGCTGGATCTACGTCACAGGTCAGGAGCTTCACTTTGATTTCAACACTTATTTCATCCACATGTTCACCTGAACAGTTCGATTCTTTCCACAGAAAAACCTACAACCACAAACAATGGTCATGGAGAGTCTCCACCCAGCTGGATCTACGTCACAGGTGAGCAAGAGAAAAATCAACTGACTCTCTGGAGTTTTCTGGATTGAGCTCAGCAAGTTTCTGCATTATCTGGTCATAAGTGAGCATGAAATATTTTCCAATTAGATTTTTTTCTTTTGGTCCATTTTAGAAAACTCCTCCACCACAGCATCCAACGTTACTTCCACTTCATCAACCAAATTGAACCACTGCACAGCTGGGGATGGGAATGGGCTGTTAGTGGTTCAGTGTCTTGTCCAGAAACTGTTTTCATAGCTGTTAAAATTAGCTGTAGCTCACTCTGCACTTCCCCATTACATTGCTCCAGATCAACAGTGTCTCTTTATCATGTGACAATGTCTTGAACATTGCAGCTTTCAGACACTGTCTCTCCCCGTCCAAACTGATGTAAAGTAGAATGTAGCTCCTGTTCTTTGACTGTAGGAAGAATCTTTCTCCTGGATGTCACTCAAGCTAATCTGCAAATTGGAGAAATTTGCACAGTAATAAAACTGTTTCTCCATTGGTCCAATGTTTGTGCAGTGACTCCATGCTGCTACTAAATGTGAACTTTGGGATTCAGATGTGCTGCTACCATGACGACTATTATGTCACTGGTGTTGTGCATCTCTTATTTTTATAATATGTTCCCGTTGTTTTAATACTATTATTATAATCATCACTACAGTGGAACACGGCACTAACAGTAGTTTGTACCATTCACTACTTTTCTTATAGACACTTAACTTCACTGAAGTGACCAAAAGCAACATGATTGTTGAGTAACATATGAAGTACAGACAGTCTTTGTTGGTAGAGAAGCTGCCTACCAACCAACGTACGAGTTGAAGAGCTACTCTGTAAATGTTCATTCTGGGGCTAATCACGTCTCTTTTAATCTTAAAATGTGTTTGACTTCAACATTCTCTCAGCAATTTCCTAAAACAGCTACTGCAGATTGTATCAAACAGGAGGAAGTTGAGAGTTTCCACAGAACTATTTTCAGCAGCCGATCGATCAGCAGGACTGTGAATGTGGAACTGAGTGAATAGAACAAGGGTGTGTGTTCATGGTGATACAGGAACATGTGATCCAGTACAAATAGGGCTCACTGATGTGTTTTTAGTTGGTTTTGGACAAAGACAGATCCAAGGCTTTGTGCTTTCTGCACCTCGAATCTCAAACTTTAACATTATAGTTGTTTAGTTTTTCACTTCCTCCTGCTGCTTGAAGTGAGCTCTGACCTGAAGCTGGTTTGGTTTCTCACTGCATGTTCTGCTTCAGCTGATGACACTTTGTAATGTGGTTAAATGTGTCAAATGCTTGTCACAAAATGTCGTGCAGCATCAGAGGTGTTAAAAAAGAAAAAACTTGAACTTTTCAAATCTCTATAAGAAAATGAATCCTAATGTAGCAGAGCAGTAAATGAACTAACAGTACTGGTATCAGCTGTAGTACTTAAAGTAATGTGATCTGTATCTTATTTTGCAGAGACTGATCCAGCTGCAGTTTACTCAACAGTGAGAACAACTACTCTTCAGTGAGGTCAACATCGACACCTTCACACCTTTAGTCTGATCACTGACACAGACCTGCTGCCTGCAACTGGTTCACACAGCTCCTCCCACCAGACACATATATTCTTTCAAACTATTTACATGTTTGGTTGTTTGTTCTCATAATTTTATATCATTATTCCATTTTTAAATCTCTAATAAATCCACTTAACCAATTTGATTAAGAACTTTCCGGCATTTTGTGTTTAATTTTTTTAGTTCCTGTACTTTTATTAACCGTCAGGCTGTTGTTGGTTTGTAGATGAGCTGCAGCAATGGGAGTATTGGTCTGAACATCTATAAATAAACTGCAATTCTACTTTTAATACCTGTTTACTACTCATTTAATAACTTTGTGTAAAATTGTTTATTATTGATACTAATCATTTTTCATTACACCATTCAGGCAGGAATAAAGTGTTTCTAAAAAAAGAAATAATTGTAATTATTATTTATTCTAATATAGTTTGCTGTTCTACATCGTGGTTGTTGCTGGAAGATTTAGAAGAACGTGTCTTTATAGCTGTAACTATAAAGTAGTTTAGTTTTACAGGATATGTTTAAAATACTAAACAGTCAGTCAGTAAAATACTAACTCACTCAAGTACAAGCTACATGTTTAGTATATTGTTTCATTTAATCAACATGGAACCACATGTACAGTAGTTTGGTTTTATTTCATATCACATTGTAACTGTTATTAAAGAGCAGTTACTCTATTTGTACTTTGTAATTATGTACAATAACATCTAAAAAGTACAATCTCACATGCTGACCCCCAAATGCACATGTCTTAGCTTTGTAACAGCAGTTTCCTGTACTTGTTCTAACGCACAAAATATTCACACCAGCTTGTAGGTGTAATATAAAGTGTCACCCCCACCTTGCATGATGAAACTCACACATGTGCAAGAAGTGTTAATACAGACCAAGCAAAACCTGAACCTGCTCTTCTGCTGTGTCCTGTGCAGACGAGCAGCATCTTCTGCCACCTGCTGGACACAGAACTCAAATTTAAAATGTAAAACTCAAAGGTGGATATGGAGGATTTTCATTTACTAAGTGATGCTGTTTGCTACATTGTGGGGAATTCAACAGTTTTTCTGTGTTACATTTGTATTTTTATTCATGTTTTAATCCTAATGTAATGGAACCTCTAACAAAAGCCCTTTTCACACATGCACTGGAATCCAGAAATTCTCCTGTTGTCTAGAGTGACAGTGACAATGTAAATGTCCGAGTGAGACACTACCAACATTATCTGGACTTTATTCTGCAAGCCCCCTAGTACAATGTCCATATTATGTGTGAGCCCATGTGTCCAGCACACTGCTTGGCTCTGATCTGCTGTAAACAGAACTGTTTCCCACAGCCTAAACTTTTCCACCATGTGGTGCCTCCTGTACACTGTGCACTGGAATCAAGCGTGAGGACGCTTCTCACTCGGGCTGTGTCCCACTGTGTGTTACATGCTTTATTTGAAAACTGTCCTTAGAGATATGATACCATCATGCAGTTGCTGTAGATTTGGCGGCTGCACGTGCATAATGTGAATCTCCCATTGCACTACATCCCAAAGGTGCCAGAGGTGCTGTACTGGATTAAGGCCTGATGACTGTGGAGGCCATTTCAGTGCACACTGTTTCCACCACACTATTAAACCATCAGCAAAGCAGGATGGATCCATATTTTCATGTTGTTGACACCAAAATCTGACCCAATCCTCTGAATGTTCAACACAAATCAAGACTTATTAGACCAAGCAGCATTTTTCTACATCTACTGTCCAATTTTGGTGAGTTAGCTGGTTGTTAGCTGTTTATTGGCACTGTGTGTGTTCTGCAAACCTTTGTTCAGTATTTTCTGCAATTTGTAGAGCTGCATCACTTCACCTTCTGTATTCGAAAACAAATTAGTCCATATTATGTTAAAAATATAACTCAAACAGCACAATGGACAATGTTTTTAACTCTTAAATACCTTTCAGCTCATCTAATTGTGAGTCCCAGCTTCTCTCAGCTGATGTCTCTCTGCACTGTCAAACAAAGAGGCCTCCCTCCAAGCTCCCAGCTGATTTCTATAAAGATGGCTCCCTCATCAGGACTGAGCCTACAGGTCACATGACCATCCACCATGTTACCAAGTCTGATGAAGGCCTCTACAAGTGTCACATCAGCAGTCATGGAGAGTCTCCACCCAGCTGGATCTACGTCACAGGTCAGGAGCTTCACTTTGATTTCAACACTTATTTCATCCACATGTTCACCTGAACAGGTGATTCTCTCTACAGAACAACCCACAACACCACCTCCATCTACCACACCCCTTAAATCAACCCTGTCCTCTATCTCCTCTTCCCCCAATCTTGTATTCAGACTGGTCCTCCCCCTAGTGGTGTTCTGTCCATACGTCATCTCCACTCTCCTCATGGTGTCTTTATATCGACACAGACCCACAGGTAACACTCTGTATCTTTCATTCATCAATCAATCATTCCAGTTGATATATTTTCTACTTTTTTTTTTAAATCTAAATCTGACTGTAGGAAATCACCTGTGTGTCTCTATGGTGATGACCTCACCCACACGGGCTGATCAGGGATTAGATGATGATCATGATGATGAGATGATGATGTCACCACAGAACATCACTTCTGATCTGATCCAACATGATCCATGTGTTAAACTTTTGAAAGGGAGCTACAATGTCAGAAACAGTAAAGTATCCAGAACACTTCCTCTGAGACTCCACATGTTCTACTTTCACTTATACATTAATGATGTTAAACTCAGATTGTCAAAACTCCAGTCGCAGCATCAGGTTGACATTAAACATTTCTGTATTATAACTGAAACATTTCTATCAGAACATTGTCAGGTTTAGTGAAGTTAGAAAGACTCAGTTCAACCTGATTCATGATACAGTACAGAACAGAACATGTTGGACGATGCACAGTAACATGATATTTTGAAATGAAAATGTGACAATAAGAATCATATAATTGATCAATGGATCACAATATAAAGTCAAACTGAGACTCACACAACTTGAAGTTGTAATTTATTTTTCTTAACACTAGAGGACGTCACAGGCTTGATTGAGTGACTCTGACTTTTACTTGTTAACTGATTATTAAAACACAGAAGGAGGTGGAACTGAGGAAGCCGTGTGGCCGAAGTTTGGTTTTTCAGCATGAGGACAAAGAAAAGGGGGACACAGCTGTAGACCCAACAAAGACTATTTGCAATCTTTGTTGATGCACTGTGGTTTAGTTAGATGGCGGCTAACACCAATAACACCAATGGTTCCTGTCTCTGTGTGTGTGTGTGTCTCCACTGTGTATCTTGAGGGAGAAAAACTGTCAGGTAAAGTGTTTGGACACAGCTGGAAGTCATTGAAACACAGACTGTTTAAGGTCTGATGTCGGTTTTCTAGGTCTCATTTCTGTGATTTGTTTTTTTACTCACTGTTTCATCAGCTCAGCAGTGGTGGATGAAGTACTCAAAAGCTATACTTAAGTAGAAGTACACAAAAAAAAAGTGTTTTAGTAAATGTATAAGTGATGTTTCCACTTAAGTAATATGATCATCCAGCTGTGAGAGACTCTCTGAAACACAAAGAAACTGTTGAGGATTTTCTGATACTTCTTGTACAACATCTGAACATGTGGTGGAAACAAACCATTCTCTGTAGTGGGAGAACATACACACTGATCACACACAAACACAACACTGGTGGTTTCATCAATGTCACTGAATGTGACCACTTTATGTGCTGACAGCTGGTTCACACAACAGCATCATTTGTTCATAATATGTTGATCAAAATCATCTCATGGTTTTATAAAAGAAGCACAGAGTGGTGTTAATGATGTGGCTGATTGCTAGTGACATATGTTGCAGGCTTTATAACAAACTCTGTGCTAAATTTATATTGTGTTCACCACATTATGATGATGTTATGTTATAGTTTAGTGAATAGACCCTCTTGATGTGTGTTACAGCAGCTGACACGTTCACAACATCTTTCTGTTTATGGTCTTCAGAGACTATTTGACTCTGTTAAAGTAGTTGCCTTTAAATAACAACTGTGCTTCTTTCACATGAACATGCTCTAAGCCCAACAGGAAAACTCAGGCTACTTGGAATCTGTTAATAACCACCTTTGTCACACCTGTTATTCAGTGGTTCAGCCAGAATCAGATGAACTGGCTTTGTGATACAGGCTCTGATGTCAATAATCAGTCTGACAAAACAAGATTACAGTTAAGACAATGTGGTGAATCTGGCTCAAACAAGAGTCACAGAGAAAAGTCTGAGAGGTGGAAAAAAGCAAACAACAATATTCTTGCACTGGGACCATTGTCTGACAGGAGTTTGAAGAGGAAATGGATTCATCACCTACCTGACACCTCACATCTCATTCTCTTCTCACAGGTGGTGAAGCTGGACACACTAAGAATGGAGGAGACAACGATGGACATGTTGGACTGATAGCTGGTCTGTCAGTTGCTGGTCTGCTTGTTGTTATTGCTGTAGTTGTTGGATTAGTGATCTTTAGAAAACGTTAAGGTCACAATTAACACCAACGTCCTCCTGAACAAACGTTTGATACACATTTAAAACGTTTCAGATCTGTTTCTGCAGTGACCAGGACAACACAGAGAAACAACAGGACTTTTTCTTATTATTGACACATTTTATGTGTGTGTCTCTCAAACTTTATGACTTGACTGGCTGTGTCTCGACTCACATTCACACCTCAGGCAATTTAGAGTCACCAGTTAACCTAACATGCATGTGTTTGGACTGTGGGAGCAAACTGGAGGGAACCCACACAAGCTCAGGGAGGACATTTAAACTCTGCACAGACAAGCTGGAACTAACAATACTGGACAGCAGGAAGTCGTTGGCTGAAACTGGGCTTCAGTGTCTGAGACCCTCAGTGTATCAAACAGGATGAAGATAGTGACTTCATTGGGAAGTGCAGCACATTTACCCACATTTAGTCAGTATTTAGTATTTAGTGACTGTTTTCTGATGACTGATGTGAACATTTCCCTGTTTGCTGTATGTTTGTATGTAATGTGTCATTTACATTTAATTATTTTACAAACCAGTAACATGTTAGATTCAGTGTTTCTCATCAGGAACTGGTTGTAGCAGCTGTAGCTAGAAAAATTCCTCATACTTGTTATGACTTGTTTCACTAAGTGAAAGTTTAGAGTCACTACATTAAATCACAAATTGTCTTCTGATTAACCAGCAGATGAAGTGTTGACTGATAGAAAACATCTTCATCTGCAGTTATTTTAGTAGCTGTATATTTTAACATTTTTATTTTTGTAAAGAAATGTGTTATTATTGAAAGCAGGTGTTAAAACAGTTCAATACAATTCAAACCCACCAAACACAGATTTTTCTTGTGTTGTCATCATTCTCGCTGTTCACATGGCCAAAATATTTAAATACCTGTTTGGACAGAGAGAGGAATGTGGATTCTGACTCCTGTGACCTGGTGCAGAAATCTCTTACTGACAGTTGGAATCACTAAAGTCAGTAAAACCTGTTTAGCTGTACACACTTCAACTCACTTATGAAGTTCAGCTTCCACTCATTTGTTGCTTTATTGATGTTGCAGAAACACTGCATGCTGTTACTTGTTCCAGGCTTGATTACTGCAAAGCATTTGTACAAGTACAAGAAAATGTGACCCCTGGTTGTAGCCTCTCTTCATTGGCTTCCAGTTCATTTTGTTATAGATGTTAAGTTAGTGAATTTAGTTTTTAAGGCTTTAAAATCTATTCCACAAATGATGGAATAGTTCTAATAACAGTTTTAATCTATTAAGTGCATAAATTATGGGATAGTTTACCTTCAGTGATGCTAAAGCATCAGTAAAACATGAACACAAGTCAGTGAAAGTCTGATGAGAAGATATTTGATCAGTGTTGTTACCTGCAGGGTGACTCCTGTTTTCCCTCACTGTGTCACAACTGAAAACTACAGCAGTTTGTTTTGTTCATGTACAACAGTTACATGTTAGTATAAGAGCCAGGAAACATTCATCATCCCATTTTTATCATTTATCTTAAAGACTTGTTTAAGGCTTTACAACGTTTTCAATGACTCTTGGTGAACTTTCAGAAACTGACAGCTTCCTTCCCAGGTCAACTGTGTGGATGACTGTGGTTTACATGACAATTTCAACATTGAAATGAACAAAAACTGCTGAGAGGCAGAAGAACAAACAAAGGGTGCATTCATTCTTATTATTAATGTGTATATAGTTTTCTGGTTGTGCTTCATTTTTTTTCTGTCAGAGCAGAGAGCAGCTGTAACAAGGCAAAGTCATTTCCACCTGGTTCCAGTCGTCCATGTTGAAAGACGTCCCTAAGTCTTTTATTTTGCTCTGAGTATTGAGAGGCAAAGCTTGAGGAGACACAAGAGCATCTTTAATTAAGTTTTCAGTGTACTGACACACAGTTTTATTCTGAAATACACAAAGAGATAATAAACAATGTGAGCCAAGTTTTTATTGATTTTCAGATCCACCGTCTGGGTAAAGTCATAAATTTACTGTAGATCTAATCAACAAAGACCCAGTCATTGAGTCATTGAGCGCCCTCTGCTGGATCATGGGAGAAATAGCAATAAAAAGTAGTAATTACATTTCATCTGTTTAATCTGTTTATTTCTGTATCATAGATCACACTCACTATAGTTTGATTGGATAAAGGCTTAAAGTGTCTATTTCATTCTTGACCAGATGTCCATGGTGGATGTTAACAATCTGAGCCTTGGACAGATTATGAGAATATGAGCCCCTGTCCACATAATGGGAAAAGGACCCCACTCCTCCTACATGTTACCCCCTTAGTTATGTCTAATTTTGTTGTTGATTTTAGTCAGTTTGTTTTTTTAAAGGACAAACTGGATCCAAATAATAAATGTAGAGGTCCAATGTTCAGTTTTAGAATAGAATAAACCTGATCTCAGGAATATGACATTATAGTATTTGTAGTGAGAGATTGAAACCAGAAGATGGCGGCAATGCGACAGATGGGATGTCGGCTGACATAAAACCTCGAAGAAGAAGAAGAAGAAATTAAAAACACCGCCACAAGCTATTTTAGTTACACTATTGACAACGCCTCTGTTATTTCGGTGGGTAACGAAATTGAAAAAAGAAAAGCAGAAGAAAAAGATGCGTGAGTCCAGAAGGATCTTCTTAGTTTGTCTCCTCACATTTTGGGGGAAATGTTCAGCTTCTGAAGGTAAGCGGATCGGATCGGGCTTGAATATGATGAAAACGTCCTGCGAGGCTGTTTGACTTGTGCTGACTGATCTTCTCTGTTCTTCTGTCTTTTCTTTCAAAGCTTTGAAAGAAACGTGTCGCTTTAATGTTGAACATCAGATCTGATTCTCATTCTGCTCATTCACAGTTGGAACGTGTCAAATGATATGATTTCATTGTGCAGACTTTATTGACCAAAATGACAAAGGTGGCAGCATAATCCCATCTTTTCTTCTATACATGTTTCTGTATTTATCTGTATCGAAGATTTGGCAGCACGTGTCACTATTTCTAACTGTCAAACGCTTCAAGACACTGAGACATTTTATATTGATAAAGGGTCATTTTCTCCACCACTAATTTATGGTTATTTCTTTTTATTGTGCTGTAGAATAAAGAGAAATTCATGCTGGATGTGTTTATTTTTTGAAACACGCGCCTCTTTGTCGATGATTAACTCTGTTGTCTCAGTGAACTAATCACTTCCGTCCCCTGATAACAAACTTTTTTATTCTCGTCAATGCAAAATTCCAGCTCGTGCACGCAGAGCAGAACGCACGTAATATGGATTGTGGGAGATATTATATTGAGGTCTGTACATCATATGCGCTCTTTACTCATTGTATACGGTAGTGTTACACCCAAAATGTTCTGTACCTTCTCTTTACCTGTATTACGGTAAACACTTTTTAGGGATGAGAAGAAGAAAACTGTTGTCACGTTATGACTGACCGTGTCGGATGGACAGAGCCGACAAAGCTGTTCTTTTGCTAAATAAACGTTTCATTGTGTGACCAAAGAGACCAGAATGATTTTTACTTTATCTCCACACGCAGCATGAACGAAGTGTTACTGCGCTCAACATATTATTTTACATTTACCTCCGCTTCAGAGCAGCTACCAATTCACCGCTGCTGAATAAAAAAAAAACACCTTTCGTGTTTGAAACCTGTGATGTAATTTACTTATGAAACTATAAATATAGTTATTAACACTGTGCATGATCGAGTTATGTTAGTGCTGTCTGATTTTTATATTTCAATTACTGATTAGTAGAAAGAAGAGAGAAAGTCAAATTAGTAAACTGATATTAAAAAGAAGGAAAGATCTTGACTGTTTGACTGTTTGGTGACGACAAGAACAAAGCAGAACACATGTTTTGGCCCTAATGTTACAAAGTTAACACTTAAAAACAACATGGATCAAATTTGTGCTGTTATTAATTATGTTTTTTTCTGTTTTAATTCTGACCCACAATTGAAAACAGTCCAACCTGGAGAAGACGTCCTTCTTCTGTGTCAGGGTCCTGGAGGTGCTGACATCGTATTTGTAGAGTGGATCAGACCTGATCTGGTATCAGAAGGTTCTGTCTTCTTCTTCAGAGATGATCTTATATATAAAAACTACCAGCATCCATCTTTTCATGGTCGAGTGGAGCTCAGAGATCCACAGATGAGGGACGAAGACGTTTCTGTGATTCTGAAGAAAGTCAACATCAAAGACACTGGAACATACGAGTGTTATGTTGGACTAAAAGGAAACAGTCCTCAGCTCATCAGCATCGTCCACCTGAAGGTTAAAGACTCAGGTGAGTTTGAAGTGCAGCTGCTTCCACATCACTGTTGGTCAGGATTTTTCCACATCATCAACAAACTGCGTTGATCCAAGTTGTGACTTTACAGCTGTGAGAATTTGACCTCATCAACTGTTTTGCTGATGTTTACTTTGTGTTTTGATCTGGATTTTATGGTTTTTGTTCAGACCAACAACAGATCACAGTGAAGACTGGAGATGATGTTACTCTTCAGTGTCTGGATCACAGAGGTGGAGACATCAAACAGTTAGAGTGGAGGAGACAGGATCTGGAGGAAGACGTCTTTATCTGCAGACATGGGTCTGAAGACTTCTGGCATCCATCTTTTAAGAATCGAGTGAAGCTGAGACATCCACAGATGAAGGATGGAGATGTTTCTGTGATTGTGAAGAACGTCACCATCAGTGATGCTGGAACATATGAGTGTTATGTTAGAAACCGCAACACATCCACATCACCTCAGTCAATCACCACCCTGACAGTCACAGACTCAGGTGGAGACACTGAAGATGGAGAAAGCAAGGACAGAGGAAAGCATGGACATGTTGGACTGGTAGTTGGTCTGTCAGTTGTTGTGCTTGTTGTTGGAACATTGATCTTTAAAAAATGTAACAATTCATAGCAACGTCCTCCTGAACAAACATGTGTTACACATGTGTAAAATGAGCAGAACAACAGGCAGAAACAACCAGACTGAAACGGAAAATACTGCACTGAATAAAATTACTTTACTTTAAATCCTCGTAATAATTTGCAGTTACAGTTTTTAAGTAAATTGTACTGCTGCAATATGAAGTACAGCATACTTGTCAGGATCAAGTAAAATATACTTAATACTAAACTTTACACAAATGAAGATAATAAGTAAATGTTAATTATATTTAAGAGATAAGATATATATATAGAGAGAGAGAATTTTCAAGTAAAATCAATGATTTTTTTTATAAATGGGAGCAAAATTATCACGAAAACAATCTTACCATTTATTCTTATGAAGGAAATATGTAGATTTTATAAAGTTGTATTAATTATGTAAATGTTGCAAATTGTATTTTGATATGTGTGTTATCAAATAAATGTAAAAACTTTCTGTATGCACTTTATCAACATGTATCACAAAACTTAAATGGATAACAACTGCTGATTCACTATTTCAAGTTGCCTTTAGTACAACCTCTGAACATTTGGAAGGACGACCATTTCCCTTGGTTCAGAGTCCTTTCAAACAAGTGAAATCTGAGCAGCCCTATGGAACATGCAGCTTGACTCCTCAGTCAACAAAGCTAAATACCTGCACTGGTATAGAATGGTGACTGATTGGTATTAGAAAAACCAGCTCATTTGAGTATCTGCTTTTAAATAAAACTAAAATTAAACCTGATAAAATCACTGTACGTTTCATTTCAAATGTGCAATGTTTCTTAAACACAAGGCGCAAAACATTTAGTATGATATATCACAAATACAAATAGATCCATAACAGGTCTGAAATAGTCTCAAATATTTAATAACTAAAAAAACCTTAAGGCCTGATGCAACTGCAAACCAGCATTCTGGATTTGTGCCCTTTAAATGTGCTATTAAAACCTTTTATCCTGGCAACATCTCCTTGCCTTCAAGATAGATTGAAACATGCACTAGATGCTCTTCATCAGCACCATGGAAGATCAGGATCTTGAGGATGTGGCATCGCTGCAGCTGTCCTCCTGCATACAATTAAAGTTAAGACAATTACATTGAGTAACAAAAATAGAATTTCTTGAATAATTCAAAGTGTCTTAGTGGTTGATGCTGAACACAATATCACTAAAACTCCATTTTTTTTTTTTTTTTTAACAGCAACCGAATCAGTTGTAGAGCCTGTGACAAGATGGTTGCACTCCACAAAGTGTAGCCCCTGTAACTTTATGTTGCCTGGAAAATCTATGACTTTAACACTTTTCAGAGCACAATTAATTTTGAATCACTGGAATTGTTGAGATGATAAAATGTTGGCTTTTTTAACATATCATTTGAGCAGACACCTTTGTCTGCTTTCCTCTCTTACTTAATGAGAACGCATTCAAATAAATTGTGTGTTCAAAATGGGAACAATTGTTGCTTTTACCAGGCAATCTTCAAAAAGTTTCTCTTCTTTCTCACCAATGTACAGGATGAGGCTGCGGATAACAGCTTCACGTCTCATCTCAATGTTTTGCTTCTATGAACAAAATAATCAATACTTAACCATTATTCATACATAATGAATAATCACAAAGTGCAGTGATTTGAGGACAAGATGAAGATGAAGTATACAGGGACAGAGAAGCTTCTGAGTGCAACAATTCTTGCTGCATATGACTATGCATTACGGAGTGTGTGTGTGTTTGATAAAGGGAGACAGTAGTTCCACCTCCTTGGTAAAAAAACAACAACAACATACCCTCAGCCTGTCTGGGAATGGCCTCAGCTTGTTCCCCAAAACACCTCCCTTAGCCTTCATCAGGGCAGTAAGTTTTGGTGTGTAGTGATCAAGTACAGTACATGTACATGAAGCTCTGCTCCAGGGAAACTGTAGTTATTCTCCTAAACTCCTCCTTTATCTGACTTGACAAAAGATTCAAAGACAAAGGTACAATGTGAGACAATGGGCCAATAGTCTTGTGCAAAATTAAGATTTAAACCACACATATATTAAAGACGTAATGAATGAGCAGATGCAAGCCGAATCATAGACTCAGAAAGAGAAACAAGAAATTTGACACCCTAGTTTAACTATTACAGGGACGTGTTTCAGGGTTGTTTGTTCATGTGTTAAACAAGAAGCAGTGGTCCTTATTATATACAGTAATATCAAAATGATGTGACTTCTCACTGGAGCATGTGACATTTTTAAGGGTTTAAAAAATTAAATACCTCAGCTTCACAAAACAAAGCAGATCATCTCTCCTTGAACTCATCAGCAGCTGGATGAGCACTGACGACCTCAAGCCTTCGATAGGAGAACGTCTTAGTGTTGTTCTTCTTCTTTAGCTCATTAAGAAGCTCCTGTCTTTCCACCTCTAAACTGTTCCTAGTTTCTCCATTCGGATGTGGAGGAAGGTAGTTAACTTCTGCTCTCTTTGGCTGGATATTTCTCACCAGGATGTTTCCTTTTCTAGGAGCTGATATCAATCTCAGGACACGGTACTTCAGGTCCTCTTCTCATTTTAGAGCGGTAATTAGCCATGTTGTATTTAAGACGTTGCTGCCACCCATACGTGCCTGAAAATGAGGTTCCAGTCTCCCTTAGGCAGAGATGTTTTTTATTCAGAGCTTCTACAACTGCCTGTATTTGTAGACCGGGAGGAAAGGCAGTGTAGTGGAATCAGCAAGTTTCTCAAGTATGTCAGAGTTGAAGTTTGGTTTTTGAAGGAATGAGCCATCACATTCCCTTCTTGAAGGGGGATTTCAGAATCATATGAAAAGGTGGTTATCACAAAATTAGTTGGCCCCAACGATACTCGGGGCAGTGGGAGAATGATGGTGTTGGATGAACTAACGGAGGGACTCTCATCCTGGAAACACTGATCCAGTGACACAGGAGAGGAAGAAGCAGTAGCCTCATTGATGGAGGTCAGTGTGAGAGTGACAGAAGCTTCTGCTTGAACTAGTTTGATTGTGCCTTTGTCTTTAACCACATCTGTTGAGGTTAGAGTGAAAAACTGGTTATCAAAATCTTTGTCCATGTACATAACAGTAAAATTCCCTCGGAGTTGAAAATGATCCTGTGCAGCTGCCAAACCTTCGTCCACAGAGCTTCCATTTGGTAGGATCAACTTGTGAACTTCAGTCTCTTCAATAATAACACGTAGTTGAGTCAAAGCAGACACCATCACAACTTTGAGCAAGCAGAACTGCAAAAAACGAAAGACATGATTCAATAACAAAAAATACCTGTTTGGACAGAGAGAAAAATGTGGATTCTGACTCCTGTGACCTGGTGCAGAAATCTCTTACTGACAGTTGGAATCACTAAAGTCAGTAAAACCTGTTTAGTTGTACACACTTCAACTCACTTATGAAGTTCAGCTTCCACTCATTTGTTGCTTTATTGATGTTGCATAAACACTGCATCCTTTTACTTGTTCCAGGCTTGATTACTGCAAAGCATTTGTACAAGTACAAGAAAATGTGACCCCTGGTTGTAGCCTCTCTTCATTGGCTCCAGTTCATTTTGTAATAAATGTTAAGTTACTGAATTTTAAGGCTTTACAACGTTTTCAATGAGTCTTGGTGAACTTTCAGAAACTGACAGCTTTCATCTGATGACTGAAGCTGCTCTGACTGAACTGTTATGAAGATGTGCTGCCACCTGCTGGATGAGTCAGGTAACAGCTCCACAGGTAACAAGTCACATTAGTCAGCTCACATAACATCAGGTGAGTGATTACAGGAGACTGGTTTCACATCCAGAAAAAAACCATCTGAACAACAACAAACAAAGGGTGCATTCATTCTTATTATTAATGTGTAGATATTTTTCTGGTTGTGCTTCATTTTGTTTCTGTCAGAGCAGAGAGCAGCTGTAACAAGGCAAAGTCATTTCCACCTGGATCCAGACGTCCATGTTGAAAGACGTCCCTAAGTCTTTTATTTTGTTCTGAGTATTGAGAGGCAAAGCTTGAGGAGACACAAGAGCATCTTTAATTAAGTTTTCAATGCACTGACACACAGTTTTATTCTGAAATACACAAAGACATAATAAACAATGTGAGCCAAGTTTTTATTGATTTTCAGATCCACCGTCTGGGTAAAGTCATGGATTTACTGTAGATCTAATCAACAAAGACCCAGTCATTGAGTCATTGAGCGCCCTCTGCTGGATCATGGGAGAAATAGCAATAAAAAGTAGTTATTACATTTCATCTGTTTAATCTGTTTATTTCTGTATCATAGATCACACTCACTATAGTTTGATTGGATAAAGGCTTAAAGTGTCTATTTCATTCTTGACCAGATGTCCATGGTGGACGTTAACAATCTGAGCCATGGACAGATTATGAGAATATGAGCCCCTGGCCACAAAGTGGGAAAAGGACCCCACTCCTCCTACATGTTACCCTCAGACTGAAGGAGACGCTAAACTGCTCTGAATCTCACTGTGAGGTGATTGTGTGTGTGTGTGTGTGTGTGTGTGTGTGTGTGTGTGTGTGTGTGTGTGTGTGTGTGTGTGTGTGTGTGTGTGTTTGTGTGTGTGTGTGTGTGATTGTTGTTTTTGTTGTGGATTTTAGTCATTTTGTTTTTTTTAAACGACAAACTGGATCCAAATAATCGATGCAGAGGTGCAGGATTCAATTTTTTAAAAATAGAACAGACCTGATCTCAAGAATATGAGATTATAGTATTTGTAGGGAGAAATTAAAACCAGAAGATGGTGGCAATGCAACAGATGGGATTTCGGTCGCCATAAAATTTCAAAGAAGAAGAAGAAAATGAAAAAGAGGAAAAAGAAGAGGAAGAAGAAAATGAGGAAGATGAAGACCGCGAATAGCTAGTTTATGTACTTGGTTGGCAACGCCTCCGTTATTTCGGTGGGAACTTTAAATGCGCTAAGAAATAAAAAGAAAAGCAGAAGAAAAAGATGTGTGAGTCCAGAAGGATCTTCTTAGTTTGTCTCCTCACATTTTTTCGAGTTATGTTAGTGCTGTCTGATTTTAATATTTCAGTTACTGATTAGTAGAAAGAAGAGAGAAAGTCAATGTATGAGCCTCTGTTTTTGTTTATATTGTGTATTGTAAGTTAGTTAGATTAAGAAGCTTGTGTATAAGCGAACTGATGATGTCATTAATTACGTCATATAGCTGCCTTTGAAGTTTGCTATTTAAGTTTGTTTAACTAGTTCTCGTAGCAACTATGTACACAGACAGTTTGTGACGAGATTTAGTTCAGCTCAGCCTTTAGAAAGAACAGACCAAGCTGTTGGGGACAGAAAGAACCGACTACAAGGCAGAAGTGAAAGGTTCAGTGTGGATCTGTGGGGGCACACGGTTTCTTACCTTGTTTGCTGGAATTGATATTGTGAAATTACTATTTGCAAATGAGTGTTGTGGAATGAGTCCGTTATCGGCTAAGTTGAGAAACGTGGAATAAAATAAATCCACCATCACTTTGTTTGATGGCTGTGTTCAATACAGACATGACAGATCTTGACTGTTTGACTGTTTGGTGACGACTAGATCACATTTCATGACTAATTTATGCAAAAACACCCAGAGAAACTGGAAAATCTTAGGTTTAGGTTCATTTCCATCTCAGGTTTGTTCGTAAATGTGATTGTTGTGGACGGCGCTCGGTCCACAGCAGAACACATGTTTTGGCCCTAATGTTAGAAATTTAACACTTAAAAACAACATGGATCAAATTTGTGCTGTTTCAGTGGTTTAAACTTTGATTTATTCATCCTCAGTTATTTCATACAATGTCTATTTGCAGGAGGAAAACTCATCTCCTCCTCCTTCAAAAGCTTCACAGCCCCTTTCTAAAAAGAGGAAATCTGCCTGATGAATGGCTCCAACTGTTTTCAGTCCTAGAAGAGTCTCACACATGTTGTCAAGCTTCCACTGCCTCTGACAGCACATTACAAGTGTTATGTTAGATATGGAGGCAGGTCTGAGCTAATCAGCAACATCACCCAGACAGTCAAAGACTCAGGTGTGTGTGTGTGTGTGTGTGTGTGTGTGTGTGTGTGTGTGGATCAGAGGTGAAGCTGCTTCCTGGTTGTTGATGTGAGAGTGAACCATCACAGATCAGACGTTTGTGTTTTCTAAAGATGTTGCTGATGAGACTTTGTAGCAAACAGCTGCTATGAGTGATGGGATCAAAGTGCAGTAGATAATGTCTGACAGGAGTTTGAAGAGGAAATGGATTCATCACCTACCTGACACCTCACACCTCATTCTCTTCTTACAGGTGATGGAGCTGGACATATGAATGAAGAAGAATCAGATGGAAACAACAGAGGACATGTTGGACTGATAGTGGGTTTGTCAGTTGTTGGTGTGATTCTTGTTGCTGTTGGTGTTTTTACTTTTCTGATCTTTAGAAAAAGATCCACAGAGCAGAATTCATACTAACCTGCTGAAAGTGCAGGTGAATGACAGATGTAGCTGTAAAATGTCTCAGATTTCTGAGGCTTCTATATTGAGTGTAAAGCAAAGAAGAACTTGTCTGTGTCCTGAATGATTCCTTGTGAAAACCTGCTTCTATTCTTGACATTTTCTGAATTAAACTTTCCCACAACTGAACATGAACGGGAGCCTCACTGTATTTGGTGATTTTAAATGTGTTTTTGATGTTGATGATCAAATCTCCCAAACAGTTTGTTTTCATCAGTGTGAAACTAGAGATTTGTGTGTTTTCCATAACTGAATGTGTAGAGATGCTGGCAAATTGTCCTGTGACCCAGACACACTAAACATGGCAGCAGTGCAGAGACAGTCAGTTCTAAAGGTTTTTGAGTGAGACGCAAACAATTTCTGCTTTATTAGTAACTTTTGGAACAATCCTCTTTATTGTAATGTGATCATTGTTTCGTGTCAGGGACATAGGGGGCAGTGTACTTTAGCAGGATTCCACCATTTTGGCTCGTTTGTATTGATGGGAGCCAATCAGCATCCAGAGTCTATAAAAGGTTGAGAGACTGTGTGTGAGGGGCTCTGGCTTTGTGAAGAGGACAGATGTGTGTTCAGGGCCACCACTGTTTGAAGACAGTTGGAAAAGTTGCAGGCCTGGTCTGGAGGCTTTCTTTTGTTTGCTGCCATCTTGGCCATGTGCTTTTGTGTGGGCACTAGTTTTGACGTCCTTTTGAGAAATTGTTTAGTGGTAAGAGGCTGGACCTTGTTTTTCTATCCAGTTAGGTGCAGACAGATGTTCTTTCATTTGGCACAGCTGTCCGCTCCAGGCCTCTGACCCTGTACTGTGGTTGTTTTTCAATTAAAAATCAAAAGCAAAGTCAGAGTTTGATTTCTTTGATAAAAAGAATGATACTTTCTGGATTTAGTGGGTTTAATGTAATTTTAGAAAAACATGGTTTGTACCAACAAATTTGTCCTGTATGTGCAGGAAACAGATGAAGACAGCTGCTATCAGCTGAACTCACATAGAACTGTTATTATCTAGTTCTGCCACCTGCTGGTTGACACAGGGAACAGTTCCATGGGTGGTTTGGTTCAGTTCAGGGGCCTCATTTATCAACTCTTCATATAACGTTTCTGAGAGCAGTCACATTTTTTCCTCTGAGCAGGTGAACCAACACATTCTCTGTGGTAAAGCAGTAAAATTGCTGATCCATTGAAATAACACGCACACAAACTGCAACTCTGTCAGACAATATGGAAACTGTCATGGTGACACCATACTTCCTGGTTTTGGACTTTTATTTTGTGGCCCCTTCTCCCTACTTCCTGTCCCTGGTTCTTTTTGTCCAGCTTTATTCCCTCCTCTATTTAAGTTCAGTCCTGCCAGATCCTCGTCGTTGTTAACGTGATCACTGCTGTTGTTGGTTCCGTCTTCATTGTCGTCATTATTACCGTCTCCAACCCCTCAGACTCTGGACTCTAGGTAAAAGCTGTTTGTGTGTTTCATGGACTCTTGTTTCTCCTGGACGTCTGTATTCTGGACCCTGTGCAGTTTTCCCCTTTGGTCTGAGGTTTGGTGATGTTGCTGTTTGCAGTTTTGTTTTTCCGTGTCTTGTTAATTTAGTTTATCTGTTAGTTTCCTTAGACTTCCTCGTGTCTTTACCTGTGTAGTGACTTTTATGTGTGTCTGTGCCTTATTTATCTGGTTTTCCTCTGTTTATCAGTTTTCCTTAGTCCCCCTCCGTGTACTTAGCTGTTAGTAGTTTTTATGTTTATCCGAGCCTTATTATTTCCTGAAGTTATGTAAATCATGTTACCATCTGACTTTCTATTAAGTTAATCCCCCTCATGTTCTGGTCCCTTTGGTTAGTTTGTCTGAGTCTCCTTTGTTCTGTGTCCGGTTCCTAGTAGCCTCCTGTTAGGAGCAACTTCTGTTCACTATTTACATCTGTCACTAAAGCCCCTCGAGTCTCTTCACTTGGGTCCTTCCTTAACCAAAACCGTGACAGGAAACCATCTTTTCTGTGTTTCCATTTTAATTTGGAACACAAGACAAACATTTTGTACAGAATGAATGATGCCATTAATGCTTCTATAACATTTTGTTTAACTCGTAATTAATATTGAATAATAGTGACCTGTCAGTTGTTTTAGTTTAGTTTAGACACATATGCTTTTGTTTTTATTGTTATTCTTAAACTATGTTCTGGCCAAACTATTTAAAATGAATGTGGCGTTAAAACATTAGAACCACCTCTTCTTATCATGCACTGCAGTAGAACTCCACGACCCACTTTGACCTCAATAATTATCACCTTTCTGACAGTTTTAACCTAAAAGCTGAGAAATCATAAGCTTGTAAAAGTAGAACTCATGGCAGAGCCACTGTATCAGACTGCACAGCTGGTCATAATGTTTTACCTGATTGGTTTATATAAGTAGTGATGTCAGTATGTCTGGGGTGGTTCTTTACTGTCGTCTGCTGGAGACATCACATCAACTTCTTGCCGACTAAAAGGAAGGAAGCGGGTAAAGCAGCTGTTACCAAACTAAGTGCAGACGTCTCATCAAGTTGTACAATGGACCAACGATGTATCCAGCTGCTACTCTGTAAGTACAGTCTGTATTTGTTAAATCTATGCTGAACTTCATAAAAGTAGTGGTGATGAGATACAGCACAACATGACAGAAAAGGTTATGGTATCAAACACGAAATGAGATTTAAAATAACTGAACTCACGGGGTAAGGTGAAAGGACAAAAATAGATGAAATATAGTAAGTATAAATATATAATTTGTAAAAATAAAAAAAATTAGATTAGCTGAGACAACATCACATAAAGATTTTACAAAGTAATTTAAATTTAATTTAAAGTCGTATTCAATATTTATTGATTTATTATCTATTTACTGGCTTTATACTGTTGATCTCAAACAACCATGTAAATATTCACTCTATTGTCTGTAAACCCACTTATTACATCCACATCCATATTTAATGAAATGTTACTGTAAGTAAATACTCTACATGCAAATCTCCAAATTAGCCGACTGTCTTTTCTCTTTGTGTTTGTGTAGTTGTGACTTCACTGCTGTGGGGCTCAACAAACCAAGGTTGGTACATTTGTCATCCAATATTCATCAGCTGTTAAATGGTCAAACTGCTGATTTTACACATGAAGCATAATATGTGTATTACACACATCCTAATATTTCAAAGTATGTTTACTCTGAACTCTTACTGGTTTCTCTGGGCCTATATGGACAATATTCTGCAAGTGAGAGCAAAGTGTAGTGATGGGATTTCTAAGGGAACAATAGTTAAAAAGAAATTGGCTTTGGATTGTTAAATATTGTCTATAAAGCAAGAGTCCATGAAGACACTTGGGTATTATTGTAAACAAAAAGAGTAAAGATGCAGCTTAAGTTCACTCTGCACATGTAGAACAGATGCTAACTTTTAATGAACTAGTTAAAATGAATGGAGTCAATACACATAATGAAAACATGTTGTTTTATAAAGTAACTTGAATCTGAAACACTGCTAAACTTCCTCTTTATAAGTTAATGAAAACTAAAGAAAGTATCTTCATGGACTGTTACTCAGTGGACACTTAAGACCAAATACTTTCTATATACTGCTAATACTACTGTATGACATTGTTGTTGGTCTGATTATTGTTACTTTCTACCATTTTTCCTCAAATGCACTGAAACTCTCACAGTTCATCTGATTGTGAGTCCCAACAGTGCTCAGTTCTTTGATGGTCAATCCCTCAATGTGAGCTGTGAGGACGTCGACAGCACTGCTGGGTGGACAGTGAGGAGGAACACAACTATAGACACCATGCTACAGTGTGGAGGTGGATGGGGAAAATCAAATAGGTTTTTCTGTAAAATCAGCAACGTTGTCGAATTGGACAGTGGAGTTTACTGGTGTGAGTCCAGAGACGGATCAACCAGTAACAGCATCACCATCACTGTCACTGGTAAGATCAGACTGTGGAGTTAGTGTTGATGAAGCTGTGTGGAAATGGATGAAATGCTGTAGTTTGTCTCTGTGTTGAGGTGGAGCAGTGATCCTGCAGAGTCCTGTCCTCCCTGTGATGGAGGGACATGATGTCTCTCTGCACTGTCAAACAAAGAGGCCTCCCTCCAAGCTCCCAGCTGATTTCTATAAAGATGGCTCCCTCATCAGGACTGAGCCTACAGGTCACATGACCATCCACCATGTTACCAAGTCTGATGAAGGCCTCTACAAGTGTCACATCAGCAGTTATGGAGAGTCTCCACCCAGCTGGATCTACGTCACAGGTCAGGAGCTTCACTTTGATTTCAACACTTATTTCATCCACATGTTCACCTGAACAGGTGATTCTCTCTACAGAAAAACCTACAACACCACCTCCATCTACCACACCCCTTAAATCAACACCGTCCCCTGCTGCTACCTCCCTCCATCTCTCGTTCAGACTGCTCCTCCACCTGGTGGTGTTCTGTCCATACTTCATCTCCACTGTCCTCATGGTGTCTTTATATGGACACAGACCCACAGGTAACACTCGTCACTCACAGTTGTTTCTAATAGAACTTTTCATGTTTTAACTGTTGATACATTAACTGCTTCTCTTACTTTTCTCCACTGACTGTAGGAAATCACCTGCCCGTCTCCATGGTGACAATCTCGCCCACCCCAACTCAGGGATTGGCTGATGACTATGATGATGTCATCACTGGAGTCACTACGCAGCATCACTTCTGAATTGATGACTCGTTCCTCATTCCACTTCAACCAAATTGAACCTTCTCCGTGTGTCGTATTGTGTAGCACCTGTTTGTGGTCTGATTCTACTGACATTACTGGTTCTACTGGTGAGACAACATGAGAAAACAGAAAGGTGATAAGCAAAAATCCTGATTTTACATTTAGTTTTGTTTTAGAGTGGAAATTCTATTTCTCTTAATTAAATCAAAAGCTCCAATTGACTATTGATTCCATCTTTTCCTGCTCTTGTGGAGACAGGTACCACAGTGGTCTGGTACAATGGCTACTTCTTCTATTGATGTTACACTGATCGTCTTGTCAGTCTCCCCCTCAAACAGATGTCCTTCTCCCTCCAACTGCATCTTAACATCCATCAAGTCAGAACCTAAATGCTCATAATCAGCGTCTCATTCAACCCATAGCAGCATAGTAGTCTTGAAATAGCTCTTCTAAGGCAGCAGGAATCTGCTGAAATAACAAACCCATTATAGCTGCCAGAGTTCTTTTCAATAGGATCAAACAGTGTCTCTATATAAGCGCATTCTCTGGTGGCTGCTTAACTCTAGATTATTATTACATTGAGGGATAAAGTCAACTTTGTGAGGTTTAGGCCCAGAACTACATGGTTAGTCTTAGTAAAAATATTATTATTCATAGATTTGTAGAAGGCTTAGAAGGCAAAAGCTGCTTTTTAGTGCGTTCAAGTGTAGTCAGAGCCTCTGTCTCAGAGACCCTCTCATTTTCTAGAGAGACCTCCAACACAGCAGCCAGGGGGCTTCTAAACATCCCCAAAGGGTCAAAATGCCATTTGACTTTCATAAATTAAGTGTCTGATAACAATGTTAGTAAATTATACTTTGATTCATTGCAGCTGATGAAATGAAAGTCGGAGCAGAGACCATCACAGATGACATCACATACAGTGACGTCAAAATACGGCGTCATAAACATCACCAACAAAAGTCCAGCAGACGAAGCAAAGGTGATGTTTTTTTGTTTGTTTTGTGATGTGTTAGTGAAGCTTCTTTAATTATTTTTTTTTTTTTTTAAGAGTGAGTTCAGTGTCGCCTCAGTGGATCATTGTCCACATGCTGATTTAGCACAGGTTTTACACCTGATGACCTTCCTGACACAACCCTCCCCAATTTCTACCGGGCTTGGACCAGCACTGCACAGTTCTATATAATATGTTCCTGTTTTAATACTATTATTATAATCATCACTACAGTGGAACACGGCACTAACAGTAGTTTGTACCATTCACTACTTTTCTTATAGACACTTAACTTCACTGAAGTGACCAAAAGCAACATGATTGTTGAGTAACATATGAAGTACAGACAGTCTTTGTTGGTAGAGAGGCTGCCTACCAACCAACGTACGAGTTGAAGAGCTAGTCTGTACATGATAGTTCATTCTGGGGCTAATCACGTCTCTTTTAATCATAAAATGTGTTTGACTTCAACATTCTCTCAGCAATTTCCTAAAACAGCTACTGCAGATTGTATCAAACAGGAGGAAGTTGAGAGTTTCCACAGAACTATTTTCAGCAGCCGATCGATCAGCAGGACTGTGAATGTGGAACTGAGTGAATAGAACCAGGGTGTGTGTTCATGGTGATACAGGAACATGTGATCCAGTACAAATAGGGCTCACTGATGTGTTTTTAGTTGGTTTTGGACAAAGACAGATCCAAGGCTTTGTGCTTTCTGCACCTCGAATCTCAAACTTTAACATTATAGTTGTTTGGTTTTTTACTTCCTCCTGCTGCTTGAAGTGAGCTCTGACCGGAAGCTGGTTTGGTTTCTCACTGCATGTTCTGCTTCAGCTGATGACACTTTGCATTGTGTTTGTTTATAATGTGGTTAAATGTGTGAAATGCTTGTAACTAAATGTCGTGCAGCATCATGCACATCAGAGGTGTTAAAAAAGAAAAAACTTGAACTTTTCGAATCTCTATAAGAAAATGAATCCTAATGTAGCAGAGCAGTAAATGAACTAACAGTACTGGTATCAGCTGTAGTACTTAAAGTAATGTGATCTGTATCTTATTTTGCAGAGACTGATCCAGCTGCACTTTACTCAACAGTGAGAACAACTACTCTTCAGTGAGGTCAACATCGACACCTTCACACCTTTAGTCCGATCACGGACCTGCTGCCTGCAACTGGTTCACACAGCTCCTCCCACCAGACACATATATTCTTTCAAACTATTTACATGTCTGGTTGTTTGTTCTCATAATTTTACATCATTATTCAATTTTTAAATCTCTAATAAATCAACTTAACCAATTTGATTAAGTACTTTCCGGCATTTTGTGTTTAATTTTTTATTTCCTGTACTTTTATTAACCGTCAGGCTGTTGTTGGTTTGTAGATGAGCTGCAGCAATGGGAGTATTGGTCTGAACATCTATAAATAAACTGCAATTCTACTTTTAATACCTGTTTACTACTCATTTAATAACTGCATGTGTAAAATTGTTTATCATTGATACTAATCATTTTTCATTACACCATTCAGGCAGGAATAAAGTGTTTCTAACAAATGAAATAATTGTAATTATTATTTATTCTAATATAGTTTGCTGTTCTACATTGTGGTTGTTGCTGGAAGATTTAGAAGAAGAACGTGTCTTTATAGCTGTAACTATAAAGTAGTTTAGTTTTACAGGATATGTTTAAAATACTAAACAGTCAGTCAGTAAAATACTAACTCACTCAAGTACAAGCTACATGTTTAGTATATTGTTTCATTTAATCAACATTGAACCACATGGTTTTATTTCATATCACATTGTAACTGTTATTAAAGAGCAGTTACTCTATTTGTACTTTGTAATTATGTACAATAACATCTAAAAAGTACAATCTCACATGCTGACCCCCAAATGCACATGTCTTAGCTTTGTAACAGCAGTTTCCTGTACTTCTTCTAACGCACAAAATATTCACACCAGCTTGTAGGTGTAATATAAAGTGTCACCCCCACCTTGCATGATGAAACTCACATCAGTCAGATAATGTTATATATGATACATTTTAGGACTAAGGGGCTTGATATCTCTGATTTTTACCAAACAGCTTCATTACTGTGGGTAAAAACACGTCTCAAAAATGAATTAGGACATTAGGTTATTTAAAAAAAGTGGAGTAACCATTTCAGCAGAGTCATTTATTTAAATATATTTATGCCTCAGGTGCTGGTGTAAAGTTCTGTTTCTGGAATTAAAGAATCAACTCATCACAAAACTAAACCATCAAATACAGAAATACAGCAGCAGTGGCACATGGTCAGTTTGTGAGGTGAATCGTTGGCGAGCTCCAAACCACAACATCTATTCTTCCTTTGCAGCATTTCTGCACCGAAACCTGTCAAACATTAGTCATGTTTCAGTGAACACTGTTTCACCAGAGAGACAAGTTAGAACCAACTGTCTCACAAAAAAACTAATGAAAGGAAATAATCAACATCACATTAGTGATGACAAGTAGATGACAAGTTTGCCACATTGTTTACCACATTATCATAATGTAATTTTATAGTTTAGTGAATAGACCCACTTGACTGCCTGTGTACAGCTGCAAGGTGAGAGACACAAAACCACGTGAGTGGAAACTTAGATGCACAAATGTAAAAGCATATCAATGACACAAAAACATGAGTGGGTGAAAGATTAAAAAACAGGGTGGACTTTATGGTAAAAACTCTATAAAAAGTGAGTGGCAATGGGAGGAGAAGCCAGTAGAAGAGAGTAGAGTTTGGAGGAGTAGGAAGTTAGAGTTGAGGTTTTTTTGCTTTCTTAGATGGTAGAAAGTTTTCCTGTTTCCTAATTGTAGCAAGAAATTTCACGTGAAATCATCTTTCACATCCCACATTAGCAGGAAACATAAGAACTGTTTTGTTCTTACTCCTCAATCTGTCAGAGTCCTGCTGCTGTTTCTGCAGTGACCAGGACAACATGGAGAAACAACAGGACTTTTTCTTATCATTGACACATTTTATGCGTGTGTCTCTCAAACTTTATGACTTGACTGGCTGTGTCTCAACTCACATTCACACCTACAGGCAATTTGAGATTCACCAATGAACCTAACATGCATGTGTTTGGACTGTGGGAGAAAACCAGAGGAAACCCACACAAGCTCGGGGAGAACATGCAATTTTGTACAGAGAGACGACTAATGAGTAATGCAGTATATTACACTTCTTTGAATAACGAGCTCAACACTGGTTGATTTCACTTTCTCCATCATTTCTGTTTCAATGCGATTCCTCAGTCTGTATGTTTCTTGCTGTTCACGTTGACCTTTTCAGTCAGCAGTGCTATCACTGCGTCCTCTAGCAGCTGCTGTCTAAAAAAGCACCACACAATTGATTCCAATTCCCGTAACTGAACATTTCCTCGATCCTCGGTTGCCCTGGAAGAGGTTCCAGTCGTCCATGTTGAAAGTCTCCTATTTTGCTCATAGTATTGAGGGTCAATGCTTGAAGAAACATGAGAATCATGTGAGTTCAGGGTCCCCACAGCGGATCATTGTCTGCATGTTGATTTGGCAGTTTTTACGCCGGGTGACCTTCTTCAACCCTCTGAAATTTCTACCGGGTTTGGCAACGGCACAAGATTAATTAAGTTTTCAGTGCACTGACACACAGTTTTATTCTGAAATACACAAAGAGATAATAAACAATGTGAGCCAAGTTTTTATTGATTTTCAGATCCACCGTCTGGGTAAAGTCATGGATTTACTGTAGATATAATCAACAAAGACCCAGTCATTGAGTCATTGAGCGCCCTCTGCTGGATCATGGGAGAAATAGCAATAAAAAGTAATAATTACATTTCATCTGTTTATTCTGTGTATTTCTGTATCATAGATCACACTCACTATAGTTTGATTGGATAAAGGCTTAAAGTGTCTCTTTCATTCTTGACCAGATGTCCATGGTGGATGTTAACAATCTGAGCCTTGGACAGATTATGAGAATATGAGCCCCTGTCCACAAAATGGGAGAAAGACCCCACTCCTCCTACATGTTACCCCCTTAGTTTTGTCTAATTTTGTTGTTGATTTTAGTCAGTTTGTTTTTTTAAAGGACAAACTGGAGCCAAATAATAAATGTAGAGGTGCAATGTTCAGTTTTAGAATAGAATAAACCTGATCTCAGGAATATGACATTATAGTATTTGTAGTGAGAGATTGAAACCAGAAGATGGCGGCAATGCGACAGATGGGATGTCGGCTGGCATAAAACCTCAAAGAAGAAGAAGAAGAAAAAGAAGAAGAAGAAGAAAATAAAAAAAACCCGCCAAAAGCTATTTCAGTTACACTATTGACAACACCTCCGTTATTTCGGTGGGTAACGAAATGAAAATGAGAATAGCAGAAGAAAAGGATGCGTGAGTCCAGAAGGATCTTCTTAGTTTGTCTCCTCACATTTTGGGGGAAATGTTCAGCTTCTGAAGGTAAGCGGATCGGATCGGGCTTGAATATGATGAAAACGTCCTGCGAGGCTGTTTGACTTGTGCTGACTGATCTTCTCTGTTCTTCTGTCTTTTCTTTCAAAGCTTTGAAAGAAACGTGTCGCTTTAATGTTGAACATCAGATCTGATTCTCATTCTGCTCATTCACAGTTGGAACGTGTCTTTCAAATGATATGATTTCATTGTGCAGACTTTATTGACCAAAATGACAAAGGTGGCAGCATAATCCCATCTTTTCTTCTTTACATGTTTCTGTATTTATCTGTATCGAAGATTTGGCAGCACGTGTCACTATTTCTAACTGTCAAACGCTTCAAGACACTGAGACATTTTATATTGATAAAGGGTCATTTTCTCCACCACTAATTTATGGTTATTTCTTTTTATTGTGCTGTAGAATAAAGAGAAATTCATGCTGGATGCAGACGGTGCCTCAAAGCCTACGTGCACCGCGGTTGCGTCATTCTTGCCGTTTTATTATTTTTTTAAACGCACGTCTCCTCCACATCACTGTTTGTCAGGATTTTTCCACATCATGTCAACAAACTGCACTGATCCAAGTTGTGACTTTAAAGCTGTGAGAATTTGACGTCATCAACTGTTTAACTTTGTGTTTTGATCTGGATTTTATGGTTTTTGTTCAGACCATCAACAGATCACAGTGAAGACTGGAGATGATATTACTCTTCAGTGTTGGGGTCCCAGCAGAGGCGTCATCGAACTGTTAGAGTGGAACAAACCAGACTTGAAATCACAGGATTACGTCTACTACTACAGAGACGAGCGCTTATATGAAAACTACCAGCATCCATCTTTTCATGGGCGAGCTGAGCTGAGAGACCCTCAGATGAAGGACGGAGACGTTTCTGTGATTCTGAGAAACAGCAGCATCAATGATACTGGAAAATATGAGTGTTATGTTGGATATGGAGGCAGGTCTGAGCTCATCACCACCATCACCCTGAAAGTCATAGACTCAGGTGAGTGTGTGTGTGTGTGCGTCTGTGTGTGTGTGTGTGTGTGTGTGTGTGTGTGTGTGTGTGTGTGTGGATCAGAGGTGAAGCTGCTTCCTGGTTGTTGATGTGAGAGCGAACCATCACAGATCAGATGTTGGTGTTTTCTAAAGATGTTGCTGATGAGACTTTGTAGCAAACAGCTGCTATGAGTGATGGGATCAAAGTGCAGTAGATAATGTCTGACAGGAGTTTGAAGAGGAAATGGATTCATCACCTACCTGACACCTCACATCTCATTCTCTTCTTACAGGTGGTGAAGCTGGAAACACTAAGAATGGAGGAGACAAAGATGGACATGTTGGACTGATACCTGGTCTGTCAGTTGCTGGTCTGCTTGTTGTTATTGCTGTAGCTGTTGTATTAGTGATCTTTAGAAAACACTCCTCAATCTTTCAGAGTCCTGCTGAACTGTAACCAGTTTCTGTAATTTGAACAGTATCTTATATTAATATGAAAAGTCAGATTTCAAACCAACTTAGATAAACATGTGTAAAAGGTTTCAGATCTACTTCAATCAAGTTGTAAAGAGTTTATTACAGAACTGATTGAACCTGCCATGTTCTAAGTGGCAACTTTTTTTTTAATTCACCAAAAAAAAAAGTACAGTCACACAATACAAAACATAACATCATAACAACAGTGTGAGATACGGCAAAAATACAAGACATGTGTGACCTATGTATAGTGTATGTTTGCTTGTGCAGGTGCATCAGGGTTGGAGAAGTGAGGATGAGCAGACAGGATATAATCATAAAAGAAATAACAGGTGGGATGTGGATGAGAATGTACAGAGTAAACATACTGAGGATATAAACATGTTCTAAGCATATATACTGTATAATACTTATTAATGAGAAAAGTGATAGTACATTCATATAAATTAGCTAAAACACAACAAAAAGAGAAAAAATAATAATTTTTATAAAATGTTTTTGTCCTTTCGGTTTATCCCCTGAGTTCAGTGTCGCCACAGCGGATCATTGTCCACATGTTGATTTGGTACAGTTTTAAACCTGATGACCTTCCTGACGCAACCCTCCCCAATTTCTACCAGGCTTTGTACTGGCACTGCACAGCTGGGGAGGGGAAGGGGCTGTTAGGGGTTCAGTGTCTTGCGCAGAGACACTTCGACATATAGCCAATAATAAATAAAAAAACACACATAAACATATAAAAATATATAGCAAACAGTGAAAATAATAATGTTCATAATATCAATAATAATAGTAGTAATAATAATGATGATATTAAAACTAATATTAACCAATGGGCTGATAATAATATTAGGAATAATAGAAAGGAAATGAAATAATATTGTTAGAGAACACAAAGGTGAAAGGAGGGAAGAGAAAGAAAAGAAGGGGAAAGGAAAACTACTACTACCACATAATAACAATAAGATAAAAAAAATAATATTATTAATAACTATAATCAGAATTAATTAATACTGCTAATAATAAAAATGATTGATATTAATAAGAATAATGTTATTTATTTAATAAATACATAAATAATATAGGATCATATAGGCCTGTTTCTAACTTGAGGATTTGTGTTGCAGTGTTTTCTGATCATACACCTGTTTTATTATTTGACATTACGCTGCCCTGTTACACCTTTAAGCCTCGTGCTCCTGCTCGGTGTGTCCGTATTATTAACTCTTCTACTGCTGCTCAGTTTATGGATTTTTCCATCAAAACACAGTCACTCCTGAGAATATGTGATTCATATTTGGTTTCAGATCTGTTTACTTTAATCTGTCAGATTCTTCATCCGCAGTTATTTTAATAGCTGTATATTTTAACATTTTTTTTTTTGTAATCAAATGTATTATTATTGAAAGCAGGTGTTAAAACAGTTCAATAAAAATCAAACCCACCAAACACAGATTTTTCTTGTGTTGTCATCATTCTCACTGTTCACATGGCACAAAACCTTTAGTGGGCAGCTTGTGCTCAGTCACTGTTTTAAGCAAAAATTTATGCATTCAAATATGTATCTGAGCTCAAAGAACAAATTTACATCTTTCAACTGTGCAAATTTGGATGAAATCCACTTAATATGAACTTTGAAGGTTTTATATTTAAATAGCTGTTTGGACAGAGAGAGGAATGTGGATTCTGACTCCTGTGACCTGGTGCAGAAATCTCTTACTGACAGTTGGAATCACTAAAGTCAGTAAAACCTGTTTAGCTGTACACACTTCAACTCACTTATGAAGTTCAGCTTCTACTCATTTGTTGCTTTATTGATGTTGCATAAACACTGCATGCTGTTACTTGTTCCAGGCTTGATTACTGCAAAGCATTTGTACAAGTACAAGAAAATGTGACCCCTGGTTGTAGCCTCTCTTCAGTAAAAGTCTGATGAGAAGATATGTGATCAGTGTTGTTACCTGCAGGGTGACTCCTGTTTTTCCTCACTGTGTCACAACTGAAAACTACAGCAGTTTGTTTTGTTCACACAGTTACATGTTAGTGTAAGAGCCAGGAAACATTCATCATCCCATTTTCATCATTTATCTTAAAGACTTGTTTAAGGCTTTACAGCGTTTTCAAACTGACAGCTTCCATCTGATGACTGAAGCTGCTCTGACTGAACTGTTATGAAGATGTGCTGCCACCTGCTGGATGAGTCAGGTAACAGCTCCACAGGTAACAAGTCACATTATTTAGCTCACATAACATCAGGTGAGTGATTACAGGAGACTAGTTTCAGATCCAGATGTGAAGGAAAAACTTCACACAGACAGATTTGTCTGTTACAAAGTTAATGAAATTTGTTTTCCTGCCTCAGGATTTAATTTTCATGTGTTCAGATACAACTAACATTGACTTTGAAACACAGAAACTAAAGAAAACGGTGCAGTTTTAGGTCTTAACATCTTTCAACATCTTTGGATCGTTTTCACTGAGGCATATTTCATAACTGAACAATTTAAAGACTGGGTGATAAATGTTTCACTGTTCACCCACCATCTTTACTGAGAAAAAACACAGTCAGAGCTGTTTGGGATCCTTCATTCTCTAATGTTGAACATTTGAGATTTCTAATAACAAGTCCTCATACTCAATTATGCAGTTTACCAAGTTCTGTATGTGGAAAGATTCCCAGGAACAAAGTGCCACAGAGCAATAAAAAGTCCAGGTGCAACGTCTCATCAAACACATAATGGTCATAAAGAGTTGTAAAATACTGTAAGTCCAAACCACATGGACACGTGGTTTATAGTCTTGTGTCTCTTTCAGTGTGGCAGTGTCCCGTCCTCTAAGCCATGTTTAATGTGTAAATAAGAAAAGTTATCTATGATGCACTGATCAGACAACGTGACCCATTCTGATATGAACACACACCGGGTGGAGATGATGAGGATGGAGGAAACAAACCTCTATATATTATATTGAAGACCACTGGTGCACTGTTAGCGATTGCTACTGTTATAGGTAATGTTGTTTCTGTGATCTACAAAGGGCTCATAGAGCAGAATTCATCTCAACCTCCTTCTGAAAAAGCTGATTAAACACAGCAGGTGTTAAAGGTCTCACATCTCTTCTCCTCTGAATCTGCAGCTATCGTGCCAGTGGCTGTTTAGTTCAACATGTGAAATCGACTGTAAAGTGCAGTGGATTTTAAAAACTCATTCAGTGACCTACCTGATCAACCACAGTACAAACAGAAAATAAAATTAGTTCAGTTACAACTGAGACACAAACAAGCCAAACACAGAGAAAGCACAGCAATGAAAGTGTGAACATTAAAAAGCAACAAAACAAATGAGCTGTTTTGACAAATTATTGTTTAAATACACCTGCAGTATAATCTCCAGTTTTCTGCTAAATACACAAATCATTTTCCATTTTATTGAGTCATGTTTCAAATGTAAGTGTCGGTTCAAGTGTAGCATTAAAACCTAATCAATCTGTAATTAAAGGCTCGGTCTGGTGCTATTTTACATTTATTATTTCCAAAAACAGCTGATAATTGTCATTTTTTTTTACTGTCTGTTTCAATACAACAGTTGAGTTCTCTGGTTTCCTGTAGGAACAAAAACCAGACCATGCAGATGATGTCTCACTCTGTCAGCAACAAAACCACAACAAGTACAACAAGTGTCCATCTGACTGATGTGTGTGTTCTCCCTCATGTGACAGCAAACTGACCTCTGATTCATTCAGCTCAGAAGCGATGCTCAGTAACGATGGCGTCAATGTCCAGGGTGTGTACTGCTGTTGCCATGGAGATGGCTGGGTCACTTCCTAATCATACATTTTAACAGTATTAATGAGGCAAAAATCAGAATTCATCTACTGAAATTAAAAACACCACATACCTGCAAAGTGGTAGTAACAGATATCTTGAGATTATTGATCGATTGATGAAGGTCAGTGAATGATTTAGTGGGTTACCTGTGGGTCTGTGTTGACATAAAGACACCATGAGGACAGTGGAGATGAAGTATGGACAGAACACCACCAAGTGGAGGAGCAGAAAAAAGGAGGAGCCAGGAGCTGTAGTTGTTGTTTTACCTGTAGAGAGAATCCACCTGTTCAGGGGAACAGGTGGATGAAATAAGTGTTGAAATCAAAGTGAAGCTCCTGACCTGTGACGTAGATCCAGCTGGGTGGAGACTCTGCAGGATCACTGCTCCACCTCAACACAGAGACAAACTACAGCATTTCATCCATTTCCACACAGCTTCATCAACACTAACTCCACAGTCTGATCTTACCAGTGACAGTGATGGTGATGCTGTTACTGGTTGATCCAATAAACTCCACTGTCCCATAGAACGATGAACCAGATGATACAGGAAGAACCAGCTCGTCTTCCCCAGTCAGCTCCACACTCAGCTCTGGTGTCTCTGCTTGTGTTCCTTCTCAGTGTCCATCCAGCAGAGCTGTCGTTCTTCTTACAGCTCAAAGACAAAGAATCGTCTTCAAAAAGCTGAGAGAAGCTAGAATCCACAAGCAGATGAGCTGTGGAAAATTCAGGAAAACTACATGATCCTGACATGCAGCAGAGCACTGTGGTCACTGTGGTCAGACCTGAAGGGAAACAAGAGCCAGGTTTGAAGTTTCACATGCAACCAGAGAAGAAACCTGAACCTCAGAGAGACTCTGGGTGCTGCACACATCATATTTTAAATAAGATACAGAATAACAAATAACTTACAGACTGGTGTCTTAAGATTTTTAAGATAAGGAAGAATTAACAAACTCACATCTTACACTGGATCTGAAATTATAAGACATACAGTTTACTGAGGTAATGTGATACTTACAGAGCAGCCACTGAGCAGGTGTTTGCTTCATTCTGCCCAGATGTGTCCGTTACCAAATGTAGAAGAGAAAGAGAAAACAGGGCAGATGTTTTTTATAGAGGTGAAATGATGGGGAAATGAAACTTAAAAATAGAAACACTAATATTGAGATTCAGGGCTTTAAAAAAGGAAGATGAAGTAATGTAAAGATTTAGGTTAAACATAAGTGACTGTGTTTATTTTTATTGAGTTTTGATAAATGGAAAATTAAAGATAATAAATAAAGGGAAGATACAGTGTTGTAAACGGAGCTCACATGTGGAAATTAAAGTTAACGTCAATAATTCTTGGTCAATTTATGCCCACAAGGCAAAAAAACAGCTGGGTGGGGCGTCTCTATGCAGGCGTATATGTATGAGACCACCCCAGCGGTTAGACGGGAAGATGCTGAGCACTTTAAAGACAAAACCTGCTGGTTTTTCAAACATGGCTGTTCTCCAGCTGCTGCTCTTTGCTCGGTGAAGCAGAGACACCAAAAACAAAGAAAAGTTGATTTTATCCACTTAATGTGTTTTGCAATGAGTTTGCTGAAAGAAATGAGGATGAAGGTGCTGGGATTCAGCACCAGTAGGTGATGGAGGACGGGCTCCACCCAGAGTTCCTCCAACTTTTGTTGTGTGAGTTAGCTAACATAAGCTAGCGGTAACATAGGCTAATGTTAGCTAAAAATGCCTTTTTATTTTTATTTTGATTTTAATGTTTATTATTTAAAAGTTCTAGCGCTACAACACCTGAAATATGTTAAAAAGACAAACTGAATAAATAGATCCTCAGCCATCCAGGTAGTGCTATGAGGCTAATGCTAACTCTATTCAGTGATAGTTGAACCTTATTGAAAATCATGAATCAAATATTAGCCTGCATTTTAAAATCATCAGACAGATGTCAGAGAAGAGATAGAATGTCTACAACAAGGTGAAATAGGAACTAGGAAGATGTTTTATCATAATTTCATCTGTTTTTTGCTCCACTTAGATTTATTTGTTCTTCAGAACTGAACTTAATCTAAATGTTGTAAGATCAAGACAAATCATCAGCCTGCTGTAACATGAACTCACTGTGTACAGTAAAGAGAAGTTAGCTAATATTTGAAATTAGTCTGTAACTTTTGACTTCATAGAGTCAAACTGGGTTTCAAACAAAGTTATTGACTGAGTGATTAATGTGTCGCTGTTCACCCACCATCTTTACTGAGAAAAAACACAGACAGAGCTATTTGGGATCCTTCATTGTCTAATGTTAAACGTTTGAGTCGTAATTCTTAATTATGCCGTTTACTTGAGCCTTTACCTGGACACGTTCCAAGGAACAAAGTGCCACAGAACAATAGAAAACCAGGTGTGTGGACTGTAGTCTTGTTGTGTCCCTTTCAGTGTGCAGTGTCCCGTCCTCTCCGTCACGTTGGATGTGTAAATAAATGTTATTGATGATGCACAGAGCAAGACTTTCAGAAACTAATTTTAAACTATTCTGATGCAGTTTTTTGATGTGAACCCGACTAGTTTTTAGACATTTGCTGTTCTAATTAAGTCGTTTCGTGTCGGACGTGAAACTGAAACGCGTGTTGAAACATACTTTGTTGTCTATTCCTGATGACTTTTGGGGACATGGGTCTGAAACAAAAACCCACTGCTTGTTTTTTTAAGTCTTGCTTTGTGATAAGACTGAATCTGCTGATTAAATAATGAACCTGCAGTAGCAAGTGTCTGCAGCTCTGGGAGGTTGTAAAAAGAGAAGGTGGAGCTTGAGCCAAATGCTAACGTGCTAAGTTTAGCAGGTTTACGTTCGCCATCTTAGTTCAGCTTGTTAATCTCATTCACACTAACTCTGACCCATTTACCATATAACTCTCTAACATGACTAGTGATGACCATCTTAACACATCTCTTTGCCCCTGGACCACCCCACTTAATACATCCTAGAACCACCTCATTACATCAGGCACTGGTCCAGTTTTTCAGTTCTTCTGTATTTTGGACCTGTACATATGGGAACAGAAAAAGTATTGCAGTAAACCACATGTGGAAGCCCCTCCCATCTGTTTCCCCCCAGCTTCTATGCTGGGGGCAAACTTACTATGAGCGTTCTTTCTGTGTTAGCCTGCCTGCAGGGCGGGTGTTTAGTCAGCACTTTTGTTTCTGGTCTGTCGCACTTTGCCTTTTAGCTGGACAAACCAAACTCCAGTCTGACTGCAGCATGTGACAGACCATGACCCCAGTTCAACGGCCCACAGTTCCAGCGGAATAACAGAGTAATAAGCGTAAATACAATCTGTAAGCGTCTAGACTGTTTGCTCTGGGCATTTCTGCTAAATTGCAATTTGTCTTTGCACTAATGTGGAAACCTTATACACAGTATGTTATACGGCTTAGGCAACGTTGTGTTGTGCCATTGAGTATTTTTTATTTTATTTTGTATTTTAAACCAATAGGACCTCCATTCACATTTTCACTGTAAATTTGTAAATATCAGTCAGTAATAGTTAGTTAAATCACGTAATTCCCTCTCTCCAACCCCAAGTGGTTTCATTATTGCAATAAACATTATTCAGTTTCTCCAGTCCACTGATTACATCCTGATAAAGCAACACAGTGCATCACCAGCTGATGTTTCTGTAAAGTTAAACTTCAGTTCCAACCAAAAGCCATGAAGGATTAGAGCTGCTCTGCTCTGAATTGTATCTGCTCTCCCTCTGTGGGTGATGGGAACTGCTGCCAGAGCCATTGACTGATCTTTCTTTTACTTTATTTGTTGGTTTCACAGTAGAAGGTTTGGAAGTAGGCAATTGTACTGGGGTGTGGTGTGTAAAATAAGAGGTTAGTAGGTGCCTTTTTTATTGGTAGTGTTTGCTGGCCACTCTACTGGTATGCTCTTCACCGAGCTGCAGGAAAAGGCTGCTGCTCCCTCTTGATGCTCTATGAACGAAGGAGAAGTTGCTGTGAGCACGGCAGTTGTTCCACAAAGTTTGAAATCTGCTGCCGGGATGAACAAATCTGTCATTATTTAATTCACGGCTTAGAAAAACTCGACACAGCTGCTGAAAATGACATTAACATTAACTGAGAAACTGAAACTTCCTGATGTTCCACCTCTTGTCACTGATGAACTGCTGAAAAGAAAACTGCACAGATATGAAAATGTAGTCTCACCTAGAACGATCATCCAATTAATAACTTGTTCATCTAAATAACAGTGAAGTTTATTTCAGTATGGCAGAGATATAGCTTGAAGTCAGCTTATTATTATTATTTTTTTTTTCCTCAGGTCAAAGTAGCCCAACTTTGGCAAAAGCTCTTTACATTCATGACCAGGAATCGGCACTGGGCCGGATCCTGCCTTTGTCTACTTGTACCAGTACTTGTTAAACGTCTCCAGTACTTCTCTTCATACCCCGTTAACTTCCGGATGTGGCGGACGAGGAAAAATGTCTGTGGTTTAGAGCTGTTTTAAGATAACTGATGAGGACAATAGTAAAGGTGAATACAAACTGCGCTGAAGTCTTAACATATAGTTACTAACAGTCATGCTCATGTTTCTCAAGAATATTTCATTAACATTTTCTATTTGCTACTGAAATCAGTAAAAACGAGGGTTATATGTGGTAACTAGAATATTACCGGAAGTTATCTTTGTTATTTTACCTTCATGTTCTTGTGTAGATTCTGCAGTCCATGTTGTCCATGCATCTTTATCCAGGATCTTACCTTACTGCAATGGATTGATCAGGATTTTACTCTCCAGGAATTTATACTAGAAGCAAAGCGGTTTCATACTTGTAACTGTACTTGACATTGGCGTAATTGTACTTACACTCAGTTTGGGGAAAAATTATATTGGAAAATATCAAACCACCTAACAAACTTTATAGGTATATGTGTGACCGGCGCGTTTAGGCCTGCAGCCTTCATCAGGGTCTGTGACTATGGTATCAGGACATGCCTTACCATGACCATAAATGAATGTTGTAAAAAAAAAAAAAAAAAAACAGGAACCTGAAGACTATGATACACATTGTTGCTTTGTCCAATCAAGACATCGCTTTGCCACCCCTGGGCCTAGAAGGGCCAAGGATTCAGTTTTTCATTTCATGTGGGGTTCTGCACATATTTACAAAGACCTGATGTGAACTTAGTTTTCCTGTGTTTTCCAGTAAACCACATGGACACTTGTTAAAGCCCTCCCACCTGTCTGCCCACAGCAGACTCCTTTAGGCACACAAGAATTACAAAGAGTTGGACTGCCTCTCAGGGCCTTTAAGGACCAGTTGAGCTCTTTTTAGTAAGCCAAGAACTATTAAACAGTAGAAGAAGAAAATTATGTCTGCTTCAATGTTCCGCTTCTTTGTGTGTCTTCTCACATGTTCCCTGAAAAGTTCTGTCTCTGAAGGTAAGCTGTGTGTGAACAGATGGACTTTTGTTATTAACGTTGTTGCTCTGTTTTTGCAATGAACAAAATAATAAAACTATTTCTGGACAGTTTTATTGACTTTTTCTTCTTGTTTCTTTCTTACTTGTTGATAAATAAACAAGAGTTGAAGGCAAGCCCTGGAGAGGATGTGACCCTTCAGTGTTCTGGATCCAGAGAAGGTTCAATCAGATTGTTGCAGTGGATCAAACCTGACCTGAGATCAGAGAGTTATGTCTACTTTGTCAGAGAGAACCGGCCTTATGAAATCTACCAGCATCCATCTTTTCACGGTCGAGTTGAGCTGAGAGATCCACAGATGAGGAACGGAGACTTGTCTGTGATTCTGAAGAACGTCAGAGTCGAAGACAACGGAACATATGAGTGTAAAGCTAAAATTGGAGATGGAACCTTGAAACTCATCAACACAATCCCTCTGACAGTCGGTGAGCAAGTGTATGTGTAAGTGTGTCCGTGTGTGGGGATCAGCATTGAACCTGATTCCTGGTTGAAACATCACAGATCAGATGTTTGTGTTTTCTAAAGTTGTTGGTATCTGCATGTCACTCACCAGCAGATGAGGTCGGAGGAAACAAAGGTTTATATATTGCAGCAGGAGGCGCTGGGTTATTGCTTCTGCTGGGTGGTATTATAGGTAATGTTGTTTTTGTCACTTACAAAGGGCTCACAGAGCAGAATTCATATCAACCTCCTGCTGAAAAAGCAGGTGAAACAGCAGGTGTTTAATGTCTCACATCTCGTCTTCTCTGAATGTGCAGCTATTGTGGCATCGGCTCATTAGTTTCCAGTTTAATAAAGGACCAGCTGAGCTGAGACCAGGCTGTAAACTACAGTGCTGCCGTGGATTTGAATGAATACTCATTCAGTGACCCCACCTGATCCACCACCTGAGCTCCAAACCATCTCATCACCAAACACCCGGGATTGTCTACAATACAAACAGGAAATGAAATGAGTGAAGTTACACCACAAACACAGAGAAATCACAGTAATGAAAATGTAAAAATTAAGCATATCTACATGTAGAAGCAACAAAACACCTGAGATGTTTTGTTGTTGTTTCGCGTGTCAAATGTGAATGTTAATTCAAGTGTAGCTTTAAAAACTAAAAACCAACCAGCCTGTAATTTAATGATCTGTCTGGTGTTATTTAACATTTGAACATTAAAATAAAATGTATTGCTTCACCTCTCAGCACTTCCTGACTTACTCTGCCTGTGTCTGAGCGCTCTGGTTCCTACTGAACATGGGTTTATAGCTTCTGCATGAAGAGTTGGTCATTTTCTAAAACGGCTGCTAACTGTCATTTTTATTAAACTGGAGGAAATTGTGACTTTATTCCCCAAATTAAAATTAGCTCTTCAGTTCACTCAGACTAAAGCCCATGTCCAGATTAAACATTGAATTATTTGCAACCAAATTGTTTGATCAAAACCAACTAAACCGTTGACAGAGCCACCTGACTAAAAACATATTGCTACCTTAAATATTCATTTTTTGAGAAAAACAACCCTCAATCTATATTTGGTTCAGTTTCAGTTTTGTTTTTACTTGAAAATATGACCTAGACCATTGTTTTAAGAGGGTGAATATATGACAATTGCTTCGGATTGTATGAAATAAATTAGCGTTATAATATTTTATGCAAGATTTCTTCTGTGCATCAACCTTTGACCATAATGTGGGACAAACTGTAGCCTCCAAAAATTTGTATATATTTAAAATCAGCTTCTTTCAGCTGAACATTGTAACTTTGCTGCAGGACTGTTATAGCATTCGATATTATCACATACACCTACTGTAGCTATGATAAAGTGACAGCTCAGTGTATATGACCACAGGCTTTTCAATTCAATTGTGTCACTGTCATTAAGTCACTGCTTTTGATGTTTTATACAATTAGCTGAAATGTCAGATGATCGGTTACTGTGTTTTCAGACTAAAATACAAAAAAATAAACATGATCAACACCTGCTGCGTGGACAAAAGCACATCTCGCCAGGACATGTGATTTTTGAATTCCTGGTACAGAGTGCAACCTGCATCAGACACGTTAAAGAGCAGCCTCACACAACCCATGGGCTCAAAAGAGAATCGGACAAGAGAAACATCAGCAGAGAAAGAAGAACTGGCTGTCTGTTAATTCTATTCACTGTGTTTCTCTTTAGCATCTGATATGCTTTATCTGTACTGTAGTATTGATGTAGTACACACCATCATGGGTGGTTCTAGGAGGAAAATGATTCAGCAACAACTTGGGACAAAAGCAAGACAAGAAAATTACACAATTTCCTAATTTCACAGAATGTGCTATGTCACATTTTTATGTCACATATCTTGCTCTTTTTTACTTTCTAAGCTGTCATAGGGACACATGTTTCCTTTAGTTTAGCTACAGCTGAGGCTGATTGGAATGTGATCAGTTCTGCAGGTGTTTGCTTATAAATCAACAAGTAGGACAAAATGTATATCTGATGATGGTTCTACATCAAAACAGTTAACACAATTTATATTGATGCAAACATGAATATCTAAACTACATTTTACCACAGTCAGCTTATAAGTGGATGGACTGACCAGTGTTGCCAATAAATGACACGATACAGTTTAAAAGTCAAAACTGACTCTGCTCAAATCCAACATTTGGTTTATTTACAGTGTTTTCATTTGTCAAGACAAGAGCAAACAAAAAAGTATATATATAGCAAAAGTATATATTGCAAAACTGCAAAATAAGTGGATCTATTTCTGTTCTGGCCCAGACTTTGATAAAACCCATGGTTTGATGGACAGATTGTGAAAGTGATCTTCACACACAGTAACTATAAGTATTACCATGATCATTACTGTTTTTTTTTTTATCTCAGCAGAACTTCATTCCTCTGATAATAAAACAATTGTTACTGATAAGAGTATTGAATATGTGTAGCTTTAACACATTATAGCTATAGGATTTATGTGTGTTGTAATTAATCAGTTCACTTGAGCAGCCATGTTCAGTGACCACCACCATGTCATCCATCCATGTCATATGGCGGCTTGGCTGGGGGAAGTTGTTGCCATGCAGATGGGCAGGACATTATGGGGCACTAAAAGGAAAAGTAAATTTAATATTTATTAACAGCTTTCTAAAAGGATGATTTTGAAATGATTTTAGATTTGAAATGTTAATACGCAGTAAACTGCAATTTATTGTACTGTTTATCATGTGAAACAGAGACTGATCTGTGACTCTTATGTTACCTGTGGGTCGGTGTCCATATAAAGACACCATGAGGACAGTGGAGATGAAGTATGGACAGAACACCGTCAGGTGGAGGAACAGTCTGAACACAAGATGGAAGGAGGCAAGTGGTGGCAGTGTAGGTTTTTCTAGAGAGAAAATAACCTGTTCAGCTGAACATGTGGATAAAATAAGTGTTGAAATCAAAGTGAAGCTCCTGACCTGTGATGTAGATCCAGCTGGACGGAGACTCTCCGTGACCATTGGTTGTGGTTGGAGATGTAGTTGTAGGTTTTTCTGTAGCGAGAATAAAAATTGTTCAGGTGAACATGTGGAAAAAATAAGTGTTGAAATCAAAGTGAAGCTCCTGACCTGTGACGTAGATCCAGCTGGGTGGAGACTCTCCATGACTGCTGATGTGACACTTGTAGAGGCCTTCATCAGACTTGGTAACATGGTGGATGGTCATGTGACCTGTAGGCTCAGTCCTGATGAGGGAGCCATCTTTATAGAAATCAGCTGGGAGCTTGGAGGGAGGCCTCTTTGTTTGACAGTGCAGAGAGACATCATGTCCCTCCATCACAGGGAGGACAGGACTCTGCAGGATCACTGCTCCACCTCAACACAGAGACAAACTACAGCATTTCATCCATTTCCACACAGCTTCATCAACACTAACTCCACAGTCTGATCTTACCAGAGACAACAGTGATGGTGATGCTGTTACTGGTTGATCCCTCTCTGGACTCACACCAGTAAACTCAACTCTCCAGTGTAATGATGTGGTCAATGTTACAAGAAGAACCAGCAGTTTCTCCCCAGTCAGCTCCACACTCAGCTCTGGTGTCTCTGCTTGTGTTCCTCCTCAGTGTCCATCCAGCAGAGATGTTGTCCTCCTCACAGCTCAGAGACGCCTCCTCTCCCTCAAACAGCTGAGAGAAGCTGGGACTCAGAGTCAGAAGACCTGTAAAAAAATGTGTATATTCTGAGCACAACTACACAATGTTGACACCAGTACTATATCCAATGGACAATTTTAATTCCCATGAAAAGTGGTCATTGTGATGCTTTGTTCTGTGCTAACTTTGCAGTTTCCACCTCTATCGTCCAAAGCTTGAGTCATGTCACCTGGAGATCTAAGCGGTGCTTAACAATAACTAGCTGCACCCACAAACTTTACACTAGCCATGTCCTCATATCAGATTAGACAAAGACTATTTAATTTGCAAAGCTCTGCTAGCAATATTAGCATTGTGGTGGCACCTGGAGTTTCAGAGATTTAAAAAATAACAGCACATGACCATTGTTTTTCCATGTATTTCCACATTATTGCGTCTCAAAACAAGTTCCTTAAGGTAATTCAACAGGACCACAAGTTAAAGCCTTCAAAATCCTCGAACATGTAACAATACAAGCTGAACAGTGTGTAGTGTTGGGTTACAAAGCAGAGTCTTGTGATGTTTTGGATATAAAGGAGCCGGCAGTGAAGACAGATGAACCAAGTGCAGGACGTACATGTAGCACGGACACGAGAAGCGGACAGATGATTTAGCAGAGGTTTGTTGACAAAAATCGTCCTTATGACATCCAGGGGAGTAGAGGACCAGTCCAATCAACAGTGTCAAGACAAACTTTAGAGTGTGTGTCCTGAAGCCAGCACAGTCCCAAAGAGTTGTAGTAGTAAAGCTGCTGTTTTTTTATGATGTCTAGACTGAGTTTTACCAACCTTGAGTAGGTCTGCAGCAAAGCATCGTGGTCAAACCTGAGGGGAAATGACACTTTGAGGTTTCACATGCAGCCAGAGAGACTTTAGCATTTTAATCTGAAGATCAATTATAGAGAAAATTGTTGAGGTGACATGAACTGAGTTTACACTAGATCACTAGAATGGGACATGAATCAACATGACATACAAGATACTCCAAAAGAGTTACACGTTAATGAACACATTCAAATGCTCATTTTCATAACTATTTAGATCCAGTCAAGTTACTGTGAGGACGCACAGCGAGGCGCCAACCAATGTGAGCTTTAAAGAAAAACACATACGTCTCCTCTAAATAGAAATCATTAGACCTCCTACTAGAAAATTGTAATTGTATTAATTATTAGAATATATTTGACTTACAGAGCAGCCACTGAGCAGATGTTAGCTTCATTCCGTTGTTTAAAGATATGAGAACAATGACAGTTAGATCCACCTTCTTCCTGTACGTCAGCAGCAGGTGAGTGTGCAGTTTTTCACATGAGCTCATGTCATAGTTTACCCTCTGACTATTATGGCTAAAATAATAACTGACCAGAGAAACAAAGCCCTTTAGAGAAGTTTGAAGAAATAATTTAGAAATGCAGATAGAAAGGCAACAAATGCTGCACAAACCTGAACTAGAAATATGTAAGAATCTAAGGAAATGAATTAGCAAATACATTATTAAAAGGAAGCTACAGAGAAGAACCAATCTGTTGTGGCAATCAGCATCAGAAAGGCAGAAATAAAGTGTAGTCAACAATGGAAAAAAGAAAAAAGTAAAAAAAAATTTTTTTTACTAAGTCAACCAAAACTAGGTTTTAAATAATTTAAAAATCATTGTATTATCTTTTACTTAAAATTTAGTAAAGTGTCCCAACTTTTTTCTTAGAACTGGAGTTTGTAAATACGGGATTAGTGTTAAAGTTTTTTTGTTTTTTTTTATCCTTTCGGTTTATCCCGTGAGTTCAGGGTCGCCACAGCGGATCATTGTCCGCACAGTTTTTACGCCGGATGCTCTTCCTGACGCAACCCTCCCCAATTTCTACCGGGCTTGGACCAACACTGCACAGCTGGGGAGGTAAAGTTAAAAGAAAAAAATTAAATGGAAAGAATAAAAAATGTGCTGGAAGATGGACTGACGGTGGGTCTGTTTTCTGCATCAATAAATATAAACAGAAATTTTAAAAAAGCTCAGAAACGTATGCAACAGCCGGATGTGACGTCCGCACGCAGGTGTACATGTATGCGTCCGCCTGAGCAGGCAAACCGGAAGCTGTCGTGAATTTCGAAGTTGAAACCCGCCGCTGCGACCAACATGACTGTCGTCCTGCTGCTGCTCCTCGCTGTCCTGTTAACGGAGGTCTTCGCCGCCGCAGCTCCAGCTCCCGGTGAGTTGTGTCTCAGGTGCTGGAACCACCTGCGTCGCCCTGCAGAAAGAAAAACCTGCACAGCCTTTGCTGCATAAGAAACGTGGTGACTTTATATTTGCAATGTTAATAAAATAATTTGAAGGTGAAAGAAAGTTTTGATTGTGGCCTGAGTTTTGACTACAAAACCATTTTATACTAAGAATCATCACATTTGAAACATTTTGTGTTTCTAGTGGAAAATGCATTTTTGCCCATTTTCATCCACACATTCGACTACATTCTAAAACATTTTGTGTTTTTTTTTTTTTTTTTTTTTTTGCCAAATGTATTTTAAAAAAGCAAGATTTTTAATAAACATATATTTACCATAATAATTTAACACACAGGTGCTCTGATGTGTTTCCATGCTGTGGTTTACCTGTTTGCTTTAATTGTCCTTGTCACTGTGTCTAAGACTTGACTGGAGTCCATTGGACACAGGTTGTGGATGTCCTGTATAATAATGTAGCCTACTCCAACACAGTTATTATTAATGGAACATTGAAGATATGAAGAGCGTTGGTTGCCTTTGGCCACTGGATGTTGCTGTAGGACAAATCTTGAATTTTGGAATTTTGAGTCTTAATTCTTTTCATCAGTGGTTTTCAGGACAAGCCCTACCTTACAGTCATGGTTAGATTAGTACCTGCCAGTAGCACTAGGAGCATAAAAAATGTCCCCAATAAAAACTATAATGTTGATTCTGTATTTTACAGGTCCGTTGTTTCCTAAATCCTTGTCAAGAACCGGCCCAGATACAGACTTTTTAACAGCTCGTAGTTTAAGCGTCCGTTTGTCTTCGAATGTCATCCGTTTGCAAACTGATGCTGTTTCTGTCGTTTTCTGTCCTATTGTCTCAGCTCTTGTGACAGCAGATGGACGCAGCACGTCGCTGAGCACCCGACAACTGGACCAACAGAAACTGACGACGGCGCAGCGTCCTGTCACCATGGTGACTTCAGGTAGGGCTGCACTGTTCTGAGGAAAATACGGTGCTCAGCATAAATGAGGACACCCCTTTGGAAAAGTATGATTTTAATCAATATCGCAACGAACAAAAAATTTTGGAAATTGTTCCAATTTCCAAAATTTTGACAAGACTGGGTTTTAGAGAACATTTGTTTATCACAACATAAAAGTATGGTTAATAATATAACTTTGATAACCACATCTTCAGTTTTACTCAAATTAGTTGATGCAAAAAATGTATTCACCCAACAAAAAAAACAAAAAACAGAAAACACTACATGGGGTATTTTGTATGAACTCTACGATTCAAAGACAGTACCAAGTCTTCTAGGCATGGAATGAACAAGACAGCGACATATTTCACATCTTCAAGAACAAACTCTTTTAAGAGCTTGGATGCTGGACGGAGAGTGATGGTCATCTTGTCCCGCAGGTGTTCGATTGGGTTCAGATCAGGAGACATACTTGTTGCAGTCAATCACTTTCACCCTGTTGTTCTTCAGAAATGCAACGCTGGTCTTAGAGGTGTGTATTGGATCATTGTCATGTTGGAAAAGTGCACGACAACCATGGGCACGGAGTGAAGGTAGCATCCTCTCCATGTTTCACTGTAGGTACCATGCATTTTTCTATCTACTCCTCACTATTGCAACGTCATACAGTTTTAATGCCATCAGTTCCAAAAACATTTATCTTGGTCTCATCACTCGAGAGTCCAGGTAGTCGTTGTCTTTTTCAGCATGGGGTCTGGCAAGTTGTAGGCAGGCTTTAGGAGAGGCTTCCTCCGTGGGTGACACCCATGCATCCCGTTCCTCTGCTGAATTGCTGTATTGTGTCACGGGACACAGTCGCCCCAGTTTGGTCTTCTACGTCTTTAGCTAACGGCAGTGGACCTCTCATCAGAAGATGCTCCTGTTTGAGGTGTCAACTTCTGTGGACAACCTGGACGTCTATGAGATGGTTGCACTTCCGTCTTTGTTAAAGTTTTTGTGTCACTTTCGCTGCAGTATTCTGCCTGATAAGTAAAGCTTTGCTGGTCTTCTTGTAGCCTTCACTTTTCTGGTGTAAAGACATGATTTTCTTTCTCGGGTCCTGTGGCATTTTTCCTCCATGTGGTGCCATTTATGACGGCATGAAATGAGATGGCGTTTTGTTTAAATAATCAGTGGACGGTCCAGTCAGAAATTTGAAGCCTTGCTGATGGTCTGATAATAGTTTATTTTCCTTATCACTTTCCTCAAACCAACGTAAGAGATACACAAAGTAAACACAGACAAAACTATGAATTAAAACCATATTGGACCGTTAAGACGTTGTATAGCGGATTTACGTTAAGCTAACATAAAGACAAATTAGCAATTTAATCAACACAGAAATTTAAATGTCTTAAGAAATATATGAATCATAAAACCAACCGTGTTACTACTTTTAATTGGAGCGAAACACAGACAGATGCTGTCCGTAACTGTCTCGTTTTATTTCTCCGTCTGTTACGTTTTACCGTTTTCTCTCGTTGTTAAGTTTCATTTTATCATGTGTTGCTGTACTTTCACAATAAAACACTTCCGTCTTACAGGAAATTATGAAAATAAAAGCCACAAAACAAATGACAAAGGTTTGAACTGGGCGCATTAGCAGGAGAAAAACCTTAAAAACCTTCTGAGGACGTTACAATTAGACTCACCTGTAGTTGGATTCTTGTAAATTAGAATTTCATAGCCTAAAATTTAGCTTTGCTCCTAAGACTTTCATTGGGGTGAGCTCATTTATGCTGCATAGGTTTTTTTTTTACAATTCCAGTACCACAATTCTGTCTTTATTAGTTTTTGCATGACGTGTTGTCCTTTGAAGACTGAACAAACTATCATTATCTATGCAAAATCGAAACTTCTTATCAGTTAATTTTACTGTGTGTGTGTTAAAATGCTTGAGAGGGACAGAATAATTTTGCTTCTCCTTAATCCACCCATTTTTTTTTTTTTATAGGGTGAATTATGACAAATTAGCAGCTTTTAATTTGGAGTCTGAGTATTTCTGAAGTCAGTGTAGGTTGATCGCAGCTAACGTTAGACAGCTCTCTGTTCTCTCACGGGGCTGACTGAGACCTATTTATCATCAGCACCTAATCAAACTGTGTGTGTCCGGACTGTTGTGGACTGACCCAATAACCAGCCTGTACCACTGAACTCGTGTCTTCCTGTCTCCTACTTTCAGCTGTTACTACTTCAAAAGGAGCCACAACAGTGAAGGAGCAGCAGAAACTGACCACCGTGCAGCGTCCTGTTGACCACGCGGTCTCAGGTGGATGACCCTAATGTAGACTGCACATCTAATGCTTTGCCTCCATCATTCATTTTAAAGAGGATGACAGAAAACATTTGGACCACCTCTTCTTATAATGCACCTGACTCCAAGGCCCAATTTGACCTCAATATTAAACAGAGAGTAGAATTATCCCCTTTGTGACAGTTAAAACTTAAAAACTGAGAAATTACAACATTGTAAAAGTAGAATTCATGGCAGAGATGCTGTAGTGGATTCTCTTAGATTGTACAGTTGTACCTAATGAAGTGGCCACTGAGTGTATATCACAAATGAAATAGCACCATTGGTCTTTTTTGATGCCGCTACATTTGTGGTTTCACTACATTTGCCTATATAGGACTGTACTGGGTATGGACACCTCCTCAACATATGAGTTACTGCAGCTATCTGAGCCTGCAGAGCCCTTTAATTGTCCATGACCCATCCGTCCATCCATCTGGCTGGAGTCTGTCCCAGCTGTCATTGGGCGAGACGTAGGATCCACCCTGGACAGGTCTTCAGATCGTGACAATTAATTGTTTAGGTTAACTGTATAATAACTAAAATAGTCAATAGATAAATTGATAGTAATAATCGTTAGCAGCACAGCGATTTTGGTTTAATAGGAACATCCTGTACTTCAGGCTCACTCTTTATTAGCTGCTGTAAGTTTAACAAACCAGCAGATGTCACTGTGCTGCTGAGGCTGCAGTTTGATTGATAGTTTGATAGTTTAGTGCAGTTCTTGGGCAGCCCTGCAGTATCACACTCCTGTGAACTTTCTCTGTCTGCAGATTAAACATGTTTAGTGTTTTTCTGTCTCCTATTTAAGCTTTTACCCCAAAGGGATCCACGACCGTGAAGGAGCAGCAGGTACTGAGCCCAGTGCAGCCTCCTGTCCCCGGTGTGGTCCCAGGTCAGACGCTCAGCCATTGATGAGGAAACTGTTGCATAGCCCTAAATTCTGAGTCTCTGTCCACCTTGGCACGATGTTTGAATGCAGCTCTGCAGCAGTGTTTTTACAGCACATATAGTTCTGTGGGGTTTTTTTTCCCCCCAAACAGTCCAACTGTCATCAGTCAACAGAACCTTACACACTGTTTGAGTAAACACAGATACTTCTGTTACAGATGCACTGATTTCTTGTCTCTCCCAGCACAAAGAAACATGAGGGCCGTCCTTGGACAGACGATCACTTTGCCATGTCGAGCTCCTGCTAACGTCAGCATTGCAGCCGTGAAGTGGTCCAGACCCGACCTGTTGCCAAAATATGTCCTCCTTTTCCAGAACGGACAACAAGTCCTGGGTAACCAGCATTTGCTTTTTAAGAACCGGGTGGAGCTGAAGGACAAACAGATGAAGAAAGGTGAGCTGTCGTTGACTCTGAAAAGTGTGAAGATCGGAGACGCTGGAACATATGAGTGTATCTATAAAGAGGCAAACGGAAAAACTTTTTCTGAGTCCTTCAGCACCATTAACCTGACGGTGCCGCTCTCAGGTGGGTTTGACCAGTGTCCATCCACATCAGACATCATCTGTACTCCTAATGATGAAAAACTTCTCCAGCTGATGTCATCTGGAGGAGTTTTTCGGCTAGAATTAGAGAAATAGTTTAACATAGGGAAGTCCGAGCGAAGTTTAAAAGCATTATAGTACATTTACACCCTAAACTAAAGCCATAGAAAGCAAGTTGAAATTAGGCGAGGTCTCCTTTTAACGTTCAAATTGAAAATGCACTTAACAGTTGAAGACTCACTCCGTGCTCCCTCTGTTTGTCAAATCCATTGAACAGCTATTTGAATATATTCATATCAACTGTATTGTTACAATTGTTTTATTTCTCTGTCATGTTTTGCTCCTCAGATGATGCGACTGAAGACTCCACCAGGCACCACAGTATAATGGCGATCACTCTGTCAGTCATCGGATTGATTGCTATTTTTGCCATTGTTACGGCTGTCGTTGTCGCCATCGTCAGGAAATGTACAAGATGTTGCCATCGTGACTGAGACCGGCAGCAGGTCTGAAGTGTCTCGGATGTGGACCCAGTAAAGAAGGGAGGCTATGACTTTGAAATGATGTCAGTGCGATTGTTTTCTGGATGCTCTGATCAGTCAGGTACTGATTCAATCATCCAATTATGGATATTAAACAATCGGGGTCAAAAATTGTGAGCAGCAGGTCCCGAAGGCCTGATGGGAGCCTCAAAGGATAAAACACAAATCAGTGTTAGAATTGAATGTGCACATTTCTAAATGTTTATGTGACGACAGAAACTGTATTGGTGCAAAACTCATCGTCTGACTCATGGGACGAACGAGCCACATGACGGATGGTGGATCCAACCAGTCAACACACACTGACTTTTTGTCGCTGCTTCATTATTTTAAGTGCTTTCTGCTGTAGTATAATGTATTTATTGACCAGAATTAACCAAATGTCAACTTTTGCTAATGTTTAATATATTTTTATTAGGGGTTTTTATAAGTAAAATAAAGAGTGATGATAAAGTTGGTGTGTGATTGTTTTGTTTGGGCCATGTTTTCACTTCCGTCCTTTGCAGTATTGTTGCTTAAAAATGAAACTTTTGCTGTATCTGAACAGGAAACCACAACCCCAACACCCACATTCACAGATGGAGGATTTTATCTGATCTGAATTGATCAAATCGTATTTGTGATACATCCAGCCAGCAGGATGGAGGAACTATCTCTGCTGTGGATTCTCTGTAAGTACAGCCCATGTGGGTTTGTCAGAGCTATACATTGTTTTTAATTTTGTTTCTAGTTTTCTTTAAGCATCACTTTGATGTCTGCGCTTAGTCGGCCTGTAGCTTTTATTTCCTGTCAACACCTACAGCACCGTTAGTGTGTCACAAAACGTGATTTTATTTCCACAGTGACTTTTCTTTATGGTTGTTCTTCTCAACTGTGAAACTATTGTTAATTCCACTAGTTTCAGTAATCAAATTCCCTTTCGCGCTCAAGGCTGGTTCAGAATCTCTAGTAACCCAACATTCTTAAAACAGATACTTCGTCTTTCAGGAAGTTTACAGAGCTTGTAAGGATTTCGTCACTATAATTGTCTATGTTGTTTACTTTTTAATCAAATTATACTAAATATATTATAAATATTCTTGCATTAAAGTTACAATCTCTTTTAAGTTGTTTTTATGTCTCGTCACATCTTTGTGAAGACTCTCAAATCCTTCTGTGACTCACTCAATAAACAAATCTAACATCATTGTCTTATTTCAGCTGGATTAGTATGTTTTGGAGAACTTACTATGATTTATCAATGATGACCAATTGAAGCTTGTGTTAGCACTACAGGATATTTGGGTGGATTTTTTACGACAATTTGCCGCTTCTGATGCCCCTGGAAGGGGCAAAGTGAAACTGATCAAAACTAATTATTGCCCTAAATGATCCTGTGGTGTGAGGTTTTTACAGAGAAGATCCTAATGCTCCTGACAGGCTTGGAGTCTCCAGTCTAAACTGTCAATCCTGTTAAACGGCGATGGAGCTTGAAGCAGAAAGTAAGAGCCAATGAGAACGAGCTGACAGGGAAATGTCACCAACCCGATGTGGTAGCAGTAGCTGGCACTAGCTTTGTTTGAGACGGAGAGGATATATTCCAAATGCAAAGCCTATTCACTATGCTGATTCTGTCTTCGCCGTCGTCCAGTTTTCTCTTTTTTTTGTTTCTCAGCTCAAAATGAAAACTAAATGAGCTTAAATTTGAAAACTCCAATTTGCATCAGGCCAGAGTTTCAGTGCTTTAGCTGGGAGAGCCTCTTCCTTCCTATGACGTATTGCCATCATCTGTGTATTCACACTTTGCTGTTTGTCAGTGTTTCTCTGGTATTCTGGTTCATGTAAAAACCTCAAACCAACCTCAGTATCATTTCTCTTTAGCTGCGATGTCTCTGCTATGCTGCTCCACAAACCAAGGTCAGTAAATGTCTTGTCTCACACTTTGAAAGTCACTGTGTCAGAGAAATCCTGAGAGTCCACAGGATGGGGACAACCATGGACTGTGAAATGGGTTCAGACTTTAAGGGGTGGAAAAGATGTTTGGTCTTCAGAGACGGTCAAATGAGTTAATTGCAATATATCATGTTATTACCTGCTCCCTCCAGTTCATCTGACTATGAGTCCCAGCTTCTCTCAGCTGTTTGAAGACGACTCTTTGTCTCTGAGCTGTGAGGAGGACGACGGCTCTTCTGGATGGACATTGAAGAGGAACACAACAAAAAGACAGAGGACTCAGTGTGGATTTGGTTGGGGAAGACGAGCTGGTTCTTCCTGCACCATCAGTTTAACAGTCCCATGGGACAGTGGAGTTTACTGGTGTGAGTCCAGAGACGGATCAACCAGTAACAGCATCACCATCACTGTCACTGGTAAGATCAGACTGTGGAGTTAGTGTTGATGAAGCTGTGTGGAAATGGATGAAATGCTGTAGTTTGTCTCTGTGTTGAGGTGGAGCAGTGATCCTGCAGAGTCCTGTCCTCCCTGTGATGGAGGGACATGATGTCTTTCTGCACTGTCAAACAAAGACCCCTCCCTCCAATCCTTCAGCTAAGTTCTTTAAAGATGGTGTCTTTATCGGGACTGAGCCTACAGGTCACATGACCATCCACCATGTTACCAAGTCTGATGAAGGCCTCTACAAGTGTCACATCAGCAGTCATGGAGAGTCTCCACCCAGCTGGATCTACGTCACAGGTCAGGAGCTTCACTTTAATTTCAACACTTATTTCATCCACATGTTCACCTGAACAGGTGATTCTCTCTACAGAAAAACCTACAACTATATCTCCACCTCCACTCACCTCTGCAGCACCACTACAATCCACTACATCCCTTGAATCAACCCTATCTACCACCTCCACCACCCCCCTCCATCCTTGGTTCAGACTAATCCTCCACCTGGTGGTGTTCTGTCCATACTTCATCTCCACTGTCCTCGTGGTGTCTTTATATCGACACAGACCCACAGGTAACACTTGACCTTACAAACACTACACACAAAAGATTTTATGATGATGTTTATAAAATGTCTCAATTTTTTTAACCATTAACTCCTGATGGGATCTGACCTACCAGTCTCCATGGCATCAGGCACCCAGGACTTCGATAAGGCTGTGGTGGTCAGCACGGTGCATCACTTCTGAGGGGAGTTCACTTACATTAGTAAAATGCTGGTTTTGATGTAAAAATTATTTAAACTGAACATGATTTACAACATGAAGTTATTGTTTGATGTTTGACTTCCTTTAATAACATATGCACACTCCTTTGTAACTCTGAACATTTTAAATAAAGTACTGTTTGGTGTCTTTCTTCCTCTTGATGTTGGAGTCTGTTCACTCTGTGATTCACTGATTTCTGCAAACCAAAGAAAAAGAGCTTGTTTGGGTTTTAACTGACAAAGTGACACCTCCTCTACTTATCTTTGTGGCTGTAATGAAAACTAGAAAACTCACCACAGACAACCAGGGCAGTTAGCCCTGAGCGTTTCACTCAAAAACCCTCTTTTTAGTTTAGTTTATGGTACTTTTTCATTGATACAGATACGATACCAGGAAAATCACACAATTGCACTGCGTTCATTAATAACTTTATTGCAAGGGCAATATGAAATATAAATAAAACTCATGAACATAAATACTTCAAAGAATTGCTTATATAATGGCAGAAAAATAGAGTAAATTAAATAAAAAAATTAATTTAAATAAGTTTTTCAATTATAATAAAAAAACAATTAGACTACGAATTACTATAAAATTAATTTAATTTCTTAAAAGATCAACATAGTGGTCAATGAACCTGCTTTTACTGGTTTAATACCAGTAAAACATAACACACAGGGAGGTGGCGCCACTTTATATTTACAGACAGAGATTTATAAGATTTATACATGAGGGCCTTATTGTATAATTAATTATATATGTTCAGCTTTGGATGTATTTTTTAAACAATATACTAAATAATGGTCACAGTATTAAAATCTTATCTATGATGAAAATATGAGGAAAACTGCCTCAGAGCTGCATTTGAATGAGCACTTGCAGGAAAACAGAGCCCTGTAAAAGCCCTGTTAGTACATTCATAGGTTATGTCTAAGGTCAAGTAGTTATTGGACTGTGTGTTTTGTAATTGGTTGGAAATGACTATATGTTTAGTTTTAATATAAACAATTTTGACAATTGTGAACTTGCAGCTTTACATCAAAAGACACACTTTGGTGCTATAGCATGTGTAAGTCAGTAGATGGTGCTACTAGACTTCTGTGTTCTGTTCTACAGGGACTATAACTACAGCCCCAGTGCTTAGTAATAAACAAGCACTGGCGTTGGCAAGACACTCATTCCTGTCCCAGTAGGTGCAGTTAGATGTGAGTTTGGGGGCTGTGACACTATGACTTTATATATGAATATAAATAGATGATTAGCTCCACTTGTCTTCTAAGTCTAACCAACTTCTCATATAGTCATCAGTGATGAAGAATTCCTCATTAGGAAGCATGATGCACTATGATAAACAGGGTTTAGCTGCTGAACTGTTGGAGCAGCACGACCATGGTGAATATCTCCACAAACTGCAGATTAATTGCATTTATTTATAAAGGAACAATGCATATTAATGAACACACACACACACATATATATATTCAATTTGTATAGATTATAGCCAAGGTTAATTTTCATCTTCAGTCCTTTGGCAGGCAAAAGCCACCTACAGAACACATACAGTGCAGTATACACTGACAGCCAGTAACTATACAATCAATGTGCAGTGCAAAAAAAACCCAAAAGACAAACAACAGCCAATTATAGTACTGTATATACACACACACACACACACACACACACACACACACACACGCTAAAATTTAACAGAACGAGATGAGTTTATGTCAGATTGTAAGAGCAGCAATTTTATTTATGCACTTGGTCTCTACATTTATAAGATGTCTATGAAGTATTTATTTTAAAGCCATAAAAAGCAGTTTACAGGAATAAATTTTTCGCATATTGTGACAGTTTGAAAGAAAAGACTTGACATGATGCTCAGTTCAGGTGTTTATTAGAGCGACTCTGTTAGATTAGACTTTATCATTGACAGACCCAGTTACACAGAACATGTAGGGACGGTGTATATAGTACAATGTAGCGTGAGACAGGTTCACGCACATTACACTGGCGTTGGCGACAATCCCCCAGGGGTTTTTCACTATTCACTACAGTAAAAAGGGAAAAATGTGAACATTTTTGTAACAAAACAGCACACTGTTTGTTAAATTTAGTGTCCTGTGTCTGTCTCATTGGTTCTAGTTGGTGGCGCCCTACCAGCCTTGGCTTTAAAGTGAACATTTTGAATTGAGTGTTAAATAAAGGTCCAAGGATTGACCCCTGTGGAATCATCAGCAACAACAATGTGAGTCCTGCCAAACAAATTGAGAACTGCATAATTGAGACTTAAAGATTATTTAAATAAACAGATCAGTGATATTTCATAATTCAGTGTCAGGTTCTTTTAAGATATCTATAAAACAATGACAAAGCACTGTGTTATATCCGGAGTGGAGACAGTATCGTCAACTAGTTAGGTAGGGTCTGCCAATATCGTACTTATTTCTCTTTACATTTGTCTCGGTCTCTATAGTCACCATCCGAGCACTCACATCTTTCTCCATAGTAACCATCTGGGCACTTACACTGCCATTCGTTGGAGTCGAGGAGCCTGTTACAAGTTCCACCATTCTTACATATTGTCCCCTCACAGACAGGCTCTTTGTTGGAGTAATACATAGAAATTTTAGCGTCATAGTGGTAACTCCATTCAGGATGCTTATAAAAACATTCTGCATGATGAAAGGGTTGGGGGAACTCAACATGGTTTTTCCCATATATGACATGTGTCACTTTGAAATAATCTTTTAAAAATACCTTAGTATGCCTCAATTTACCTTCATATTTTATTAAGCCGGAATTTACGCATTGTTCTATAAAGTCTTTAAGTTTGTTGCAATACATTTTTTTTTTAAAGCAGTGTTTAGCAACATTACCTACATCATATCTAAAGTGATATAAAGTAGTGTAGCCCACAGCGACAGTGATCTTACCAACAGTAACATTAGTCATGTCTAAGTTCATCATGTAGTCTGTGCTTGTGTCGTACACCACCACCACCCAGTTGTACCAGTTGTATTTCTTGTCCAGAGCCTCCTTCACCTCCTCAGCGATGATTTGTTTGTTGTCAGGACTAAGAGCTTTGGCAATCTCCGCCACATCTTCCTTCATGTACTTCTCATAGTTGTTGAGACAGTAGTCCACTGTTGATATCTGAGCTTTGTAGATGTTCCTCAACATCTGAGTATGTTCAGCTTCTTTACCTGTTGAGTTAACTCCAATCAATTTCCAGTAGAATTCATTAAGCACCAGCCCCTTCCATATCAAGCTGCTGAAATACAGGTTATATTTGCTAATCTCATTGATGTCACATTTAAACTTCTTCCTTAGCAGGTTGTTGAGGTTTCCACTGAGAGAGATGGTGCTGACTGTCAGGTAATGGTAGAAATTGTCCATACTGACCTCAGTGCCTGCGTTCTCATAGTATCTGATAAATATGCTTTTGAGTTTCTCTTTGTCCTCCTCGCTTTGATAAAACTTTGTAAAAAACTGACTAAACGTCTTCCATGTGTGGAGGATGCGGACTTCATCTTGAGAATAGACACTGGCGTAGTTGAACCATTCCACATCTGTAGCCAGGTTAGAGATCTGACTGGAGAGAGAGTCCAGTTTTCTGTTCATTTCAGAAAACCCTTCCCTCAGCTCATTCAGCACCGGGCTGTCCTCAGGGATGAAGATCAAGACCACGCTGATGATGGAGGACGCCAGAGCTCCGATGCCAGGTGCCAAGCTAGCAAAGTTTCTAAGACTTGTTATCACTTTTGTAACCTGTGTCACTGTATCTTTCTTATCTAACAGCTTTTCCATCACGTCTTTGAATAGAGACAGAGAATCTTTTACAGTACTTGAGATTTTATCAACTTGAGCCCTGCTCTCTGTAGGCAGGTCTCTCTTGGCCCCGTGGAGGGCAGACAGTTTGAAGGGGGTGGGATCATGTGACTGAGCAAAGCAGATGGTCCAGAGGAAAAGAAGGATCAGTGAAGCCAACATCGAGTCAGACCGCTGTAGTGACACCATTACTGCAACACAGACAAAATAATATGGAAACATTTCCTAAATGCCACCAGTGAATAAACAAGTATCAACTTTAAATTACAGTTATTATTAAGGTGGACACCCTAATCTCCACACCTATACAAGCCCCCTACTCTATATAAAGGACATACTAATTAGTTCTGAACATAGTTCATGAGCTAGTTGATATGATGTGATATATCATGCGATAAAGGGCTGCTAATGCTCCACCTGCATGACAAATTAATGTCCTGAAAGTCCTGGTAGCCTTTTGTTGTGGACAAACATCACTGAAAGACAAGCAGAACCACAAGAATCACCATGTATGGTTGCTGTTTGACATGTCCACAGTTTGAACTTAAGATAGATAAAGATGCAGACCTGATGAGGAGACTGGCAGATGTTGTGAAATAACAATTGCAGAACACACAAGATATATCTGGCACAACACAGTGTTCAATGGATTTAATAGTTTAGATTATGAGTTACAGTATCTTATTGGCCTTTTTTTACCTTTTACCAGTTTGGAAATAAACACAAAATACTGAATAGCCTACCTGTTACAATGACTCAGTGTGTGTAATCAAATACAATAAAAAATATATATAATAATATATTCATCATTGTTTTATTAAGTAATTTTATTGACAGATCCACCACATGACCACACTGGTGCACTACAAGAGAAACATGATGAAAATGATGTATAGCGAAAGGATTTATCTTGTTTTCCAAATGCAAACAAAGAAACAATAATTTACTATGATTCCATTATTACCTACCTGTGTATAATTTAGAATCAGTTTATTAGTGATTATACCAGTTTATCATGGGGAATTTGTTGGTACACACAGTTCTTAGCACAAGAAGGAATCGTTAAATCTCACACTGTGTGCAAAAACATAAGTACAATGCATGGTTTAAACACCGAACTATGCATACGAACAGTTAATGAACCGAAAAATGAGAACCCTAGATAACAAATACTCAACCTCATGCTTTAGAACGAAACACACCCCGAATAAACCACTGTGTCAATAAAGATGTAGAATCACCAAAGTAAGCAGAAGCTGCAGACCTGGAGGAAGACTTGCAGACCTGGATGCCTGGAGAGTCAGGAAAGGTGTGGCTGGTGTTGGTCCGCAGGAAGGCGGGATGGTAGCAGAGACTTTCTGACCTTTTATTCACCCCAACAGAGCAGGACACCTTCTCTGCAAACAAATGATTTTACTCCCTACTTTGAGCAGAAAGAGCTTCTTGTAAAAAAAAAAAAGACAGATAAGGCAGAGCTGATATGATTCTGAGGGCTCATTTGTTTTATAAGAACAAAAAGAAATGTAATATAAAATATTAATTAAACCACACAGAAAACAGACAAAACATGTACTATAAGACAGCAGTTTCTATTAGAATACTGCACAGGTGTAAAATTGAGTTATTGAATAATATTTAATGTGAAAAAAAGTCATTGACGCTCCTTATTCAGAAAGTAACTGCCCCAATAGTGAGCTTGTAACTTAATTTGTTTTCACTGAGTCGCAACAGGAACATTATTTATTACAAAATATTACAACAGTGCATTAAAAAAGTGGAAATGCGCCTCAATGCATTTTTAGTTTGAATAAACAAGAGTAAACACTTTGACAGTGCTGTTATGTGCTGTTAATGATGCTGTAGGTCATTATTTTACATTTCACTGTTTTTCTTTTTTCTCTTTGTCATCCCTCTGCATGTCGTCATCAGTCATTACAAATTCTACTGCTACCTCGATGTCTTCTCTCATCAAAGGAGCCTCTATGTCTGGTCAATGTCAGTTTGTTAAAAACCTTTAAATTCTGCAAAAGCCACTCGTTACATTTAGCATTTAGAACGTCGAAAAAAGTGCTACCAACACATTTGATCGTTTCAATATTGTTTCCACGAATTTAACAATAGGTTTGCGATTTTAAGTGTGTTAACTGTTACTTTTTACAATCAAAGCCAATAAAAAGTGACAGTCCTTCAACTTAGGAGCAATTGTTTTTAAAGATACATGTCACATTTTTTGACGTCCTTTTATTTTTAAATTGTTAAAATCAATATCTACATGTAATAGAAAAACCTCAAGTGGATTTAGATTTTTTAATCACCTATAAAAAAAATTTATTTGAAAGGCATCAGTTCCAGTGTACATACACAAATATGACTATTCATTTAAGAAAGACAAAAAAAAGAACTACAAAAACTTCAGATTAATATATTTAAAAAATATGAATACTTTTGAAGTTGAAACAGGATTTAAATGAAATAGCCTCTGAACTGGCTGTGATGACTCAATTGATGATAACATGAATTTGAGGTACAGCAGATGAGTCTGTTTTGACATTTGAATAGGGAAAGCTAACTTAAGGGATCTGTACAGAGTAAAAGATAATGGACTCTTTCAAATAGAAAACCAAGAGTTATCAGGCTTATAGATTTGCATTTGCTGAGGCTTCTCATCTGCACTTTTTATGTTCCCTGGGCTACTACTACTGTCTCTAAATACATTGTGAACACTCAGTCCCCCGGTGCCTTTTGTTTTTTCTTCAATACATTAGTGTCATTAGGTTCTGTAAGAACCCAGCTCCACCTACTTCAACAGCGGCTCTGGGACTTGGTGTTGTGGCCTGTTAAGTCCATGGTAAATTCTATGTGTCTTGATTCCCTGGACCCTGGTTTTGCTGTTTTCCCGTCTTCTCAATTGTCCTTAACCACATGCACTGCCCCAGTCTCCCTCACTCTCACTTGCCCCACCTTTTTCCGGATCCTCATCTGCACTCACGCTCCTTTGCTCTCCGAAAATACACTCTTGGGTCCCTCACCTGGCTTTCACGGTCTGCTCTTATTTCATGTTTGTGTGAATCGTTATTTAAATGAGGTGTTTAGTTTTAGTGTCCCTTGCCCACCTGATGTTTGATCCTCTGTTCTACTTGCCCATCACACCTTCAGTCCTTCAGTTCACTCTGTCAGTTTTTGTTTTCTAGCCTAGTTATCGTTTACACAGTTTGCAAAGAACTCCTCTCGATTAGTCTCTTTGAATTACTCCACCATGGTTAATATTTGGCACCAGCTTGGGACTGGCACCCCACCGCTGGGGATGGGAATGGACTGTTGGGGGTTCAGTGTCTTGCCCAGAGACACTTCGACATATAGCCGGGACCGGGGATCGAACCGCTGACCCTGTGGTCTGTGGACGACTGCCTTACCAACTGACCTTGCCACCCCTATAGTGATAAAAAGAATAACCTTGCTTTTTGGCTCCTTGGACCCCCACGCCTCTCAAACCAGACCCCCAGTACCCTCACACCACAGAACTCCCTTAACTCACACACCATCCTATCTCCTGCAGAGACCACAACCATCTGATCCCAGTTAAAGGCCGAGGCTACTTATGGTCTCCTTTTCTCTGTCCCAGACCCTGACAACACCAGCCACAATCAACCGAGCATCAGCCCTCTTAAGCCTCAGAACACCAGCACCTCTGACCTACAGTTTCCACTTCCCAGATTTCTTTGTTACCCCTTCGGACCAGGACCCATATTTCATGATACTGATCTATGATTCAACTACTTCCTTGACGAACTCTAGCAGATGGCCACCTTGCACAAGATGCTTGACATAGGGGGGACCATGTGTCACTCAAAGTGGCTGTAAATCTTATGGGCATATTCGTGCTTTGCTTCTCTGATGGCTGAGTACAGTTTTTCTCTCACGGTTTTTAAAGCCACCATGTTGTCAGCTCTAAAGGTGGAGGCTTTCGTCATTGCATGCAACTTTGCTGTCATCCACGGCTTCTGGTTGGGGTGTGTGATGGTCTTGGAGACAGTAAGATCTTTAATGCAGTTGCTTATGTAATTCATTGCTGATTCAGTGTACGTGTCCAAGTTTGTAAAAGTAAATGTGAAGTTTGTAGAGTTGCTGAATGTTTCACCCTCCTTAAACATGTTCCAGTCACTCTCCTCAAAGCAGTTCAAAAGAGCAGAGATGGCTCCTGCTGGTTGAGGGTTTTGCAAACACTGATCACTGATCCTTTTTTGAACACTGACCCGTTTTTAACTTCTGCTTCACCAATGTAGACACAGCTGCCTTAATTTGTGTTCATTTTGGCTTTACATGTTTCTCAGATTCATTCAGGGTATTTGCAGGTGTTACAGTCTTGAAAAGCTTTGCCTTCACTTTATTTAATGAATATCTTAAGAGCTGAGCTTGCAGAAACGCTGCCAGTGTTTTCTCTTGCAGTGAGATTAGAGATGAACAGTTACCATCTGATGAACCAGCTGAAGCTTCTCTGGTTCAGCCTTTATAACATGCTGCCACCTGTTGGATGACGATAGTTCATAAAACATAAATAAAATAACTTGTACTCAGTGGAAGTTTTTATTAATCAAACTGTGATGTTTATATGTAACAAAATTAGAATAATCACATTCTAAATGTGAACTTAGTCACTTTCTTTTTTCAGGGCATAAGACCTCTGCCAATATCCCACAGCAGACATTTTAAATCAAGGAACTAAGACAGACAAAACCCTTAATTAATAAATTAAGCTGTAGTATAAACGGACACTGTTTATAGTTTTAGTTTTAGTGTCACATGGGAACAACTTGCTATACAGACTTTACGAAAATCCCTCTTATTTTACATATTTTCTTTCCTAAATGAAAGGTGGAGGGGCTGCACAGACCTCCCGGCCGGTAGGTGGCGATATGCGACATTAGAGGAACCTGAACAGGCAGGACAGACGTCTTGGGAAAAGTTGAAGAAAGTTCTAGATTTTGGAAGGAGTTCGATCGTCACCATGTTAGTTCTCCCGCTGTTTGTCGGAATAATGAGTGTTTTACCTGCTGTTTACTCTCTCGGTGAGTTTGTGTACCGTACAAACCGTCGTGTGTCTTGTTGGGAAACTTTACAGAAAGTTTAAATGAGTTCGAATTAAGACCCGAACCGGTTCAGCGAAGTGCTTGGTTCTCTGGGACGCTAACTAAGCGGCTACTTTGTTTACTGTGTACGTGTACTGTGTTTTACCCTGTACACGTCGTGGTCGCCAACTAAAACTAACATTACATCATTTACATGTGCAGTGTTGAACCTAGAGTGTGTTTATGCTTCATCAAAGCGCTTAAGATATGAAAAATACAATAAAATACGCACCACACTGCACCGAGTACAATAACACAGTAAGACATCAGTGATTTATAGTACATTTGTACAAATTGCTTTGCATCTACATTTCATTACTTAGCATTCAAAGCTTCACAGTTGGACACAGCTTTAATCACTTTACCACAGAACAAGTATTGTCTGATTTAGCTGATTATTTGCAGCCTGCTAGCAAAGCTAACAAGTTGACTCCAGCAAACTGGACACATTAGGCTGCTCTGCTAACTTAGTTAGCCAAGTTAGCTCACGGAAAATGACAAAGTCAATAAAAGAAACAATGTGACACCAGAGGAAGTTCTGTGGTTCAACTGTCTCTTCACCACAATTACAGCTACACCAGTAGCATTTAGCTAACACTGTTTAGTTTATTATATTTAATCGTTATCATCTCCACTTACCACTATCTTGCTTTTTCTCCTGTTTGTCTTTTTTCAGTCACAGAATATTAACTCCTTTTGATTTTTGTCAGCTGGTTTTTGTTGTTACAATAGACCTGTGGGGGTCCTCTTAAGTAGGTCTGAGACTGGTAGTGTGATAGGCACTAGACAGATTGTGTACTTGGACAGTTTTAACTTGAACTTCATTTTTCCGTCTTATTTCTGTTTCAGAACTGATAAACATCACAGCTGAGGCTGGACAGAACATCATTTTGCCATGTCAAGCTCCGAACAACACCAGGATCCTTGGTGTCAAGTGGATCAACACTGACATGGGGCAAAATACGTGTTATTTCAACGGGACGGTTAATCTGATCCAGACAACCAACATCCTGCTTTTACAAACAGGTCAAAGCTGATGAACGGTGGGACGAAGGATGGAGACCTGTCTCTGATGCTGGAGAATGTGAAGACTGATGACACAGGAAGATACATGTGTCAGATCAAAAAGGGCAAAAAAGGACATATTAAGACTGAAGCCATCGCGATTATCAACCTGGATGTTAGTGCAAATTCCACAGGTGGGGTTACCAAGCTCAGACTCAATTGAGTTTGGAGTACAGCCACACAGTGACTGTTGAAAACAGTAAATGTGAGTAATGTCATCTGATTTTGATCTGCAGGAGGTACAGCTGGAGACACTTTGGATGGACACAGACATATTGGAATGGTAGCTGGTCTGATAATTGTTGGGACAACTTGTCTTTGTGCTGGGATTTTTTTAAAGTTGAAAAAACCCATGATTAATATTCCACCCCTCTGTTCTCTGGATGAAGCAAACATCTGACAGATGGTCTACAACATAAACTGTAAACAGAAGATGGACGGTGTGTATATAGCACTTTTAAAAAAACTTCTGTGACAGCAGCAGACGAAGGATGGTGAACAAGTGTTCTTTTACCTCGGATCATGCTGTGATTTATGCTTGGAGCTCTCAGCCCCTCCATGGTCTCCAATGAGCTATCTGTCTCTTTTTCCTTGGGGGCTCCAGGTCTCAGGTCCATGGGTCTACTAGGACACATCACAGGGACCTTTTCAGTTTTCCAGTAAACCTCGGACTTAAAAAAAATTCAGCTTTAAGGTGGAAACTGAACACTGAAGCTCTTCTGCAGCTGTTCTTTGCAGCTGCAGAATAAAACACACACAGCATCAATAGTAGAAACTATGCATTAACTCACCAGAAGCTACCTCTCTACGTCTTTATTCAATAATGTTGCCTGTTTCAACTTTAGTTTGGCATTCAGCAGATTTACTGAACATTACAAAGACATTGGCAGTGGAAACACTGATCCTTTTTTAACTTCGGCTTCACCAACTGAGCCACAGCTCAGTGTTACTGTGTTTTTGCACATGTGAACAGGAATCATCAAACACCGTCACCAGCTGGAAATATTATTTATTTTATTTAATTTCATTATTTTATACGTGCTCAGTTGGTTGTTTTCTACACCTGTGTGAACACCTGGACTGCAGGCCTGGGCAGGTGTTCACTACCTAAGTCCCTGGGACATGTTCACTGTTAACATTAATACGATTTATTTTTTAAAGGTTTAATAATAAAAATGTTTATGTCTATAGGTGATAATTTGGATATGTTTTGTACATATATTTACATGTTTTATACAGAGTATTTATGTAAAGTTTAAAACTTTTTTCTACTGTAATTTTTTGTATGACATTGTATTAAAAAAATAATTATTGATAAACTCATGTACTAGCATGTGTGTGATTGAGTAGTTTTGTATGTGCAGTGCCTCTTTGCTGTCATGTCCTGTGGACAATGTCAACTCATTATGTAGACATCTGTCCTGTGTGTTTGTTAGACAGCAGGTCTGAAGATTTAGATGTACTATTCTCCACTAATGACAGAAGATTCACTTTAAATATTTTACTTTGGTCTTATACAACAGTTTAACACTTTTTTCAAAATAATAACTTCTCAGATTCATTCAGGATATTTGCAAGTGTTACAGTCTTGAAAAGCTTTGCCTTCACTTTATTTAATGAATATCTTAAGAGTTGAGCTTGCAGAAACGCTGCCAGTGTTTTCTCTTGCAGTGAGATTAGAGATGAACAGTTACCATCTGATGAAACAGCTGAAGCTTCTCTGGTTTAGCCTTTATAACACACTGCCACCTAAACATAAATAAAATAACTTTACCTTTATGTTTTCAATGTATCGTTGAACTTAGTGGAAGATTTTATTAATAAAAAAGGGCCGGAGACAGAGTTTTCTAAAGCATGTGATGTTTTTATGTAACAAAATAAGAATGATAACATTCTAAATGTGAATTTAGTCACTATCTTTTTCTGGGCATAAGAGCTCTGCCAAGAATCCACAGCAGACATTTTAAATTGAGGAACTAAGACAGACAAAACCTTTAGTTATTAAAATTAAGCTGTTGTTCAAGTCATTATTCTCACTAATGTAACAGTGAACTCAGCTTGGTGGTGACCAAATAACAGTCATGGACAGGCTATTGATGGGTAAAACCTGAATCCATGTCTTCAGCTTCAGCTTTGGTCACTTCTCAGCTAGAGGTAGCTACCACCTTGTCCCTGGCACCTGGTGGCCAATCAGATTTCTGGGATGGCCAGTACCACCCCGGGCCACCTCTGTTGTCCGACCCTTTAGTGCATAGCCTCTCACTAGTGTGGTCGCAGGTGGAGGACATTCCTGTGAACTTTAAAAGGTTCTCCCCACCAGAGTCCATTGCTGGGATGATGCTTCCATGTTCTAAATTTCATGTAGTTCCCAAACAATGCAATGATCCCGTGACTTTGGAACTGTCTCTGCCCAGAGTACTGCCTCTGCTTGACCTTTCCAAGTCAGGACTGACCCTACAGGTCACATGACCATCCACCATGTCACCAAGTCTGATGATGGCCTCTACAAATGTCACATCAGCAGTCATGGAGAGTCTGGAGCTGGATCTACGTCACAAAGCTTCACTTTGATTTCAACACTTATTTCATCCAGAAATGTTCACCTGAACAGGTGATTCTCTCTGCAGAAAAACCTATGACCACACCTCCACCCACCTCTGCAGGACCAAATGGAATCATCCTTACAATGTACTCATCGATCGTGTATTTTTCCTGATGTGGAGCCTATACAGAGTAAATAACAAGCTGTTCACTTTGTGATTCATTGAGGTTTTGTACAGATCACAGAGAAAGAGCTTGATGTGGTTTTAACTGACAGTGACACCTCCTCTGCTTATCTCTGTGGCTGTAATGAAAACTAAAAAACTTAAACTCCTCTCAGTCTCTAAACTCTGAAGTGAGACCTGTAATTATTCACACTGTGGGAGTTCGATTCAAGTCCCCACAGTAAAACGTGATGGTTCAGGTTTCACACTGGGGTTTGGGTTTAGGGTTCTGTTCACACATGGTAACAACTTCATATACTGTGTAGAGAATATGACGACTTCTCTTATATATATTATTATATTTTCTTTTGTAAATATATATGTAGTTGGAAGACCTGTCCACGAAACTTTAAGCCCAGTAGGTGGCGCAGCATTATCAGAAAGTGAACAGGTGGGAGGAACCTTTCGGTGAAAGTGTACAGACCGGTAAAAGTTCTAGAAACTTCCAAATTTAAGAAGAAGCCGGTTCGATCGTCGCCATGTCGGTTCTCGCGCTGTTCGTCGGAATCCTGAGTTTTTTACCCGCTGTTTCCTCTGTCGGTGAGTTTATGTGAATAACCGTCGTCTGTGTCGTTAGGAAACGTTGCAGAAAGTTAAATCGGAGTTTAAATGAGTTCGAGTCAAGGTTCCGTAAAGTGTTCGGTTCTCTGACGCGTCACCGTGAAACTGACAAACTGCGCACTGTCATTAAACTAATCACTAAGCGGCTACTTTAGTTACTGTTAGTTATTGTTTACAGATTATGTCCGTGTGACACAAACTTGACGTCATCTCAAACTAACACTAACGTTACTTGGTTTACATGTAACAATAAGGCGAATTACGTCATCGCCGCAGTTTAACAAGCAGACGTCCGATCGCCTTTAAAACAAATTAGATATGCAACATGAATTCATAATTGGTCTTCCTGCTTGTCAACATCAGTCTCTGTATGTCTTTGGGTGGGGGTGGGGGTGGTTGCTCAAGTCTACAGCAGTGAAATCGCTACATTGAGTAAATGTCGCAGATATCCCTAATATACTGTCCTATTTCCCAAGATAATGACGTCACTATTGCATTTTATGTGCTTTTATTATCAATCAAGCCGAATACTTATGAAGGCAAAATGTGACGTCGTATGTCCTGGGAAGACATTTTGGATAAATTGTGGAAGTTGTGATGGACGTTTTGTGGATTACGTGCTGTACTTTTTGACTAAGAAGAATTAAAACACAAATACCTGCAATATAAATATATTCAGCCTAGGTAATAAACGTTAAAACGGCAATTTGTACTTATTCGAAGTTGTTGATATATTGAAATACAACTTCTATTAGCAATATTGTGATTGTGGATATATTTAATTAGCATTATGACTTGTGAGAATACATTTCTGACTAGGAGATATGCTATGTAATTGGAGATCTGTGTGGTTCGGTTCAGTCATTTAAAATCGTTCATCCTGGGGAGGGAGCAGTGGGCAACCAGCCTCAAGGACACTTGTTGTTGTTGTTGTTGTTCTTGCTGTTCATCTGCGGGCTCCAACGAGGGTCACGAGGATTTTGTGCTTTTTAATAAATATTCACACATAATCCAACAAATATTTGTAGTAACAAAATTTCTGTTCCTGTATTTATAGCAAAATATGGCAAGTAGGGTTGTACATCTGAAAAATAAACTTTGTATTCGTAGAAAAAAGATGTGTTCTTAAAAAATCAAATGAGGGTTTGTGTGTAAGACTCGGTACAGAAACGACATAGAAAAGTACACGCTCAACTTTCCCATTCTGTGTCAGTTACTGAATTTGTAACTTCAGTGTCTTTTCCACCTGAATGTGAATGAAAAATAACAACCTGAAGCTGTCGAACTGTCCAATCAGAGGGGAAATGGTGGGGTGCATCGGTGTGAGAGAGGGAGAGAGAGAGTGTGTGTGTTTGTGTGTGTGTGTGTGAGAGAAATTGTTATTGCGAATGAGAAGTAAAGGGCTTTAGGTACCAATAGGTAGAAAAGTGCTATATAAGTGGAGACCATTTTCAATTTTGGGGATTATTTGTGAATATTAATTTAAAAACTAAAAATCATTGTGACCCAATGTTAAGCCAACAGTGCGTCTCCGTGTCTAAAACCAAAACAGATCCACAAAACAAGTGTTTTGCATTGACTGAAGTGTCGAAGGGTTGCATCAACATTCTCCCAACACATCTCAGTTACTGTACACAAGCACCTTCAGTCCCCAACTACACACTGTTTCTTCTTTGTCTGTTAGACCATCACTACAAGTCATTCCTACAGTGAACTTTATGATAAAGTAGAAGGAGCTGTAAGAGTCTTTATTTAATTCAACTAAAAATCTGTAATATTTGTGCTGTGTAGGCAACACAATTAATTAAGGATCTTACTTCTCTTGATAATTTAAGCAGTTGACTCTAGTGAACATGAGGTTTTCCATTTAGCTGCAAAGCTTCAGTCTTCAGTATCACACCACTTGGCACTTGAATCCAGCTGATATTTAGTGACTGATTATTTATGCCATTAGTATTTTCACCATTGTTTTGTCTGTTTTACGGAGTGTGATCAATAAACACATGAAAGATCAAGACTGTGGTATATCACGATTGGTGAAGACAGGTTACTGGACATAAACTGATCAGTAGAAGGCCACAGGGAGTTGTTGATGAATGTAATATCTAACATGTAAATGTTATTTGTCCATTTTTTGCTCAAATGTGCTTAAAATGAATTGTTTTGTGTGTGTGCTGTGTTATCCACCCTTTTTATTTAATAAAAACCAATATAATAGAAATTCATTCAAAATTCAGAAATTCAGGCAACAGTGGAGAGGGAAACCTCCAGCAGAACCAGGCTCAGGGTGGGTGGCCATGGGATAGGGTCTAACAGACATTCTATTTACACATGGGGAAGTAAATAATGAAAGAATCACTTAAATTTGTTCACAGCATTTTCAGATAAGCACCTGCTGTAGTGGAATTTGTTTCTAACTGCTGTGTAGTCCCCTTCATTGTGAATTCAAATAATATTAGAAAATGGTCAGAGAGAAGAGAGTTATGAGAAAATACAGTTAAATTATCTGTTTTAATTCCATATGTAAAGACAAGGTCTAAGGTTTGACTAAAACAGTGAGTCGGTCTATTTACATTTTGAATCTAATAATGAATTAAACACAGTTACTGTCAGCATCTACAGGAATGTTAAAGTCACTCACTATAATAACGTTATCTGTACTAACCACTAAATTCTATCAAAAACTCTGAATAAGGGACTGGAGGACGGTACACGATAACAAATAATAGTGGTTTTTGAGTTTTCCAGTTTGGGTGTGAAAGGCTAAGAGTAAGACTCTCAGATGATTTATAACTATGTTTAGGTCTAGGAATTATTGATAAGCTAGAATGGAAGATTGCTGCAACTCCTCCACCTCAGCCTAGGAACATGATAATTAATATGACTTGGGGGGGGTTGACTCATTTAAACTGACATATTCTGCCTGCTGCAACCAAGTTTCAGTAAGACAACATAAATCGAATTGATGATCGTTTATTAAGTCAATTACTAACAGAGATTTAGAAGAAAGAGATCTGATATTTAATAATCCACATTTAATAGTTTTGGGGGTTAACTCTTGTTCATTTTTGGTTTATGTAATTTAGTTGGTTGGTGAACAGACACAGTCTATAAAGGTATTTGTCAGTTGTGGGGGGGTGGCAGCTGTTAGGGAGACTGCAGAGAGGCGTGTAGGACTGGATCTCTGCATCCTGGCCTCAACTCTGGAATGTCAGACTTTCACAATGCAAGCATTATTTTTATACATGAGTGACCTGTGCATGACGATTGTATTCGCTATGTGTTTCCACTTTAATAAAATTGTTATTTTGGTGACAGTGAAGAAATTGTTTTTCACATGTGTATTGAATAAATTTTGCCTAAGGTACAAAATTCTGGTCATGTGTTATATGTATTATGACAATTGGATCTGTTGTTCTTACATCCCATTTTTTAAAAGTTATAACAATGTAATATGTTCTCTATAACTTTATAATGGAGGCGCTGTAACCGTGTGTGTGTTGTAACCTTGTGTGTTTAAAGGTATTATTTCATATTTGGGTCCAGCTTTCTGCAGAAGTTCCAGTGAGGTCTTCTTTCCACCTGGATATTGAAAATAGGAGAAGGAGGGAGAGGTGGATTTGTACAGGTTAGCGAGGCAAAGAGATAGAGATGGGAAGGATGTGCAGCAGGTTAGTGTGATTAAAGATAAGGATGGAAATGTATTGACAGGTGCCAGGAGTGTGATGGGAAGATGGAAGGAGAACTTTGAAGAGTTGATGAACGAGGAAATGAAAGGGAACGAAGAGTAGAAGAGGTGACTGGTGTGGAGCAGGAAGTAGCAAAGATTAGTAAGAGTGAAGTGAGGAGGACGTTAAAGAGGATGAAGAGTGGAAAGGCAGTTGGTCCTGATGACAAACCTGTGGAGGTATGGAAGTGTCTAGGAGAGGTGGCAGTAGAGTTTCTGACTAGTTTGTTTAACAAGATCTTGGAGAGTGAGAGGATGCTGACGACTGGAGGAAAAGTGTACTGGTACCAATTTTTAAGAACAAGGGAGATGTGCAGAGCTGTGGCAACTACAGAGAAATAAAGCTGATGAGCCAAACAATGAAGTTGTGGGAAAGAGTAGTGGAAGCTCGGCTAAGGACAGAGGTGAACATTTGTGAGCAGCAATATGGTTTCATGCCTAGAAACAGTACAAGAGATGCAGTATTTGCTTTGAGGATGCTGATGGAGAAGTACAGAGAAGGTCAGAGGGAGTTGCATTGTGTCTTCGTAGATTTAGAGAAAGTGTATGACAGGGTGCAGAGAGAGGAGCTGTGGTATTGTATGAGGACGTCTGGAGTGGCAGAGAAGTATGTTAGAGTGGTGCAGGACATGTATGAGAGCTGTAAGACAGTGGTGAGGTGCTGTAGGTGTGACAGAGGAGTTCAAGGTGGAGGTGGGTCTGCATCAAGGATCAGCTCTGAGCCCCTTCTTGTTTGCTCTGGTGATGGACAGGCTGACAGATGAGGTTAGAATGTTGAGGTTCTCTTTGGGAGAGACGAGGATGGACAGGATCAGGAATGAGGACATCAGAGGGACAGCTCATGTTAGATGTGTTGGAGATAAAGTCAGAGAGGCCAGATTGAGGTGGTTTGAACATGTTCAGAGGAGAAACTGTGAATATATCGGTAGAAGGATGCTGAAGTTGGAGCTGCCAGGCAGGAGGTCTAGAGGAAGACCAAAGAGGAGATTTATGGATGTAGTGAGCGAGGACATGAAGTTAGTTGGTGTGAGGGAAGAGGATGCAGAGGACAGAGTTAGATGGAGGCACGTGATTCGCTGTGGTGACTCCTGAAAGGGAACAGACGAAAGGGAAAGAAGAAGAACTGATTGATTTAACAGCTTCCAGAGAGAGAGATGGGTGGATAGGATGAGCTATTAGGATCATCTTGTATTGATTTGAGTAATGATGTGAGGTTAAGACTGAACAACTCTGACAGCATAAGCTAATATTGACTCCTATATTCTGAATATTACCAATGGTGAGGTGATTGGCTGATGTCAGGGCTGCCACGTCCCCCTCATTCAAAGTGGCAAGATGATGAATTTAGACCAATTCACAGAGTAGCTGAAAATTTGTGAGAAACAAATAACATAAATAAAAGATTATTGTAAGGAAGACAGAGAGTCCGGAAGGCGTTTAAACATGTTATCTTCATAAAGATTGAATGTCTGTTAGCTTGTAATTTTGAAATTTGCTTGGTTGAGGTTCGACTAATAAGCAGTGAGAGCGCAGACATCCTTGGATGGTCCCCCTGTATTATGAAAATCTTAGTGAACCATCTGTATTGATCGGGATTTTTGGTGACATGTTTAACCAATTATTTATCGAATGAATCAGTGAGATGTCAAACCCAAACTTTTGTAGAGCTGAAGAAAGGAATTTTATAGTTAACTAGAACAACAGTACCATTTTTTTTTTGATGACTTCAAAGTTATATCCGGTTTAATCATTTGCAAATGTTAATAGCTGAATTCTACCATTAACCTGTGTATAGGAAAAGGAAAACGATTTTTATTTCTGTATTAATGAGAAAAGAAAATAGGATAAAGTCTGACCTGGCTCACCCCTGCCAGTCCGTCCTCCAAAAACTGCCAAAGAAAAATCAGACTGTGATCCCCAAAAACCAAGACCTTCTGTCCTTTGGCTAAAGCCATCTACAACAAGTGCATGGAAACAAACAAACAGCTCCTCTTCTTAGCTTCCTTTGTTGAAATCTTCATCTTTAGGGGGGAGGTGTTAAATCGCCATCTAGTGGTAGATTTCAGTGCTTGTTCCTGTTGAGCTCAAATGAGACTATTGCATGATCAGTCAAAAGGGGAGTTTCTGAAATTTCTGATTACAGGAAGTAACAATTTTTTTGTTGTTGTTTTTTGTACTAAAAAAAAACAAGTATGGTCTTTTATTTAAATAGTCGGGTCCACGTCCTCCATGTTCTAGACCTGTGTCCATTTTCTTACCTTCTTTATGGTACTGTTCTTTACGGTTCCAGAAGCACTATTAATACATATGTTGGTGCGAACATTGAGCTAAACACTCAGGAAAGGCTGGAAAACAAGCTAAAAAGTGGATGGTACCGTGTGTTTAAGTGTTTAGTGCAGAGACATTGTGGCCAATGTCCAACACATGTCGACTGTGAGGAGAAGAGGATTGGACTTTTAAAATTGGCGACTGTTGTAGCATAAGTTTGAACTCTTAAAAGGCACCAAACCCCATCGCAAATCTTTGTGGAAGTGCAGACTAAATGCTGTACATTTTAATCTACAAACAGTGACATGGCTGGAACCTGTATTCAGAGACAGTCTGTGTGTATTTGTATACAGCATGTGTATGAGAGACAAAGCAGCACGATTCAGGAGAAGCTGAAGAGATTTTTTTGGGGAAAATTGTGTCTCTGTTCCCTGAATTGGTAAGTACTCAGAAACGCTTCACGTTAATTAGCTGATGATGAGATGGAGATTTCTTTAACTTTTTAATCTTAACAACTGCTTTTCCCCTCTTATATGTGTGTTCCAGACCACAGATACCTGCCAGTTGAGCCTGGACAGAATATCCATCTGCCATGTCGAGCTCCCCCAAACACCACAATCCTCGCTGTCAAGTGGTCCAAATTTGGCCCGGGGACAAAATACGTGTTTTTTTACCGGGATGGGCAGCCTGATCCAGACAACCAAGATCCTGCTTTTATGGACAAGGTGGAGCTGAATGACAGTGACATGAAAGATGGAGACCTGACTCTCACTCTAAAGAATGTGACGGCTGGATTCGCTGGATACTACGAGTGTCAGGTCATAGATGCCAACAAGAAAACTGCCATCGTCGTTATCGTCAACCTGAATGTTACAGTCAAGTCTGCCAGCATAACAGGTGAGATTACAGAGTCTGGACTTGAAATGATTCACATGAGATAATGTTTCATCACCTACCTAACACCTCATACCTCGCATCTGATTCTCATCTGCAGGAGACACAACAGGAGACACTGACAAACATGAAAAAAACAAGACAAATGGACACAGCAGAGAATGTGCTGGACTGGTAGCTGGTCTGACCGTTTGGATTGTTTTTGTCTTTTTGATCTGAAGTGTATCAGTGCCATGAAAAGAAATCCACTCCTCTTTTTTTTAACAACATCCAAGAGCCCATGTGAAACGTAAATTGTAAACAGAAGATGGACGGCGTGTATATAGCACTTTTAAAAACACTTCTGTGACAGCAGCAGACGAAGGATGTGTTCTTTTACCTCAGATCATGCTGTGAGTTATGCTGGCAGCTCTCAGCTCCTGCTACGGTCTCCCATGAGCTATCTGTCTCAGGTGATGAACTATAGTCAACACATTGTCCTCCAGGTCTCAGGTCCATGGGTCTCCAAGGTCACATCACAGGGACTTTTTCAGTTTTCCAGTAAACCTCAGCCTTAAAACAGTGCAGCTTTAAGATGGTAAACTGAACAGGAATCATCAAACACCTTCACCAGCTGGAAATGTTATTTATTTTATTTAATTTCATTATTTTATACGTGCTCAGTTGGTTGTTTTCTACACCTGTGTGAACACCTGGACTGCAGGCCTGGGCAGGTGTTCACTACCTAAGTCCCTGGGACATGTTCACTGTTAACATTAATACGATTTATTTTTTTAAGGTTTAATAATAATAATGTTTATGTCTGTAGGTGATAAATTGGATATGTTTTGTACATATATTTACATGTTTTATACAGAGTATTTGGGTACATATGTGTACATATATATCCTTAGCATTTTACCTAGTTATAATGACAACTTGAACTCAGTTTACTTTTGAATGTTTGAATGTTGTTCAAACTTTGTCTCATATACATGTTTTGTCCTGAAGTGTTTGCAGAACTGCTCCAAGGTCAGTTATTGTCTAACAGCAGACCATCCCACACTGTAGTGACCCAGAGTCACTTCATGCTCACAGCTGCTTATCAAAGTGCTGAAAAGGGAAAAGGTTTCCAGAAAAGGAGAAAAGTGCTGGGAGCAGTAGCCTGAGGGTGGAGAATGTTCTGCCCAGCAACAGAAGGTTCTAAAACTAATGTGTGATGTATGAAGTTTAGAACTGCATAGAATGGAGAACTGAAACTCTGTCGATGTTCTTCTCTCTTGCAAGATACTAAAACCCTGAAAGACATCTGGATGTTGAAGCTTCTTTACTGATTACACTTGAGGTTTCTAAGACCAGATATGGTAATTTTTGCTATGACAATATGTTTTTTCCTACTGTAATTTTTTTCAATGACATAAAAAAAAATTGTATTAAAAAATTAATTATTGATAAACTCATGTACTAGCGTGTGTGTGATTGAGTAGTTTTGTATGTGCAGCGCCTCTTAGCTGTCATTTCCTGTGGACAGTGTCAACTCATTATGTAGATGTCTGTCCTGTGTGTCCTCAGTGTGTTAGACAGCAGTTCTGAAGATTTAAATTTATTATTCTCCCCTAACAACAGAACAGTCACTTTAAATATTTTACTCTCTTCTTATACAACAGTTTAACTTTAGGCACCAGTCACACCTGATATTAGACATATTACCTGGTTAAATAAAGATCTATATACTTTTGCAGCCTCGTTAGTAAACAAAACATCCAGGCCACAGATTAAAGTATGAAGGAGACAATAATGGGAGGTTGCTGAGTCGGGGTTTTGGGCTTTTATTTTCTGAAATAACAGTCATGGACAGGCTATTGATGGGTAGAACCTGAATGTGTGTCTTCAGCTTCGGCTTTGGGCGCAGGTACAGTCCAGCACTTACCTGTGTTGTGTTCTACTTGTCCTGCCTGTCTCCAGTTCTTCACTTATCAGATCTCTTACCATTATGTTTGTGGTGGCTGTAATGAAAACTAGAAAATTCACCACAGCTGGCAAATCTTCCAACTCTTGCTGTACATTCGCACACTTTTACTGCTGCCGTAACACGGACATTTCCCCACTTTTGGACGAATAAAGGCTTATCTGGTCTTATGTTATCTTGTTTTTCTCCCACCAAGTCACTAAACTCTGTCCACACCTCCAGGCCAGTAGGTGGCGCTATGCTGCATTCGAGGGACCTGAACAGGTGGGACGGATCTGTTGGGATGAGTATAGAGAGGGAAGGAAGTTCTAGCTAACTTCCAGTTTGAGGAAGAAGCCGGTTGGATCGTCGCGATGTCTGTTCTCGAACTTTTCGTCCGAACCCTGAATGTTTTATCCACTTGTTCCACTATCGGTGAGTTTATGTCAATAACCGTCGTGTGTGTCGTTAGGAAACGTTTCAGGAGTTTAAATGAGTTCGAGTCAAGGTTCCGTAAAAGTGTTCGGTTCTCTGACGCGTCACCGTGAAGGCCGCAAACTGACAAACTGCCCACTAATCACTAAGCGGCTAGTTTATCTATGAAATACGTCAGCGGTTCGGGTACTGGTCTCACTGCCGGTCATCGTCAGTCTCTGTAGGTCTTTGGGTGGTGATGGTCGGTTCATGTTTTTTTTTATTTTGTGCGTGTGTTTCCATTTTAGTATTGTGAACTATTAGCAGCAGCGTTATCAATATTGGTTGCTGTGTCAGACACAAAGCTATCGTAACTTTCCGCCTGTAATGTGTTCAAGTCTGTTTCACCGGGGGTTTGAATTGAGAAGAGGGGCAGTTCTCGGCTCATGAGGTGAAATTATAGGGGGCAGATTTTTACGGATTTAAGTATATTTATTTATTGGGTGAAGTGGCCTCATTATTTTTTTATTTGGAAGCGAAAAAAAAAAGCCCAAAAAACTCAAAACCATCCGGGTCTAGATTGTTACATTTGTTATCAACGCCATCAAACTCAGTGTTTAAAATATTTAATCCAGGAGAGACACTTGTAAGTTTCTCCTTTTATTACAGGGTAAAATAGCCAAATAAAAACAGCAAGGCCTACTACTTAAGATATTTAGGCTTGTTACTCTTTAGAACTCATTTGTTTTAGGAGTAGGGAGTATTCTGTTTAAAAAAAAAAAATAAATCTGTGAATTAATGTGGTGAGATCAGAGATGCAATTCAACCGCACTGTGGTGGTGACCTTATTGATAATTGGATCTGTGCACAATAATTAACACAAAAAACACATTAAAAAATAGCCTTTGACTGCTGTTAAATAACAAATGACCTTCATATCCTTATCGATCCTGTTTTTTACTTTAGTAACGTACTAAAACAAATCAGCCTAATTGATTTTATATAAGGTGGCCAAAACATCACTCCAGTACTTATCCACTACCCACAATGCCCTCATTAATAAACACATTGTAAAATTATGATTTTCACAATCAATTTCTGACACTTTCAACTTAAAAACCGAGAAATTACAACATTGTAGAAGTAGAACTATAGCAGAGCTGCTGTATTGTGGTGCACGTTGTGGGTGATCTGTGTATATTATGGACCATGTTGGCCACAGATGGTTTTTCTTTTATTTATTTACAAATGTATGATTAACAAAACAATGGCATCTCTCTCATAAAAAAATTACAGCCATGGCCAAAAATATTGGCACCCTTGCTGTTCTGTCAGAAAATGCAACCCCTCTATCAGAAAATTGTTCTAATTGCAATTGTTTTGGTTTTTATATGCTTATTGTTTTAGTTTGCACTGCAACAACACAAAAAATAAGAAGAAAAGTCCATCTCACAATTCTTACAGAACTCACAAACGGACTGGACAAAATGATTGGAACTTTGTCAAAATTGTAAGAAATAATTGCTTTTCAAGCATGTGATGCTTCTGTAACTTGTATTTAGACCCAACTGTGGCAAGTAAGTAAGTGTGGGTGATACAGTAATCACACTTGCAACCAGTTAAAATGGAGGAAAGTTGACTCAACCTTTGTCTTGTGTCACACTGAGCATAGAGAAAAGAAAGAAGTGTGAAGAGGTGTCTGTGAATTTGAGATCAAAGATTGTATGGACAATGTCAATGCATCTCCAGAGATCTTAATGTTCCACTGTGCACAATATCATCAAGAGGTTTACAGCCCATGGCAGTGTAGCTAAGCTCCCTGGATGTGGACGGAAGAGCAAAATTAATGACAAATTACAACAAAGGATTGTTGGAATGTTTGATAAAGAACCCAGATTAACTTCCAAACAAATTCAAGGTGAGCTGCAGACACAGGGAACAACCGTGTCAGCTCGCAGTATCCGTCGCCATCTAAATGCAAAGCAACGCTACGGTACAAGACCCAGGAGGACACAACTGCTGACACAAAGGCATAAAAAAGCAAGACTAGCTTTTTGGTAAAGGACATTATGGCACTGACAGAAAAAGAAAGGAGGCCTTCAAAGAAAAGAACACATTCCCTACAGTCAAACATGGTGGAGGTTCAAAGATGTTTTGGGGTTGCTTCTGGTAATGGATGCTTTGACTGTATGAACAGCATCATGAAATCTGATGGTTACCAAAGAAATTTTGGGGCTAGTGTCAAAGCTGTGTCTCCACCAGAGGTAATGGGTCTTCCAGCAGGACAATGACCCGAAACACACTTCCAAAAGCACTCAGATATGGTTAGAAAGAAAGCGCTGGAGAGTACTCAAATGGCAATGAGTCCAGGTCTGAATCCCAAAAACACCTGTGGAGAGATCTCAAAACAGCAGTTGGGAGAAGGCATCCTTCAAATCTGAATGACCTGGAGCAGTTTACTGGAATTTTGGTCCACTCTTCTTTTGCAGAGAGGTGGAAGAAACTCATTCATGGTTACAGGAGGTGATTCATTTCAGCTATTTTTTTCCAAGGGGGTGCTACCAAATATTAAAGAAATTAAATAACTCTGTCCAGTCCATTTTTGAGATCTGCGTGTGTTTTTTTTTTTTTTTTTTGATCAAGTTTGACTTTTCTTCAGTTTTTTTGTTCCAGTGCAAACAAAAACGATAAGCACATTAAAACCAAAACATTTGCAATTGGAACAATTTTCTGAGAGATGGGTTGCATTTTCTGACAGAACAGCAAGGCAGCCAATATTTTTGGCCATGATTGTATATTTACTCTAAACTAATTACAGCAGCGATGATAGAAGTGTCTTACACAAACTAAGTACTGAAATTATAGTTCAAGTACTTAAAAGGGTATTTCACTCAAAGTAGAAAAACCACTTCGAATTCTTCAGCACTTTTATTTAATCAAGGGTAAATCATGGTTATTATGAACATGACATTATTATGATATTCAGATCAGTGGGCCTCTGTGTAATTTATTTTTATGAGAATTAAGGCAGCACAGATCAGCAGAAGCTGGAGAAATTTTCTCTGTAAAATTATATGTACCCTGACTGGCTAAGTACTCAGAAGTACTTCATTTTGCTGATGATGAGGTGTTTGCATAGACAAGATTGGGTTCTTAAAAAACTTCACTTTTTGACATTTTTATTCTCTTTCATTATTGTGTTTCAGTCGACAACATCACAGCTGAGCCTGGCAAGAACATAACTCTGCCATGTCAAGTTCCCAGCAACATCACCATCCTCTCTGTGAGATGTTCCAATCCTGAACTGGGGGAAGAATATATGTTTTTTTACCGAGACGAGCAGGTTTATACAGAATACCAGCATCCATTTTTTTTTAACCGGGTGACGCTGAAGGACGATAGGCTGAAAGGTGGAAACCTGTCTTTGATTCTGGGGAATGTGAGGACAAATGACACTGGAAGATACAGATGTAAGATTATAGATGTTCAGAAAAAACTCTGTGAGACTGTCTTCAACCTGATTGTTGGAAACGAATTTGTGAATTTATCAGGTGAGGTTAGCTTTTAACTGCAGCTGCTTCAGATGTTTGGGGGGGGATTGGATGGGATCAAAGTGCAGTAGATAATCTGACAAGATTTTGAAGAGGATGGGTTTATTAACTACCTGATGCCTTACATCTGATTTTCTTCCTGCAGGTCATACAGCTGGAACCACTGAGAATGAAACAAACAAAGGTGGAGAAGAAACTAATGGGAACAGCAGAAACTATTTCGTACTCATAGGTATTGTGATAGCTGCTGCGATTTTCTTTCTGATCTTAACCACTAAAAGATGTGAACAAGCAGCCCAGCCACAGGTGTGAAACAAAAATCGTGAATATAAGGTGGAAAGCGTAGTTCTCTTATTAGTTTCAAAGGGCGTAGCCAATGTCTGTCTATATCTGTGTATAGATAAAACACCCATACATAAACAAAATAATGTAATATATGCGGTCCACGCGCGGAATGCACAGATATATACATTTTGAAGTGGTTGTTTAATTTCTCCAAACGCATGGAAAAACAAGTCAAGCCAGCTCCTCAACCGCAACTTCCCCATCCTGGATGGGGAAGACCGGTGGTTTGAACGAGGTGTTGACGAATCGGTTCATTACCCTCTTTCAACAGAAGAGGTGGACTATGACACCACTTCTCGCTTAGAGTGCAGTTTTTCATCACTCCCTAGGCAGTTGTCATTCGTCTCCAAAGCCTGTTTCACATATGAACTCCAGACAGTGTCAGGAGAATTCAGCCCTGGACATTGTCCAGAGTTGCATTTCCCACAAGTAACACACAGCGGGAGATCGTCCGAGTAAGAACCGTCCCCATGAGAAAGGAGTTATAACAAGATATAAAACTTAAGCTGTGGAAATCGGTGTTTTAGTTACAGCAGATTGGAGCCATGCATCTAATAAAAACAAAAAAACAAACAAAAAAAAAACGCTCACCTTTTAATCCTCCTGAAAAAGCAGAGCAGGGTGCTGCATGCTCAAGCTCACGCACATAATACGGATATTGCACTTGGGGGGGCTCGAAAGTTAAAGTCTGGACAATGTCGGCAGCGTCTCTTTTGGACATTTACGTTCACACATACACCCCCTCCCAAAAAAAACAAAACACAAAAAAAGTCGTGATATCGTCATATCAGTGCTTGTCTTCAGATGTCTCAAACAGTTAACTCTAATAACACATGAAAGTGGTATAACAACCCCAAAGAAGACAAAGGAGGACAAAAGCTTAATGACTGCAGTGTTTGTATGACTGCCTCTATAACAAGTTGATTAGAACTGAAGAAGCCTTTCTGATGGGAGGTGAAACGTCCTGCAAAGGACAAGTCTATTTGTCACTGTACAGCACTACTGGTGCAACCATCACCTGGAGGACTGAGAATTTTCACAGACGAGCTGTTCGCAGATTCAGCAGCAGGCTGACTGATGGCATGACAATGCTGATGCGCTGCCACATCTCCTGTGCGGTGACAGAATACCACAGTTGCTGACGACTGGAGTAGAGAGGAATGACTTCGACGGTGGCGGCCACCCAGAGCATCATTCAGGAGTGATGGCTTCCACTGTCCTTGCAGCACCTGTGATAACGAAAAGAGATGATCGTAGCACTAATGAGAGACTTGTTAAAGACGGCATCGCTTTGAGTGGCTTGACTTTTCGGCCCTTAATTAAAATCTCACTACCATCAATGGTGCAACTTCGAGCTTCATGAAGGCTTGGTGAACCAGATGTTGCAAGCTCTTGGTTGACGGCATGACCTTCTGCAGCTATTGGTGCCCAATGCACTCAGCGCCCAGGCTCTCTACTAGATTCATCAATCTGCTGTGATGGGGCACTACAGGAATGCTGAGATCCTCCGCTGTTTCAGAGAATGATTCTACTGGCCTGGCTGATGAGCTGTGGATGGATGGATGGATGGAACTATTAATTGGCACAATTTAGTCCTTCTCAGCCATTTGAAATAGTTGCCTGAATATAAATACCAATAAAATATAGCTACAAAAGTGACCACTGTCTCGTAACTTCCTTCTTCATGCGCTCACCACAATGCTAATTTCTCAAGATTAATTTTTTGTCCTTTCGGTTTATCCCGTGAGTTCAGGGTCGCCACAGCGGATCATTGTCCACATGTTGATTTGGCACAGTTTTTTTTTTTTTTTTTTTTTAACGCCGGATGCCCTTCCTGAGGCAACCCTAATTTCTCAAGATCACCTTGCCAAGTTCTGACCCTTTTGGTTGAACTGAGGTTTGCTCATCATCGAGGGTGTTTGGCATAAATACAGTAATTCGACCTATGGTAAGTAAACTCTGTCCTAACATCTCTTTATTAAAATGAAGCTAGCTTAATTATCTACATGTAGCTTTGGTAGCTCAAGTAGTAGTTTTAGCTAAATGTTTCTAGAGTTGTTAGAGTCAGCATTTTCACTGGACTCATCCCGTTAATTGCCATGACACTAACCTTTAGCATTAGCTACCTGCATCTTAGCTTCGCTTAGATGGGAACAAGCACTAAAATTTTTTAATGCTTTACTTTAGTCCATTGCTATCTCAACTTAAAATGTGGAGGAAGCCGTGAATTTATGTCAGTTCTACTCAGCTTGGGATGAGTAACAATTCTGTCTGTTTAACTGGTGGCACGTACAGATGCAGTGACGCAAACTGTTTTTCTGTGTAATTTTTATCATATTGACTGGCACAAGATTACACAAATGTGTACAAGTGGCATAGTTGCTCAATGGTTGGAGCATCAGGTTGTGATGTGAAAATCTCCAGGATCAAGCACCAGATGTGTCCTTGAGACACTCGGGCACTAACTGACCAACACCAGTTTCCTTGGAGGATGTGTGCTCATCTGCTGCCTCCCACCCTACTAACCTTTGACCACAGATCCAGTGACACTGCAGCGATGGGTCTTTTGAGCAAAATATTTGGACCAACTTGCCAAGTGACGCAGGCAACCGGGCCCCTTCCTTAATGTAGAAAAACGGACTTTGTGGTTGACTTCAGGAGAATATCTACTCTACACCGTGCCCCTGCCCTTTGGTGGCTTTGCTGCAGAGTGTTAACAGCACCAACTTTGTAGGGGTTTGGACAAGCACCAACAATACATTACCAGCATGAGAGGATAATCAATGCCAATACTTCCTACACAGGTGTTGGCCTTCTGTGACCTATGGTTACCCATAATCCCTTTCCTCTGTGTAGATTTGACTTTCACATGTCTCAACATACGCTATAATTCCGCCTTAACACGACTGTGTTCCACAAGGATGCTATTGAATGTTCCTAACAAACTACCACTTTCTTCAGTGAAAACTGCAATGTCTGTGACTACAAATCCTTTCAGGGGACAGTAAATCAATGACACCCTTCTGCTGTCACTAAAGGACATCGTTCAGATAATGTGTCCACAAAGCCACCAAAACCGTGGATGACCCCATCCAGCCCTCTTGCCCCTCAGGAAAGGGGTATACTAACATCCATGTTTGGACTCCTTAGCTGGTTTTCCCCCGAAAGCTCTGAATGCACCCCCCCCCCCCCAATTCTTACTTTGGAAGAATTTCAAAAACAGGCTCCTTAATGGTAAGTATCAATATGCTGGATATTTGCTTCTACAACACTAAAGCATCACTGCAGCATCTCGGCCCCTCAGATCCCATTTAAATCTCATTCGAGCTTTAAATCAATCTTGTTTTTTTATGTGTGCTCCTTTTTCTGCGTATTTAATGACTGGGGTTACATTTTGTGGAACACCATTTCTGTTCACTGTATGTTTGTTCATACTGTGGATTTACAAAGCTTCTTAAATCTTAAAATAACATGTTTTATCTTGTACAGGGCTCAATGAGGGGAGATTACAAATTTAAAGCAATGGGTGAAACAAGGCTGTCTTATCTGAGTAAGTAATGTGATTTGTGATTTATGTGTTTGTGATTTATAGTTATCCTAACATTATAAAATGATGACAATCATAACTCTTATTAAGTTTGTTTACACATGCCTAGGTTTTAAGTGAAATTGTGCTGCCTCACAGCTAGAAGGTTGTAGATTCATACCCCAGCCAGTGTGGAGTGTGCATGTTCTCCCTGTGTGTGCGTGGGTTTCCTCCTGCAGTCCAAAAACATGCCTGTTGGGTTAATTGGTGACTCTAAATTGCCTGTAGGGGTGAATGGTTGTCTGTTTATGTCAACCATTGACAGACAATGATCAATGGTTAAAGATGTGATGTCTTAATACAGGTGTACGGATGGAGCAGCTCAGTATTGCTGCTCTCTGCTGGATGTTAGGGAGGCGTCAGCTGAATGTCATCCAGGGAACCACCAAAAGGTATGTTGAACTTTCACCCCTAGTAATTTATTTCTGGGTCACACAGAAAAGTTGCAACAACTTTAAACACTGAGGCAGCAGTTCAGGCTGTTGATGACTTAAAAAACGTAAGTGCTTTAGCAGATAATAGAGCACTCGGGACATTTCTTACTGTACGACTCCAGTCAGTTTTTTTACAGCTGGAAGAGAGTCTGAGTTTACTTGGCAGGATAATGCTATAGCTTTGTTTTCTGCTCATAGTTCATGAAACTAATGTCACCATTATTTACTTATTTCAACAGCGTAAACCCTGATTTTTACCCTGGATTTTTTATTTTACCTACTTTGACTTTGAGTCTGATTTAATTCAAGGTGAAGTATAATAAAAGGTGAAAGACAGTAGTAGCAACCAATACATTCTGTCATATGTTGATATTTGAAAAACAACTTAAAAAGAAAATCATTTATTCAGGAATGTAGCTGCATTGCTGACTTTTGGCCGCTAGATGTTGTAGGACACAAATGGGACAAATCCTTCATTCTAGAAAACAAATGTCACTGCCTCCATCGGTAGTGACTCCCAGTGACTAACAGTAGTTAATCACTGACTAACAGTAGTTAGTCACAGGGATCTTATAGTAGTATAGCAAATTGGATTCATTCTCAACTTAAAAGCCTGAAAATGTTTCACCCCAAAATAGGTTTTGCCACCGTCTCATGTTGGTTTTAGTGTTTTTTTTTTTAATCTTTGAATCTTTCTTTTGAAAATGGAAGTTGGGTCTTGCGTCTTTCAGCTCTTAATTCACCAGATGGACACACCAGGTTATTGAGCGCGAGGAGCTGACACCAGTGCAGTGACTTCAGGTAAGGCTGAAGAATAGTTATTTTCTTTTCTTTAATTGCCTTACATTTAAAGCATTTAGAGTGACTGACTACTCCCTGAAGTCCTCCCAGTTGACAGTGGGCAGGTTTCCAATCTATCACAGGCAGGATACACAGAGACCGACACTGATGGACCTCTTATAGTAGTATAGTTAACCACCTGCCTGTCTTTGAACTGTGAGATGACAGAGCCTGGCGGGAAGGTTTGAACCCAGACCCACACTGCACCACTGCACTGTCAGCAGACTTGACAAGTTTTTTCTCTGTCTGCTGTTTTTACTTTTACTACTTCAAAGGGACCCACAACAGAGACTGGTCACAGTGCAGTGACCTGTCACCCTCTGTGGTCCCAGGTGGACACCAATATCACAAAGTCAAGTGTGTTGATGAAGCTGTCCGGGCTCTCAGGCAGCAGAACCCGAACCAGAGTTGGATATAATTACATTTATATCTAAATGTAATTTATAGTTCGTCAGCAGTTTTTTTCCTTATGTCCATGCAGCAGTGTGCAAGCTGTCCTTTCTGCAGTTACTTGGTTTTTTTAGGTTTCAGGGTTGAAGTTCAAATTAATTCAGCAAATTTTTCTGCTGACTTATTTTTACTTTTGCCTCTCTACAGAGAAACATCATGGCCCCTCCCGAGCTGGTGATCCAATCTGCAGTGAGGAGCTCGCAGCAACATCACTGCCTAGGCTGTGACGTGGACCAGTTCTGACCTGAAGAAAAGTCACGTCCTCCTTTTTCAAGACAGACATTGAGCTCTGGACAACCAGCATCCAAATATTCAGAGCTGGGTGGAGCTGAAGGACAAATCGATGCAGAATGATGGAGGAAGTGAAGATCACAGATGTTGGACCTCAGCACGCATTCCCTTCCCCACCTTCCGCTCCAGAAACCAGGACTGCATACACACCTTCGTGCCGCTCAATTACCCAGACTGTATTCAACCCACCAGCTTCCCCACAGAGACCCTGGATTCCCCTTAGGATAGAGAGGAGGTGACCAGACTCTTCCAAAGACAGAAAACAAGGATTACATTCATCATTCCATCCTGGACCACCTCAGCAGCCCTGGGATTTTTTATTTTATTTTATTATTTTTTTTTGTTTGTGGATTTGAGCTCAACCTTCAACACAATCACTCCAGAAATCCTGTCCACTCCCACTCCATCTGTCGGTGGGTCACTAGCTTCCTCAGCAACAGAACAGAGAGGGTTAGAATGAGAAAAGTTACATCCAGCATATGGAAAACCAGTACTGGGGCTCCTCAGGGATGTGTCCTCTCCCCTTTGCTGTTCTCTCTCTACACAAACGACTGCACCTTAATTATCAGCCTCATCCTAGATAAGACTGCATTTAAGGTTGATTAGCTGGTGCCAAAACAACCTGGAACTGAACATGGTCAAGGCTGTAGAAATGACAGCGGATTTCAGGAGAAGAATCATTGAAAAACACTTCACACTGAGAAATCATTAGGAGTTCAGGTGAGCAGGTTTACTGTGATTACAAACTCCATAGTGTGAGCAGCAAGATGACATTATCTGAACTAAAGGTTCCTCTAAGTGATGTCATCTAGAGGCATTTTTCAGCCAGAAGTAGAGATGTTTTTGATTTAGGGAATTCAAAGGGAAGTTTAAGGGTATTTATGTACTTGTACTACCTAAACTAGAACCAGAAAAAGCAAGTTTCAAATCAGCGAAGGCGTTCTTTAACCACTGCATGCACACACACAAACACACACATTGCACTTTAAGTACAAGTAATTGTGTTGGAACTGTCACACACTGCAGCTGGATTTGCCTTCTTTAGGCCATTCTTAAGTTCTCTGTAGTGTCTTTATTTTTTTTTCCTTCATACTGTCAAATTCCTTGTGTTGACATACTTGGCCAATAAACCTGATTCTGATACATGTAGTTACAGGTCTCAGAGTCCATCAGCACCACCCACTTGACAGTGCTGCTTTCAGGTGGTGTTTGCTGAGATACAGCCAGACTTTTTGTTGCTGTTTCATTATTTGCTTGAATCTTATTTAACAAGCTCTGCGCACTAGTATGATGTATTATTTAGAAAGAATTTTTAAAAAATGTACATAAAATTGTTTTGTTAAAGTTACTCTGATTGTTTTTCTTGCAACCTGTCGATGGTGAACTAAAACATTTTGGAACAGTTTTCCAAGAAACGGTTCAACTTTCTCACATTTATGCAGAAAGTCTTTGGTGAAAGTACAGTTGGGTGCAAACGTTTGCATTCACTTAGTTTAAAATAGCAAAATAAAACAAAGATTTGTATTATCAAATTATTTAATACACCTTTTAATTAGTACAAATGTTTGATCAGAAAACATTTTTATTTTTTTAATAATTGAATAAGGGGATTGCAAAAGTTTGCATTACTTTAACAATTGTTAATAATTTCCATGGACTTTTATCTAACCTTAACATATTGTTTTTTTCTATATGGAGAGTTGAATTCAAACATGAGTCAAGTATCCAAAGAGAAAATAAGTTATAGACAAACTATAATGATTATGTATGGACAGGACACCACCAGGTGGAGGAACAGTCTGAACCAAGACACAGAGACAAACTACAGCATTTCATCCATTTCCACACAGCTTCATCCAGCTGGTTCGCCCCAGTCAACTCCACACTCAGATCTGGTGTCTCTGCTTGTGTTCCTCCTCACTGTCCATCCAGCAGAGCTGTCGTCCTCCTCACAGCTCAGATAGACAGTCATCTTCGAACAGCCGAGAGAAGCTGGGAGAGTTAACACGATGTAACTCATCTCTCCATCTCCGCGCAATCCTCAAAACGTGTTGGGTCAATACAGTGTTTCCCACAGAATTTGATTTGCAGTGGAGGATGAATTGTACAAATACTACAAATCAATATCTGTACAAATACTGATTGTGGACTATTTCTTGTCTTTATATAAGAACAGCCTTCATGGCCTGACTTTAGCTACTGATGCTCCGGATTCAGTGTTGACTGAGAGATTCTGAAGAGAGAAGAGGTCATTATGGACGCTGTAGTGTTTAAAGCTGAGTTCTACTCTATAGTTTCTGTTATTAATTGTTCTGGTATCGGTATCAATAAAGCTATAGTTTCACACTAAAAGTCAGTACATCCTCTTTTAATAATGATATATTTTTTTTTTTGTCTAAAAACATATGTAGCAGGTCTTACTAAAAACAACAACATGTAACTTTTTTCACTGTGCCATTATTTTAGAAAAATGAAGCCAAAAAGAATAAAACACGTGGCCCTTACTATGATTCAAGAGCTTGTAGATCTACCTTTAATAAATACATTGAAGTGATCATTTTCTCTATGACTTCATCAGTCTCACATCGTGGCTTGAGTTCATTAGGATTATTGGACATTCTCCACCACAGCATTTCAATTAGGATGAGGTCTGGACTTTCACTGGGTCATTCCAAAACCTTGATTCTTATATTTCTCAGCCATTCTGATGTACATTCAACAGTCTGCTTTGGATCATTGTCCTGTTCCATGACCTAGTTTGGACCAAGCTTTAGCTGTTGGACAGATGGTCTCACGTTTGCCTTTGAGAGGAGTTCATGGTCGACTCTTCCAAACAAACTACTTGATCGGTCTCCCTCTAATTGTGCTGTCATGGACTTTAACATTTAACATGTTCAGTAACCAACAGACAACCATTCACACCTGGCAGCGCTAACCACTGCACCAGTGTGCTGCTGTGCTGACCACATGTGGCCATCATCTCTAAACCAAAGTTACTAAACCACGCTTACAGTATTATAGCAACGCACAGCTCTGGAAACACCTTTGTAAGGAGTCTTTCAATTACTTTGAGTGGTGAAACCTCACAACGAATGTTGGAATCAGCTTAACTTGACTTCCAGCTGTGTCATCTACTAACACTGTGTTTCTGATAGAAAAAGCTCTCTGACCTTGGTTTGTCGAGCAGCTCATCAGTGAAATCAAAATTAAAGAGAAAAGAACTGAGGTTAGTTTGAGCTCTAATAACTGATCTGTGGGACTCTACCAACCAACTCACCCAGCATCTTCTGCACAGATGTCTGATTCATTCTGCAGCTGCTTGAAGTGAGACCAGCAGCAGTTTGACAGTCAGTAAACACCTCCTTCTTCCTCTTTGGCACCACCACATGGCAGCGTCTCAGTGTGATTCTACAGCTGTTACCAGGAAACAGTTTATTCAAAAAGAAGAGATGGAAAAATAAGATTAAAAATATTAAAACCACACATCACATGCTGACAAAAAGGATACTATGCTTGATTTGGTTTGACAGGTTTAAAAGCTGTGGAGGTTTTTCTGAATCTTTAAAATCCAATATATGATATAAAGCCAATTAACACAATCCCATGTTTTGATGGGTGGGAAAATGTTTTTCACACATGGGTTTAACTGAGGGGGCGTGAGATTGAGGTGGTTTTGTACTTTACCCACTAAACTATTATTGGAAAGAAGCAAGTGCAACATGTAGCTGTAAGCTATTAACCACCACAGCAGAAATAGTGGCTGCTTTTACATAGAACAGTCAGAATGATCTTTATTGTCATTAGACACAGATACAAGGACGTTTTGCTTGACTTGTTTCTTGATGTAGTTAGAACAAAGCCAAATAAAGACAATCTAATAAAACATAACACAATATAGTAAAAATCATGTAGATAGTTATAAAACATATGAAAGAGGTATAAAGGGACACAGCAATAGTAGCAGCAAAATTATGTTTAAAGTGACCTTTTCATGTGAATTCTGTCGGTGCAGCCGACAGCAAACAGAAAGTGTCTTTCATTTTGTGTGTCTGTGTGTGGGCTTGTGCGTTGCGGTCTTTTGTGTCTGTGGCTTACAGATGCAGATTCTAAGTGACCTGATTAGAAGAGAAACCAAAAACAGACACAACTGCAAAAAAAGAAAAAAAATCTCCAAACCCCAATAAGGACTTGTCCTGTGTCAGATAATGTTCTTTAAGTAAAGCAGTATTACCACAGAGGAGACTTCTTCTTTAAGTTAAAAGTAAAAGACTTTAAATATTACATTCAAAAGTACATGAAGTATCAAAAGTACACATTAGGCCGAATGGCAACTTTCAGAATTCAGAATTATGATTGTTGATGTTTTAATGTCTTAGTCATTTCTTTAATGTTGTTTCTGGTAAAGGTGGAGCTTGACTTATGATCATAAATGTAACTACATCATGATATAGATGCATACTGTTGGGTAACTTGCCAATTTCCAAGAAAGTCTTAGGAATGTGCTGTAGTTTATTACTCTGATATCTAAGTTTGAAAAGAACCCTGCCCAAAATATTGACCCGTTACGTTTTGATGCCCAGAAAATGGAAATTCTTAAATATAAGTACTTTAAAATTGTACTTGACTAACTGACCTCTGCGAATTTCCATTAATTTGACCGTAGGACCCCTCTGCAGTTTACACCCACTAAAACATCATGAAACTGCTGCATGTTTTGCCCATAATGCTGTTTTGACAGCATAAACCCTGGATTTGCATTTTATGTAGTTGTGGTTCAAAAATATTAATTCAGAACTGTAGCTGCATCGGTGACTTTTGGCCACTAGATGAAGATGTAGGACAAAAGTCAGAGTCACAATAGAAAACAAATGTCACTGCCTGTTAGTCAGGTTGGTGTGAGGCAAACCTCCTTAGTCAATGTTGAACCTTTTTGTTGCTGCTTTATTATTTACTGAATCCTATTTTTAGTGCTCTGTCCTGTATACAAATACATGTAGCATATGGTTATAAGGACAAATGTCTTTATAATGGATATTTTATTAGGACTAAAAAGGTTTTGTTGAAGTTTGTCTATCGTTGTTTGGCTTGCAACTTTTTTGAATGGGGAACTTTTTGTGAAAATTGAATCATTACAGGCCACAAGCAACAGAAAATATTTACATAAAATATTTGGTTTGTTCAAACAAAAAAAAAAAGAAAAACATTCAACGGAACAGTTTTCATCTTTCTCACATTTATTCAGAAGGTCTGTTGTGTAAAATGTTCATCCACTTACTTTGAAATGGCAAAATAAAACAAAGATTTAAGTTTTATCAACATAATATTTAATGCATCTTCAACTAATACAAAATTTTCTTCATCAGAAAGCAGTAATTTAAAATAATTTATCAAGGGGACGTGCAAACTTTTAGACCCAAATGTACCATAGGCGAGGAGGCGTGGCTTGAGATTTTAGAGACACGCTGCCATGAACACGTTTTGCCCCAGCAGGGCTTTGCCAGGCGAGAATCAGACTGTAAAGTGTTCAGCAGCTGAAGTCTTGTATCCAACAATGACAATTATTTCATTTAAAACACCAGAAAGCTGATCAGTCAGTACAACGTTACTGTAGGGACTTAAACTTGGAAGCCCACTGGCACTGCTTTGTTAAAATGATTTCCATGGACTTTATCTAACCTTGATGTAATTCTTGTTTCTGTTTATGGAAAGTTAAATACAAACATGAGTGTCCACACAGATAATTATTATAATTGATGTTCAACTACTTCAGAGTTTAGAGGCTCAGTCTGTTACTAACGGTTGAGTTTTCTGGTTTTCTGTAGAAACACAAACCACAAAAACAAGCACAGGATGTCTCAGTCTGTCAGCGACAACAAAACCACAAGATGTGCGACAACAAAACCACAAGATGTACAACAAGTAAAAAAGCTTTATGATCTATTATAAATTTATTGTGTGTAGTGTTTGTAATGTGAATGGTTCAGAGTGTTACCTGTGGGTCTGTGTCGATATAAAGAAACCATGAGGACAGTAGAGATAATGTATGGACAGAACACCACCAGGTGAACGACCAGTCTCAACCAAGGATGGAGGGAGGTTGTAGAGGTAGTAGAAGGGGTTGATATGAGGGATGTGGTAGATGGAGGTGGTTCTGCAGAGGTGGTTGGAGCTGGTGTTGTAGGTTTTTCTGTAGAGAGAATCACCTGTTCAGGTGAACACGTGGATAAAAATAGGGGTGAAATCAAAGTGAAGCTCCTGACCTGTGACGTAGATCCAGCTGGGTGGAGACTCTCCATGACTGCTGATGTGACACTTGTAGAGGCCTTCATCAGACTTGGTAACATGGTGGATGGTCATGTGACCTGTAGGCTCAGTCCTGATGAGGGAGCCATCTTTATAGAAATCAGCTGGGAGCTTGGAGGGAGGCCTCTTTGTTTGACAGTGCAGAGAGACATCATGTCCCTCCATCACAGGGAGGACAGGACTCTGCAGGATCACTGCTCCACCTCAACACAGAGACAAACTACAGCATTTCATCCATTTCCACACAGCTTCATCAACACTAACTCCACAGTCTGATCTTACCAGAGACAACAGTGATGGTGATGCTGTTACTGGTTGATCCGTCTCTGGACTCACACCAGTAAACTCCACTGTCAAATAGGAGGATGAAGCTGATGGTGCAGGAAGAACCAGCTCGTTCTCCCCAGTCAACTTCACACTCAGCTCTGGTCTCTTTGCTTGTGTTTCTCCTCAGTGTCCATCCAGCAGAGCTGTCGTCCTCCTCACAGCTCAGAGACAGAGACTCTCTAATAAACAGCTGGGAGCTGCTGGGACTCACAGTCAGAGATGCTGAAAGGGCTGAGATGAAACGGTTTTTTATAGTTTTACAGAAAATTTATAATAAATAACAGTCAGACCAGAAAGACTGAAGCTATATGTTGCCTGCCGTAAATAACGGTTTAGTTCAAAATGTGTGTGATTTGTCAGTGTTGATTGGTGGGTGTATTGGTGAGTATCATTGTGGTCTGTTCATGTATTTTAGTTAAAAAATTCTCATGTCACTTGTTTTTATAGACTATACTTGACACATTGAACAATGCTACTATGACATGAGTCAAAAAAACATTTTTTAGCTGACCTCTATGGAATTATAGCTCCTGGATTGCATTAGATTGCTACATACATACAACATATGATGTTATCTCAGTGGTAATGAGGCAAAAAAGAATGAAATCAGATATTTTTTCACACTTTTTTCATTGCTGCATGGAAATGATTTGAGGAGGAGTATCTGTACAAACTTATGCACAACTGTAAACTGAACAATTGGCTGAGAGGTGAAGCTCACAGAGGCCTAAAGCCTGACTGTGTCCAGCTTCCAGCTGTGTCTTCCACACTAACTTGTCTCTCAGACACTATCGGTGGGTTTCAGAGTCTGATTGGAAAAGTTCACTGACCTTGGTTCGTGGAGCAGCTCATCAGTGAAATCAAAACTGAAGAGAAAAGAACTCAGGTTAGTTTGAGCTCTAATAACTGATCTGCTGTGAGATGTTACAAAGCGACTCACCCAGCAGCTTCTTGACAGATGTCTGATCCATTCTGCAGCGGCTTGAAGTGAGACCAGCAGTGGTTTGACAGTTACTAAATGAGAGCCACCCCCTTCCTTTTAGGGTAGGTGTGAAATTCTCTGCAGCAGCCAATCATTCAGGCTACAACCTGGTGGTGTTAATGTTGTGATGCTCTGGTTTGTGACACCTGTCGATTGGGGCCAGCGTTAACATTTTCTCATGCTGACCTTTGTTCAGAACAACATTAAAATCCCCTAGTGGTTGTGTGAATGCTGTGGCGGAATTACGTAAACTTTTGTGTAAAAAAAGTGACAGTAAATCTTCAAAAGCTAAGAACAACCATGACTAAATAAATTCAATTATATCTGTGCATAATTTGAATGACTTAATGAAAAAAAAACAAAACAAAAAAACTGAATCTTTCTGCAGAAACAAAGTCAAGAGGAAGTGAGAGACAGTGTGTTTACTCTGCTTTAGCCACTAAAATGTGGCAAGAGAGTAAATGCACTGTGTGGCTGCACACATTTAGTCAGACACAGACACATGGACAGTCTGAGCCTCTGTCTTTTTTTTTATGTTTGTGTATTTTAATGAAATGCAAATTGGCTTTAGGATAATAATAATAAAGTAGAGAGAGACACAGTAATGTTAAATATACGTAACTTCAGTTTCTCTGTGTAGTTTTCTTTGTCAAAAGCTCAAACATGTTCCTGAGGATGTGATGTAGATGTGTCTCCACTGGACAGCAACTTCTGAAACTCTGAAGAGACATAGAAAGTGAAAGCTCGAAGCAAACTGTAATACTGGCTGTTATTTTTTCTGTGAAGAAAGTTTTTAGAGAGAAGCAGACAGATTCACGGAGTTGATCAAAGGGATAACAGTGTATAACAGTGATGGATTTAGTCATTTCAGAGTGGAGATATAGGACGTATTGTGCACTTACAGTAGATACCAGGTGGAGGTGCCCTCAGTCTGTTAATCACCTGTTGTTCTCAGTGGAGGAATTTGGTGGAAGAAGGAAAGAAGGAAGAAGAATTCATCAGGTGTTTGTGAACAAATCCAAAGATACTTGTCTGTGTCAACAAGCAGCGGAAGCAGTCTGAACAACAGGATGATAAAGTTTGTATATTTCTCCGTGGTTTGCTTGCAGACGCTTCACCTGGCGCTTTGTCCAACAGGTGAGTAGCGTCGCTGCGGTTTCTCTGATATTAGACGCAGTCTCTGTCCGATCATTCGGTTACCGGAGGAAACTCACTGTTAACGGAAGTACAGTCAGTGACATCACTTATGGTTTTGTCTTATATACGAACGAAAGTTTGGCCTGTTTGAAAATAATCCAGCTACGTATTTTTTTTAGGGAAAGAAAATCATGACTAATATATATCGGGTCTATGTTGATGGACGGACTCTGCCATGTCAGGAACACGGCGAATATACGGGTTTACTGTGTAGAAGGCAGAGCGTGATAATCAACAACCGAGATAACTGAATGTAACGCTTGTGATTACGCGCGGTTTTCCAGTTTAAAGTGCATTTACACCGTATTTGTGTGTGAGACAGTGTCGTAGATTGAGATTTCGGGGCCTGTTGTCGACAACCCGGAAATGAACATTCAGTTTACATAGTTTTACGTGAAGAAATTACGTTAAACTCGGTGTAGACCAGTTCAACAGCTGGAACATCTGCACGATCTTCTTAAACTACAGACAAATCATAAATAAAGACTACAGTGTCCTTTATAATGTTTGACACAAACATCCATCATCTGCAACAATTGTGTTTGGTAGATTTCATTAAACGCAGCTTTTAAAAAATTCAGAAAAGTTAATCACTTTAACCACGTGGTTATTTTCTTCAACAAATCTCAAATAGTGAAATGAAACAATGAGTCTTTGTCTCAAACATTATGGCCAGCAGTGCATGTCCTTACAGGGAGAAGATGTGGACAAATTGGACAAATTCATGGATAAATGAAAATCATTTTACTAACAATACTGTAAAATAGCTACACTGCTGACTTTTGCCTCCTGCTTTTCTCTGGATTTTTGTTTTGTGGTTTAGATCCACAAGAGGAAAGAGCAAAGCTTGGTGATGATGTCACTCTTCAGTGTCAGGATCCCAGAGATGAAGCCGTCAAACTGTTGGAGTGGATTAGACCTGATCTGGAATCAGAAGGTTATGTCTTTATCTTCAGAGATAATCGTACATATGAAAAATACCAGCATCCATCTTTTTATGATCGAGTGGATCTGAAAGATTCACAGATGAAACATGGAGACTTTTCTGTGATTCTGATGGACGTCACCATCAACGACACTGGAACATATAAGTGTCACGTTAGATATGAAAGCAGATCTGAGTTCATCCGTATCATCAACCTGACAGTTACAGACTCAGGTGAGTGAGTGTGTGTGTGTGTGTGTGTGTGTGTGTGTGTGGATCAGAGGTGAAGCTGCTTCCTGGTTGTTGATGTGAGAGTGAACCATCACAGATCAGATGTTGGTGTTTTCTAAAGATGTTGCTGATGAGACTTTGTAGCAAACAGCTGCTATGAGTGATGGGATCAAAGTGCAGTAGATAATGTCTGACAGGAGTTTGAAGAGGAAATGGATTCATCACCTACCCTACACCTCCCACCTCACATCTCATTCTCTTCTTACAGGTGGTGACAAGGATGGACATGCTGGACTGGCAGTTGGCTTAACAGTTCCTGTTCTGTTTCTTGTTGTTTTTGTTGTTGTTGTTGGTTTCCTAATATATAGAAAGCGTAAAGAACAGTCAAAACAGAATTTAATCCATCCTCCTCCAAATGAAGCCAGTGATAAACAGCCGATGATAAATGTTTTAGTTTGTGAATCTGATTAGGGTTTTTCCTTAATGATAGAACCAGAACAGAACCAACCATGCTGATACAGAGGCAGCGGTCATTAAATTTCATGTATGTAAAGAATAATAAAAAAAAAGCTTTTTACCACAATATGTCTGATCTGTTGTTGAGTATATTGATGCAGATCTGATTTGACCTGGAAACAAAAGCAGCCAAACCTCTACACAACCCATAAACAGGTTTGTTGCGGTTTGAACACCTTATAGTTACATTTAATTAAACCAGAAGAACAACTATTCCTTACTAAAATGTACTTTCTTTGTACCTTCTTGTAAAGAAACAATGAGTTCAGACGGTCTGTGGCTGTGTTTTTATATTTCTATAAGGTATTGACTTTAATTTGTATTATTATGTTGATTTGTTTGGCACTATACAATTAAGTTGCATTGTTTTTATGAGACAGAATAAACTCAACACGCAACCATTTTTTTAAATATAATTAACACCTGCTGTCTGAACAGAGGCACATTTGGCAGAGTTCCTGCTTTGTGGATTTTTCACATGATGATAGAAATTGGAGGGAAACCTGGCAGCTTTCAAGACTTTCTGAGAACATGTTTGATTTTGTGTGTGAAGCTCAAACACACAGAGCTGTGGTGTTTCCTGTTGTTTCAGCTTCATCAACATGGATCAGTCAAACGACCCAGTCACAAGAAAGTTAAAGATTTTATCATTAAACTTTCTGGTTTTATTTAAAATGTATAACATTTATCTGACTGCGTACTCATTTTCTTCACTAAATACATGATGGACACTACTGCAGTTCAATGCAACCCACAGTGAAAACAGTGACAACAACCACTGAAATCTGGAGGAATGTTTTTACAACTGCTTCACATCAGATTGGTACAGTTCGGTGCAACAGTTTTATCTTTTGTCCTTTTAGCTCATCCCATGTGTTCAGGGTCAACGTAGTAGATCATTTGTCCGCATGTTGATTTGGCACAGTTTTTTACGGCGGATTTCACTGTGTCAATATTTATTTACCAAAAATGAAGCCACAAAACTGGGCAATGCTTATTACTCCCCATTAATAAATGTCTTGTAGATCCACATTTAGCAGCAATAACTTTCCTGTATGACTTCAGTCTCTCACATCATTGTGGAGGAACTTTGGCTCGTTCTTTACAACTTTGCTTCAGTTCATTGAGGTTTTTGAACATTCCCACATGCTCAGCTGTCTCAAAGTCCCACCGCAGCATTTCAATTAGGTTGAGGTCTGGACTACGTTATTCCAAAACCTTGATTCTTACATTTCTCATTCTGATGTAGATGTACTGGTCTGCCTTGGATCATTGTCCTGTTCCATGACCCAGTTTGGACCAAGCATTAGCTGTTGGACAGATGGTCTCACATTTGCCTCTAGAATACTCTGGTATGGAGAGGAGTCACTCTGAGTTCAACAGCCCAACAGCCAGGGGGAAGAAGCTGTGGAGGAATCTGGCTGTTTTGGTACGGATGCTGTGGATGCTTCCCAGAGGGCAACAGGGAGAACAGTCCATGGTGTGTGGGGTCCCTGAGGATGCTCTGAGCTCTGGCCAGGCAGTGTTTCTGTGCAACATCCTGGATGGGGTGAAGTGGGACCCGATAATCTTCTTTGCTGTCCTGACCACTCTACACATAGACTTCCAGCCCAGGTCATTGCAGCCTCCTGACCAGACTGTGATGGTGTTGGTCGGCACGCTCTCTGTGGTGCCTCTGTAGAGAGTAGTGAGGACAGGAGGGGGCAGGTGGGCTGTCCTCATCCGATGCAGAAAACGCAGGCAAAACGCTGAGCTCTTTTTGTAAGGGTCCCGATGTGCTGTGACCAGGACAGAGTGGTCGTGGTCTTTGCCCCCAGGAACTTGGTGCTGCTCACCAGGGGTGTATGACTGTGTGGATTCCTTCTGAAGTCGATTATTTCTTTTGTTTTTTCAGCATTCAGAGTCAGGTTGTTTGCTACGCACCAGTCTACAAGATGGTTCACTTTCTTTCTATATACCAGCATCTGCCCTGGGAGTGAATGTGCTGGGACATCCTGGGAAGATTGACAACTGTGTCAAATGTTTTCCACTTGTGAGTAATATTTCTCACTGCAGAGCATTTGTTTGGAAATGACTTTTGCCTCCTGCTTTTCTCTGGATTTTTGTTTTCTAGTTTAGATCCACAAGAAAAAAGAGCGAAACTTGGAGATGATGTCACTCTTCAGAATATATAAGAATATCAGAAGCAAACATTATTCAGAAGCAGGCAATATTGACCAAGATCAGTTGTAAAATGCCAGTTTTACAGCAATTATTTACTTACAAATTACCTTTTACACATTTAAAAATTATTTCAATAATATTAAAATAATGTTTTTGACATTTGTTCAAAATTAACTATCAAAATGAGAATTGTTTATTAATTATTCAAATACATCCCACATGGGTTTTGTGATAACACTCTATATACTAATACTTGTTATATTGAACCTTGTATTACTCATTCCTGCCAGGGTCTGTGTTTTGTGTGTGTGTGTGTGTGTGTGTGTGTGTGTGTGTGTGTGTGTGTGTGTGTGTGTGTGTGTGTGTGTGTGTGTGTGTGTGTGTGTGTGTGTGTGTGTGTGTAAAGTCAGTTTGAAGCTATAAGAGATAAATGTTGAGTTGGAGTAAAAACACGTTACAAACTAGAGAATAACCAGTCACTGTGATTGACCAGGTTTTGAGTCATGATCTAATAGAACATTGTGTGTTATGTCTGGAAACGACTTTGTTTCTGGTAAAAAGAAAATTCAGTTTGCATCATTGGTGCTTAACAAGACTGAACAGGTTCGAGTAGTCACTGCTCTGCAGTGATTCACACACCTGAAACTCAGCTGGAATCCAGGAACTTTGACTGGAAACTGAATGTAATTGATCCAAAAGAATGAAAAGTAAGTGTTGATCAGAACTCCACATTGGTCGTCACCACTGAAGTAACTACATCTTGTTTCTGTGCAGATAAATAAATGCAGTGAAACTATCATGTTAACACACACTGAAAGAAAAGATTTTATGTCTTTGTAAATACTGATGTGTTTCTTTTATATTCACTCAATGATCAGTTTCACTCCACTCAGCAGTGACGATGAAGCTGACTTTTCAGTAAAACTCACGTTTAGGCTTTTCTCCTGCTCTAAGATTAATGGCAGTATGAAGTGAAATTGAAGCTCCTCTGCTGCCTCCTGTTGACCAACTTTTACCTGTCGACTATTCATTCATTCCGTTCTACACCCATCAATAAAATTAGAACCTATATATTTTATTGTACTGTGCTACAACTATAAGTCCTGCATTTAAAATCTTTTGTCAGAAGCTGGATTAGAAATATGTGGCAGAAGAGGGAGGCCACACATAGATCATAACTAACAGAACCTCACTGTCCGGTTGGGTTTAGGACAATGATTGTGATTTGGGTTTTGTGACCCAACTCTCCACTCTCCACCTTGTTGCTGTTGTAGCGTTTGTCCGCTGATGCTTCGAAGACACGCACATATTTCATACAAAGCTCCGGCTGGAACAAATGATCATCAGCATGAGCAAAGTTTATTTTGTCCATCATCACTTACAACAAAATCATTGTCTCTATCATCAGTGTGATGATAGAGACAGTGGAGGCTTATGGCTTGTCAACGTGAAGAAATATCTAAGCGGCTGCATTGTGCTGGCGTTCTGATGACTGCTGCTGCACAGGTCTAGTTCATTTCACACGGAGGAACTGATCCTGATTAGGATTGTGGCTACACCCACACACCCTGACCGAACCTACGAGGGCTACAAACATTGCTGTGTTGTGTAATAAGGTAAAAATATCCAAAGAAGCCTTCAGTTGTGTCCAGAAGATGCACAAGTCCTAATCTTGTCACTGGCTCATACAATGTTCCTCATGCTGTGTTTACCACGGCTCTGCTGCCTCCTGCTGGCTTATTACTGCTCAGTTTAGACTTTGGTAGGAGTCAGATGAAGAATGTTTGGTAAGAGTCAGATAAAGAAAGTACAGAAAGACATGATTCAGCGAACATGTTTTCAAGGAGACAACATGTAACTTGCTCGGCTTATGACAGTAATTAAAAGGCTTAAAGACCAGTGACTGTTTAAATTTGTTTACCTTATTTTGGATCTTGTGTACAAAAATGTGGGCGTCTAATATCAGAACAAGCTAAAGAATCGATCGAGAGTCGACCTGGAAACCACACAAATTAAATCCCACAAACAGCAAATGTGTTTGTTGCTTGTAAACATGAGCTCTAAAACTGACCCCAATTCTTTTTGTGGCACTCAGGAGGACGTTGGGTTGAGATTCATTATTCCTCCGGAGACCCCCCAAAACCAAAATAACTAAGTCTGAACCGGAACTGTCACATTTTACCATGTAGGGACTAAATCACATTGAAGGTCAATGAAGACGACACACTGTGAAGACCAGTCAGTCACTAAAAATATTACTAAGCCTAATCACCAAACACTCCACAATGTTAAAAATCATATGTTTTATTACGAAATGCCACTCACCTAAGTGTTAGTCAAACACAGGCCGCTTCTTTACCAACTTAAGTTAAAAATCTGCTACTGTTGTTAATGTCTAATACATTTTTACAGAACCATTTTGTGTTTGAGGCTTATTTGATCAACCAAACGAGGTAAATGTTGCACATTGTGGCCTTCACTGTTTTATCTCATAGAAAGAAAACACTAGATTTAGTCCAGCAGAATGACCAGAGGAACCATGATGCCTTCCTGAGGGACTCTACAGGTCATTTTACCAACAATTCTGGTAAATTAGGTTTTCAATTCACACAAAACTACTGTAATTTTTTGGTGTTTTAGCTTAAGTCAAAAGCTGAAGAAAAAAAAACATAGCAAAAAAAAAAAACATTTGCAACCTTGTGAGATACAGATCTCGTAATTACCACATCCTGATGTTAAACGCATCTGGTTGGGCGTCATCCATAAACTGCACATCAAATTGGTCCTTAGAGAGTGGTGGCATAAAGTAAACAATGACCTCCATGGTTGGTTTGTAACTTTCATACAGAACACAACCGTGGCTACAGACAGAGGAGGGGACCTAAGATGTTTACAAGTTCCTAAAGACAAAAACAGGAAACAGAGTCTGATGCTGTAAACTAAAGTTCCTGTTGATGGTTCCAGAATTCACTTCTCTGACATGTTTCTCAGCAAACTGAAGTGCCTTATCCCCTCAGTTGGACTGCGTCCCTCAAGGTGGCTGGTCTTCACATGCTGGTTCAGGTACTCCCTCTTTGTAAAGGACCTCGTGCTGAGTCCAGAGTGATTCTGTCTGTCTCCACAGTGGAGCTTCAGGTGTCTTTCCAGACCCCCTTTCCTGCTGAAGTCCCGGCTGCAATACCCGCAGCGGTATGGTTTTTCTCCAGTGTGAACCCGTTTGTGGATCTCCATTGTCGCGATGGAGGCACACTTTATTCCACACACATCACAGGTGCTGCCCAGCACTTTGTGGGACCACAGGTGATGTCTTAGGGCCTCTGTGGACTCCAGTTGGTCCCCGCAGGCACCGCACCGGCTCTCAAGCTCCCTGCAGTGAATCTCAGCGTGCCGGACTAGAAGCCCCTGTGTATAGAACAAGCTCCCACAAATTCTGCAGCTTAATTTCTTGGCAGGACTCTGGTAGGGAATTCTCTGTCTGCGGTGGCTGCAGGACAACTGGTCCTGGTCTGGAACTACATTTTGTCGGATGTGTTTCTTCAGAGTTTGCTTTGAACTGAACTCCCGTCCGCAGCTGCTGCACACCAGATCCCGGTCTACAGGACAATTCCAAGTCTCCTGACACAGACCAGGCTCAGACTGAGCATCATTGCTGTCCTCAGTAGAATCTGATTGAAGAACAAACTCCCTGTTTTGATCTGAAGGTCTGCAGGTCTCTGCAGATTCTGGTCTTACATGGAGGTCCAAGAGGGCGGGCAGATGTTGCTCCTGTCTGTGGGACTGAATCTGACTGGATGAAGAACTTCCCTCATCACTTTCCAACAGCCAATCAGGAATCAGCATGAACTTCGACTCTTTCTCCTCAGGTTCAGAAGCCCTGTCTTCCTCCTCCTGTTTGAGCTGCAGACTCCACTCCGTCACACCTGTGGTGAAAATCCTGATGTAGATGACTAAAATACATTACCTTTACTTTGCTAACGTTACCATAGTTACCATGATGATGTAACCAACCTTCTTCCTTGGAGCTAGTCTCTGCCCTGGCTGAATCCTTCGGCATCATGTTACCTACACCCACTTCCTGTTTGACAGTAAAAACTTCCTGTTTATCTTCAGCAGGTTGAGGTTCCGCCTTCTCCCTGCCGGACTGGATCTGATTGGATGCAGGACTGCAGCCTGTTTCACGTCTCACCCTCAGCCAATCAGAACTCTGCATTAACTCGGGGTCAATCTCATCAGGTTCCAAAGCTCGGTGCTTCTCCTGTTTAATGTGCAGGCTCCGCCCCCTCACCTGGTCGTCTTCTGTGGTGAAAACCCGCAGAACTCCTGGAGGATTGAGACAGAGATGTGATGTGACATATTTAAGGCAACAAGTTAGTTATTTGATTTCTTGCACTTTAAATGTGCATGAATTATTTATGATATACCAAAATCCTTTATATTTTATTTGTTATTTAGGGAGTTTGTGATCTTAGTGGTTGCTTGCTGGTTACAGTGTACTTTTATTTTGATGGTCTTATTAGAGGGGACTGGAGCCATACACTTTTTTGCCTCTTATTAGAATGTTTTTAGGATTCTGACAACACCAGAACTTGTGGATAAGAGAGTGACCTGTATAGAGCATTGAGTTAGTGCTTAATTCATTGGAAAACTATGGGGGGTGTAGACAATTTCATGACTCTGCATCAGGTACTGGCCAAGTAATTTTTGTATCGGACTCAGGTTTCTAGGAGGGCAGTGCCAGATCAGATCATATCATCTATCAAAAAGTGTTACATCTTGATGTTGTCAATTTCCACGTGCAAGCTTTAACAAAAGTACCTCACATGAGCCACCAAGCAGGCTGAGCTTGAAAGTTAGAGGAGTCTATGGAGGAGTTCAGTGGTGGAGGGGTTTAGTGGTGTACTTAAGTAAAAGCACAAGTAAACAAACAATCATGCACTCAAGTAAAAATATAAGTACCTGCTAAAAGTAAGTAAGTACTTGATTTATATTTTACTTTAAGTATTAAAACTAATAGTACTTGACTATTTTGTGCGGATATTAACTAATTTATGCTCAAATCAACAGCTTTCGGCTTGTCCCTTCAGGGGTCCCCACAGCAGAACATGTTCCATAATCCCAGCCATATTGGTGGCTGGGATTTGAACCCACTACCTTCTGCATCCCAACCCAATGCTCCCATGGGTCCCCACATAAACAAATGGATGGTAATAGACATAAATGATGAGTTGAATGTTTAACTATATGACTGATGCTTTTAAAGAAAAGAAATATTTCTAAAGTGCTCATGTCGACTGAGAAGAAGAGGTAGGCAACGCCAAGTTCAAATTCAGGAAGCCAAAGGGTAAAATGACTGCATACCAGCTCACTTGGAGTACAGCTAATATGTCAAGTAAGTCTTTTAAATACGACCATGGAAGGAGAAAGTGGAAAAGTGGTTAATTATGAAATAAAAGTAACATAACGTGATTGAAATGCAACTTTGATTGAAAATGTAGTGGAGTAAAAGTCAAAGCAGCCATAATTAAAAATGTACTTAGGTACAGTAGCAAACTACTTACTTTCCACCACTGTAAGAGTTAATTCTGAAACAAGGGCATCGTGATAAAAAGGCAACAAATCACATGTGAATCAAACATGTGTGATTTGTAAATTGTGTCAGAAACCTGAACCAGAAAAAACTCAACCAACCACTAGAATATGAGGAGGCAGATGATAGACTACCAACAGTAACGAACTCCTTCATTTCTGAAAGGTTTTTCAGTGACTTCAAGAACAATGATGTGATGATTATATGTGATGACTGTCCACCATCTCCCAAGATGTAATTATGTAATTAATAATCGAATTAATTCAAGTTTATCTGCAATTGTCAAAAGGCCATGCAGCACTAACAAAATCCAAACACCAGGAGTTTTCTGAGATGAGTTGACAATAAAAAAAAAATGATATTATCATACCCACACAGCCACACACACACAGAGACACACTTTCACTGTACAGCTACAATAAGTCCGAGGTGGAGGAGAAACCAGGTTACTCTGCTGCTGCATGTCTACGTGGACTGAAACAGTAACCGAGTCTCTTAAGTCTAAGTAAACACCGACACAGAGACCGACCCACTTCCTGTTCAACTGTGTTCACGTATCGTACGTTTATGACGCAGCAACCACATCCGGCGACAAAACACCGCAACGTCACGTACACAAAAAGCCGATTAAAAAGTGACAGACCTCCTGCTCCGTCCCCCGGCGTGTCCCCCGGCGTGTCCCCCTGTGGCCCGGCAGCCTCCAGCTGTCTCCTCTGCCGCTCGTTGTCTCGTTTTAACAGCCAAACTTGTTGTTCGAACTCCGCGATGGTTTTGGCCAAACACTGGAAAATCTCGTCGGTAGCGGCGCTGAGCCGCTGGTCGACAAAAATCCGCAAAACGTCGAGCTTCAACATGTTTGTACCGACCGAGAACTGCCGGTTACGACGGGACACGGAGCCGGAGAAGCGAGGACGTGTTCTTCATCTTCTCACCTCTGATAGGTGGATCCCAGCCAAAGGAAACGAAGCATACTGCTGCCCGATGGACCGGAGTGGGTACAACCACGACCTGAACAGACCTCACTCCGAATACCACCACCACTACTACTGTTATTAATAATTATGAGTCTGTGTCATATTTTCTCACCCTGTCACCAAGTTATAATGACTGAATTCCCTTCTCCTTGACCGGTTTATAATTCAGGGAGGAACTGGAAGGTACATCCACCTCGACTCATTTTACTAAACATTTTAACAGGAATTACAGTTTGTAGTTTTGTTGAACACTCATTTATTAAACGCATCCAGAGAAGAAAACTGAAAGAAACTTGAACACAACATATATCAGTCAAACCTGTGAAGTACAAGTGTATGAGCAGAAACCAAGTTTATTTTCTGTTGAAAGTGTTGATAAAATGTATAATTATTATTATTATTGTTGTTTTTTAATTGGATCACTGTGTTCTGTTAATCACATTTCTGGATTTTAAACGTGTTGCTTGAATTCTGACAAATGACAAAAAACTGAATCTAAATGCTGAATTAAACTTTTTAGAAATTAGAAATTTAGAAATTAATTTGTTCTTCAGTCAAGAAACACATTTCGTCAGACCAGGTTCAAGTCTCTGTGGTCTACCATGGTTGACCCTGTAGGAAGGGGCAAAGCCAGGATCACTCAGTTCCTTGGTTAGTCAGAGAGACAGAAAAGAACTTACAGCTGCTGTTGTTTGTCTACCTGTCAGTACCCAAGGGTGTGCAGTCTCCAGTGTGGGTGCTCCAGTCTAGCAGACAGCAGCTTCACTTCTGAGTCACCTGGATGATTGTTGTTCAGGTCTAGCTCTCTCACATGGGAGGAGTTTGAGCTCAGAGCTGAGGCCAGAGAGCCACAGCCTTCCTCTTTGATCAGATCACCTGACAGACTAAACAGTCATGTTTCTATCACTTCGGAGGACAATACACCAACATCTATTTTTTTGGAGACATAATCATACACCAGTTTGTCTGTGTGTCAGCATTTTCTTTTTCATTAGTTGTGGGGATTATTCTAATTAGACAACACACTTGAGTCCAGATAGATACATTTTAAGAACTTTAATTGATTTGTGTTTTTTATGAACAAATTCAAATTTTGTCAATTTCTGTGGTCCAACAAAAGCCAAAACTCCAGACCCAGCAGACCTTTAAGTGCTAACAAGGCTGCATCAGTATTTAACCATCAGTATTTATCTTGTCAGATGGCTGAATACAAAGAGTTTGTGCCTGACCTGAGAGTTTAAAGTCTGCAATGTGCTTGCTTCAGCCTAGCAGACAGCAGCTTCACTCCTGAGTCACCTGGATGATTGTAGCTCAGGCCCAGCTCTCTGAGATGGGAGGGGCTGAAACTTAGAGGTGAAGCCTGAGAAGCACAGCCTTTCTCTGTTATCAAACAGGCTGACAGACTTAAACACAGTCATGTTTTCCGCTTATCCACCAGCTTTTGCTGTAACTAAACACCCAGCTTCTAAAACTGCAATTCAGTAGAAACAAAGCAGACTACAGTAAGTCAAGTCATGAAACTTTGGACCAGATCTAATATCTGGTAATAATTCACCAATTACACAAGAGTCTTGAGTGATTAGCCTAAGGTAAAAACTATTTATTAGTTGAAGTACATGTCAGCATTTTCCTTTTCATTAGTTGTGGGGATAATTCTCATTCGACAACACACTTGAGTCTAAAGATATATAATCTATAATAAATCTCTTTTTTATGAACAAATTGAAATTCAGTCAAATGTTGTGGTCCAACAAAAGCCCAAACTCCAGAACCAGCAAACCTCTAAGTGCTTCGGAAAATGGACAAAAACCCATCAGTGTTTAACCGTCAGTATTTATCTTGTCAGATGACTGAATACAAATAACTCAGGTCTGATCTGAGAGTTTAGTCTCCAGTGTGGTTGCTTTAGTCCAGCAGCCAGCAGCTTCACTCCTGAGTCTTCTTTAAAATAACGCTCAGGTCCAGGTCTCTCAGAGCTCAGAGGTGAGGCCAGGGAAGCACATTCTTCCTCTGTGATCAGACAGCAGGACAGAGTACACTGTCACGTTTACTTCCCTTCCAAGAACAATACACTGATTTACATTTATTTCTTTGAGACAAAAAACAAATAGTATTTCAGCTGTCAAATGACTGAGAACAAAGGGCTGAATCCTGACTCGAAGGTTTCAAGTCTGCTATGTGTTTGCCTTGGCCCACCAGACAGCAGCTTCACCCCTGAATCCATTGGTTTTTAGGTCCAGTTCTCTGAGACTAGAGGACTAGGAGCTGAGAAGTGAGGACAGAGCTTCACAGCTTCACTCTGAGAGGGTAGAGCCACTCAGTCTGAGGAGAACGCTGCAAAACAAAAGAAACAAATTCTGAACATCTGATGAAATGTTGATTTAATTACAGACTGGTAGATTTTGTTAAACTAAGCTGTTCTTTGTTCACATCCTGAGCTTTGTTGGAGGGAGTTTCAATGTTTCTTACCTCATGTTCATCATTAACCTCGTCAGTCACTTTGTCTGTGATGTAGAGGTCTGTGTGAATCTGACTCAGAAGGGTTTATTGATCCCTAAGGACTCTTTGGTTTCTGGGACAGTGCACACATGAACTGTGCTAAAGATCTTTCAGTCAAACCATGTCTGTCTCAGTGTTTTGGATAAAATGCAGCTCAGACAGATTGATCCAAGGTGTCCGACCAGTTCTGACACTCCTTCAGCTCAGATTACAATCAAACTGCTGTTGGCTGTTGGAACCTGCAAATCATTCTCAATCCACTCTCATTTAACTCAGAGAGAAACACCGAAGAATCAACACACTGTATCATTAAATAGATCTTGAAATAGGTAATTTGATCCAATTTGATCTCGTTAATCCTACAGATGTCTCTAGTAGGATTCTCACCTGCTGATCTCACTTCGGGTCCACTTCACTTTCCACCTTCATGTGCAGAGATAACATTTGGAGAGAAGAAGCTGCTCATTGTCCCTTACTAGTCTCCTCTATCTGTGACCATTTGATCTGAGGACGTTGTCACACCCTCATAACTTCAGAGTCCATATCTAAAGAACATCAGAGTTACGTCAAAACCCGTAAAACCTCTGGCAGAAACCCAGTGTTAGAGAACTCCCACATCAGATGATGAAGTTCTACTACCTGTCCACTAGATGGAACTAAATAGAGAATCTCTGGTTTTCTAGACAAAACAACAACAACAACAAAAAAATAAACACTGCAATGTTTGCATTTTTAAACAGATTTCAGTGAGTTATATTATATTCAAGGGTTTATGATTTGCATGTATTGTTTTGCCCATGTGTTTATTTAAAATCTCACTCTGCTAGAAGCATACACTGCATTTTAATCTAGTATAAATAAAACATCGACACACTTGTATTTCTCTTATCTTTAGGTGGTTTTATCAATTCAAAAGATTGTAAAAGGATGATTTTGTTTCTGTGAACAGTTGTTAAACCTGTAAATTTAGGTTTGTATCTGCAAAATAATTTTTGTGTCTTTTTTATGCACAAATTCTGTTTTGTGCATTTAAGACAAATTAAAAGCTTTGCTCGTTTGTAGACACATAACAACAAACTTGACTGTAAACTTTAAAACCAGGTAAAATAAAACTTTCCAAAAATGACCCCATGAACATTTAACATATGCATCTGTATAAATATGAGAATAGTTGTCATTGAAGGCTGACAGAGTTAAAGACCATCGAGTAATGTTACTGTGAAGTTGCTACAAGCTACGGGTACTTTAGTTAATGATACAGTGGCAGAATTAAAGTGACCTGTTACTGCTGCTTTGTGACCTTATTCTCAGGAACAAACATCACTGTTTTACCAGCATGTGTTCAGTGTCACCTTACTGGACCCTGGTACTGGTTCATTAAAGTAATTTAATCATTTGACACTAACGCATGTACTACTTCATGTCCTCTGGTCTTTTAACGATCAGTTACATCATTAGACCAAAGCTAACGTCCTTAGTTTTGTTTCTGTGTTGCCTTTAGCCCTTAAAAATTTCCAGCTATCTTCAACAGATAAACAACTAGCTACATTTATTCACATAATGTATTTGTTAAAACTACATTTTTACAAGCAAACTCTAAACAGCTTTAACAATTGAGAAGTTTGTCCTGCTCGCTCTTACTAACTTCTCTGCCTCAAAATACCAGGAAATGGTTTGCTTCGGGGTCTTTGTCGACAACTTCTGGAAATGGTGAAAAACTTCCAGAAAAAGTGAAGAAATTGCAGCCGAGGTGAAGAGACACTCTCCTGTCCACAGCCAAGTCCCACTGACCTTAGTTGGGATTAAAACTAATCATTAAATGACTCAACAATAACACCTGTACTGACAGAGAGCCTACGAGGGCTGGAAACGTTGTAGTCTTGTGTATAAGGTAAAAAAAAAAGATCGAAGAAGCCTCCAGTTGTGTCCAGGAAAGGCACAAAGCCTAATTTTCCTATTAGTTCAAACAATGTCCCTCATGTTTCGTTCACCAGGACTCTGCTGCCTCCTGCTGGCGGATTTCTGCTCAGTTTGGACTGTAAGAGTTTGATAAGGAAAATGCAGCTTTACTAAGACATACGAAGATTTAGCTTTGGAAACAAGTTGTCATGGACACAAAAAAGTATTGTTTGGCATTTGATGGTAATCAAAAGGATTAAAGAGCAGTGCCTGTTTCAATTTGTGTACTGTAGATTATTTTTGGTCTTGTGCACAAAGACAAATCAGGGACAAGGACAAGAAATAAAGGAACACAATAACGATGTATTTATTGTGTGTTTATTAACAATTCCAAATTCATAACCAGCATCTCACTAGTGTAACAGGAAACTCAGCTCAGACGTGATTCTCAGTGGTGACCCCAACAACCTCAACAACATCCTGGGTGGCTTCAGTCGTCGCCCTGGAGACGAGCAGGTAATTTCCTGTAGAAGGACATTACATACAAGTTATACAGCTTTGCAATGAAAAGAAAGTATTGATTTTGTGTGTAGTGTTTCTACATTCAGTGAATAGTTCAAAACAGTATCATAGGAGGCAAAAGCATCATAACGAATCTATAATTAATGGCAACACTACAGAACAGCAAGTAGTAACAGATACTGTGCAAGAGTTGATCGATTGATTAAGGTCAGTAAATGGGTCAGAGTGTTACCTGTGAGTCTGTGTCGATATAAAGACATCACGAGGACAGTGGAGATGAAGTATGGACAGAACACCACCAGGTGGAGGAGCAGCATGGACCAAAGATTGAGGGGGGTGGTGGAGGCAGAGGATGTGGTTCTAATTGTTGGTGTTGGTATCGAAGTGGACATGGCTTTGGTTATGTAGGTAGATGGAGGTGATGTAAGTTTTTCTGTAGAGAGAATCACCTGTTCAGGTAAACATGTGGATGAAATAAGTGTTGAAATCAAAGTGAAGCTCCTGACCTGTGACGTAGATCCAGCTGGGTGGAGACTCTCCATGACTGCTGATGTGACACTTGTAGAGGCCTTCATCAGACTTGGTAACATGGTGGATGGTCATGTGACCTGTAGGCTCAGTCCTGATGAGGGAGCCATCTTTATAGAAATCAGCTGGGAGCTTGGAGGGAGGCCTCTTTGTTTGACAGTGCAGAGAGACATCATGTCCCTCCATCACAGGGAGGACAGGACTCTGCAGGATCACTGCTCCACCTCAACACAGAGACAAACTACAGCATTTCATCCATTTCCACACAGCTTCATCAACACTAACTCCACAGTCTGATCTTACCAGTGACAGTGATGGTGATGCTGTTACTGGTTGATCCCTCTCTGGACTCACACCAGTAAACTCCACTGTCAAATGGTATTATTACACTGATGTTACAGGAAGAACCAGCTGAGCTGCCCCAACCATCTCCACATCGGGACTGTCGTTTGGTTGTGTTCCTCCACACTGTCCATTCAGCAGAGCTGTTGTGGTCCTCACAGCTCAAAGAGACAAATTCATGTTGAAACATCTGAGAGCTGGTGGGGCTCACAGTCAGACGAGCTGTGGGAAAGGTGGGAAAGGGAGGATATATTTAGTACATTGCTCATTTTCAGGCAGTACCAACCAGTACTGCTGCCAGTAAAATATTACACTGGGATTTTTTAACCATTTACATCACAGTTGTAGCCTCCGAGTGACACATCTTATTTATCATATAAAAATAAATAAATCAATCTTCATGTGGACCTAGATTAAATTTGCCTCCAATCTCTGATAACGTGGCCTCTGTTAGAACACTGCTTACAAATATAAACCATCAAGGGTCAGATCTGACAAAGAATGGAAACTGGGCATAAAGGTCTATAAAGAAAATGTAGCTTTAGCCTACTGTAGTAGTAAATCTCAGGGTTCTAATTGTAAAGGACGAAGTTTGCTTACCTTGGTTTGTTGTGAAGCACATCTGTGACATCACAACTAATAGGAAATATGAGTCAGGTTTGTTAAAGCAAGAACAGAGAAAACAACAGTCCCATCGTGTCTGCCTTTAGAACATGGTGTCTGCCTTTAGAACATGGTGTCTGCCATTAGAACATGGTGTCTGCCTTTAGAACATGGTGTCTGCCTTTAGAACATGGTGTCTGCCTTTAGAACATGGTGTCTGCCATTAGAACATGGTGTCTGCCTTTAGAACATGGTGTCTGCCATTAGAACATGGTGTCTGCTTGCAGAGTGACCGATGGAAAAAGCCTGAAAAAGCTAAACTCTTTGACAGATCTATACTTATCAAAATCCCTAAATAACATCCCTGAGCAAAAACCCATAAATATGTACTTACAAAGCAGCGACAGTAGAGAAGTTTCCTCCATCCTGCTTTAATCAGTTCAGTGCCCGTCGGGTAGAAGACCCTCACTACTATGTTGCTGTCAGTCCTGTGGTTTCCTGTCCTAAAGCAGTTGAAAAACTGTTACTTTGTGTATTAAGAACATGAATTAGTGCACAATCACTGTCAGTCCAACTGACCCTGGTGGATGGAGTTTTATAGCTTTTATATTTACATTAAATCATTCAGAGTTAAAGGCTTTTCTCAAAGTGACTCTTTATAAAATGTTTATTTAGTTTATGTAATGACAGGTTGGTGGGAAAAAAAGCTGTAACTTCCTGTAGATGACGGTAGGTTAGTTTAGAGGAAGTGAGGAGGTGGCTATAAACTGGCATGTCTGACAGTTGATCTGTGTTTAAACCACCAGTCATTTATAATCGATAAACTCTCTGTAAATGTCAGATCCCAGGAGTCAGTGATGATGAGGTTTGGGTTAAAGTACACAGCGTCAGTTTGTTTACCGATGTTGTGACTTTGCAGCATTCACTTGTTCTCTGGTTCTGTTTTGTTTCTTTGTCTCTTTGCTGGTCCGTTCTTGCCGTTTAGGTCCTCGGACCTGGTGTAAGGCCTGGTCAGTTTACTGTCTACTGACATCCTGGGTTTGGACGTATTGTCTGGAGATTGATAAGCTTCCACATGAGGCCAGAGAGTTAATTCATGCTGATTAAGGCTCTGCAGAAGAGATGTCCCGCTCCCCTACACTGTGTCCAACTCACCATCATTTGGTGTGTGTGTGTGTGTGTGTCTGTGTGTGTGAATATGAATGTATGTATGATCACAGTGAGCAATAAACAATCTTTTCTCTCCAAACAGAAGAGAAACACACAGTGTACATAGTATTTACTTTATTCCTGCTGTGGCTGCAGTGTTCGTCAGGTGACAATGTTTCTGGGTTTTGTCCACCAGGGGGCCCTGCTGGACTTTCTAACAATCGTGATTTCCTGATTCCATGAACACGCAGCTGAATCCATTTGTACTTCTACCTACTGAGAATCCACAAAATTACCACAATGAAACATGTTTATAATTCAAAAAATATTTTATTCAACTCTGAGAACAAAGCCTATAGCAGCTGCTTCATCAGGAGAAGAAGGAGATGATATCTTCTTCATGTATCTTTTTAATTGACGGAAAATTAACACACTAATTATAAAAACAACCAGAACAATAATAACTGACACAAGAGCTATCAGTCCATCATGACCTCGCATTTCTACTCCATCCTCAGTGTGCCCTGCTCCACCACCTGTGAGAAGAGAATGAGATGTGAGATGTGAGCTGTCAGGTAGGTGATGAATCCATTTCCTCTTCAAACTCCTGTCAGACATTATCTACTGCACTTTGATCCCATCACTCATAGCAGCTGTTTGCTACAAAGTCTCATCAGCAACATCTTTAGAAAACACAAACATCTGATCTGTGATGGTTCACTCTCACATCAACAACCAGGAAGCAGCTTCACCTCTGACACACACACACACACACACACACACACACACACACACACACACACACACACACACACACACACACACACAAACAGTCACACACTCACCTGAGTATTGAACCTTTAGGTTGATGCTGCTGACTTGCTCAGGGCTTTTTCCTTTGGTTCTAATATAACACTTATATGTTCCAGTGTCATTAATAGTCACATTCTTAAGAATCAAAGACGCGTCTCTGTCCTTCATCTGTTTGTCCTTCAGCTCTGTCCGATTGATAAAAGAAAAATGCTGGTGGTCTGGATCACATTTCTCATCCCGGCACAAAATAACATACTCTGGTTCCAGGGGAGGTCTGGTAATTTCCACAGCGAAGTTGCTGATGTTTCTGGGAACTTTACATGGCAGAGTGACAGTCTGTCCAGGTTCAGCCATGATTGGTTTCTGGTCTGAAACAGCAGAGACATTAGAGAGACAAAATCAAACTGTGTCTTCACCACATACTCACTAACACAGGAGAAATTAACACAAAGAAACATTTGATGTGATTATAAGTGTCCGTCTCACTTCATTTACTGTTACCGTTATAAATGTGAGTCTCCAACAGGAAATGAGATCTGAGACACAGTTTATATTGTGTTCATGTGCACAAATGAAGCAGTGACACATATTTTCTGTAGAATAACAGGCAGTAGAAATGGAAACAGGACTAAGTTTTAGACTAATCCAGGAAACACATGACAAAATAAAAGCCCTTTATCAGAGTCATGTAGAAATCTTTTTAAAATATGAATTATTATTCTGCCTCTTATTGATTTAGAAATATTAGAAAAACGTCTAATGGTAGAAGGATTTACGTCATCACAGAACCCGGTGTGTCCTAAAGTCAGCAGGTGGCAAAAATTAATAAATATTTTATTAATTCAATAACAATAAAAATCCTTTTTAACAATAATTATACGTCATTCAGCAGTTACTAGATAGAAATATTAGTATACAAATCAATGGTTGTATTAGTTTTTAAAGTACCGTAGATACTGTAGTTGTACAGTAGTGAAAAGTTCAGCAAAGTGCACCACTTAATAATGAAAGAAGGGAAGTAAAAAGTGATTAGTTAGAAACACTGTTAGTGACAGTGGCTGGTTCTGGTTCACAGTAACTGTGTCTGACGGTCTGTAACGTTACCAGGTTTCTCTGTTCAGTGTCTGAGCCTCAGCTCGTCCCTGCGGCCCGAGTGCACGACGCTGTCTTACTCCTATTAGAGTTTAGTTGCGCTTTGTTTCCGTACTTACGGTATGTGAACTATGAACGGCCCGAAGCTCTGGGATTGTTGTACGCAGACAAAGGCAGTAGATTCTAATATTTAACGTAGTTAATAGAGTGTATTATTTTACACATCGATGAAATATGACAAAGATAAGTCAGAACAGAATGAATAATAACAATATGTGAAATATTTTCGTTGCTGATTATCATAATTCAGTAATTAAAACATAATAAAAATATATAGTGAATAGCTGAATGTTGTACTATATCTTACTGTACAGTTTTTTTTAATAAAGTCAACTGAAGGTCTGTCTTAACAGCATTGTAACTAACAAGGTCCTTGTGTTTGGAAGCTCATAAAAAGGTTTTCTTTAAAAGTTTAAGAGAAACTTTCACCTCATTCATTTTTAGACTGATGATGATTATCATTATTTTACTGTCCGCTCTTTAAATAAAGGAAACTGTAAAGTTTCTGGTAAGAAAGAGGTTTTTAACAGACTGAAAACATGATGAAAGTTTGTGTTATTGTTTACCTGCCAATACATTTATGTTTGAAAAACTATTAGAACAATATTTGTTCACTATAAGTAGAAATACATTTCAATTTTCTTTACCATGTTTCATTACTGAATTATAATAGTCAGCAAATATTTGTTTTACTGTTATTATTCGTTCTGTTAACACTTATTATATTTCAACAATGTGTGAAATAATACACTAATAAATACGTAGGATATTAAAATCTATTGAAAACGCAGGTCTTACCTGTTTGTGCAAAAACCTGCGGACAGAATAAGCCCAAACCAACACCAGGGCACGAAGCAGCTTTGTGTCTCCATCTGCACAGGAGCAGTGGTGGAGACACAATAACTCCAGCTTCACGTCAGACTCCACAATACACTAAAGTTTCCACCTGCAAACATCCAACTCTAATCGCGCTGATATGAAGGAGGAGACGAGTTCGACTAATTCTGACGGAGAAAAATTCGGCGATTCATTTTTAGGATGATCGTCTGTTACACTGACAGAGAAAATCCCGCTGAGCAGATCATGGGCGAAGTCTTCCACAGGAGGGGCTCTGCTGCTCCTCCAACCGTCACTGTCGGACATTAGTGAAGGGTTTTACAGCCATTTAAAACCGGGAGCAGGAAAAGTCTGAGCTCCGATAAATAACTAACAGTGATATTTTGCTGTTTGTCCTCCTGACAAATGTTTATGGCTAAAATTCAAGATATGAAAATGATTCTTTTACCGAGGAAATTGCTTCTTAATCTGTTCTGTCTAAATGTCCAAATGTACATTTACAACTACATCTTCTCTAAATCAGGAGGCCTTGATTTTTTTATTACTTAGTAACTACAAGATTGAAAAACGTCTCTTAAAATTGTCTAATTATCATCAAGAACTTTTCTCCTCATAGATATTAAACCTGAAACAACAGAGACAAGAACAATATCATTTCAAATTGGTTTGAACATGAAATATATCTTCAAATAGTTCTACTTTTGTCCTACTCTGAGTTCTTAGCCCGGTTAAAGCTCCAATAAGTCCAAATTAATTTGCTGTAGTTTTTGACACAATCCCTCTTGGTGATGTCCAAATATGAATTGGGTTTGTTAAAAACACAAAGAACCTTCTGGTCTTTTCTTTGCTCCGTTTATCATCAGAACAGTTCTTCAGTTCTCACTGTGTCCTGCAGCAGACTGGGATCCATCATGATGTTCATGGTTCACTGCTGTGTGAGTGTGTGAGTACAGAGCAGGTTGTAAAGCTCCATCTACTGGAAACAGTCAGAAACCTCCAGCAGGTGGAGACACACGAGTTTCGGTTTAACCTGACACCAGGTGATTTCTGGTAAAAGTTTCAATGTCACAGGATAAAACTATAAATATGAGCTTTAAAGAAAAGAAAAACACCTTGAAACACTGCAGGTTTAGAGAGAAAACACAAACTAATCAAATATGAAGAAAACAAACACAGAGTTTTCTGCCGCGTTTGTTCATTGTTTCACTTTTTGTCTGCACATTCACAAGATGATGAAAATTCAGCTGAGTTCAGATCAGTCTCAACATGTTATTTTACTAAATGCAAACTGTGTTACTGAGCCATAAATTTGGTTGAAGAATGCAGGGTGTGTTTGTGCTTGTAGAGATCATCAGGCTTCCTGCAGACAGACAGTGCAGAGTAATAAATCATAGTCCAGTCTACAGCATCAATAAATAAAATATTTCAAGTAATTTTTGCCATTTCTGCTTTAAACCAAACTGTTAAAAGTGAACAAAGTGTCCTCCCTCCTGTGTCAGGGATCAAGACTTTTATACAAAATTCTGTAAAGTGTCTCAGAACAAAGTGCAGAATTCATCCTGCTGCTGCTCACAGACACAAACTGAGTAAAACCTGGTTCTAATGAAAACTGCTTATGAGTCGAAACTATGAAAGTGTGAACATCTACTGTCTGTCACACCTGCAGCACAGATCTGTGCTTGGACATGTCAGAAAGCTGGTCCACATGTCCGATTCAGTCAGACCTGTCTCAGCAGTTATGGAACGTGATGAAGTGTGCTGCAGATGTTTCCTCATGATGAACCCATGAAATTTCGGATTCCCACTGACTTTTGCTGATTGAAATAAATAATTCAGTGGGCAACGTTTCCTCGTGGCAGATAGTAATATTTGTGTTACTTCACTATTACAGTGCAGTGTTTATCTAGGACATTTTTCAGGCACAGTGGCAGGAGGATAATAGAGGTTTTAGGCAAACACACACACACACACACACACACACACACACACACACACAAAATGAATTGGATATTAATTTCTCATGCAGCACGTTTGGTTGGTAAATTCCATGTAAGGGTCAAGTAAAACAAAGTGAATATTAATAAGATTTATTTACGGGACGCAAATAATTTCTCCTGCATGCGTCACTGGGGGCTTCGATTAAACCCCTCTGGGATGTTTCTCTTCTAACAGGCTGTTTATGCTGATGGCATGTAAAACAGAATATTCCTGCCAATCCTGCCAGTTATGGAAGACAAAGTTAATCCATGCTATTTTCACAAAGACTGCTTTCTAAAAAAGCTGAATTCCAATAAAATAACACTTTTCTGGAACTTCCCATGGGTAAATATTCGATTCAAACATAAACATCCCATCAATATAAATGATGTTTGCTTACTGTAGTGAACTATGACTTCACATGATCAGAGAGAGAAAAACAACTCTTATGAAGACTTAAAGACTGTTGGAGGCCGGAGGGAAAATGAGACTATTGACATTATTGACACATTTACCAAAGTGTTTTACTTTTTGTGTAACACATTACATTTTATTTCTATAACAATGATTGTAAGCAGATATTCAAGCTTTGAGTTATCAGTTCAATAAAACTCTATAAAGATGTTAAGGGGGTCATTTATTCATTCATTCATCCAGCTTTATTTAAACTAAGCTATTAACAAATAGCCTGACTCGTTAGAAGCAAACATGGTCTTTTGCACATGAATACACGATATCACAAATGCAGAATATGGTAAAACAGAACAAAGAATAAAGTGCAGCTGGGCAGAAAAAGATCCTCATGTGGTACAACAATAATCCCAAGTATGGTCTGTGGTGTAGCACCAAATATAGCGTTTGCCATACTTGCCGCAGGGTTTTTCTGTCTTGCAGGTCCTGCCATTAAAAGCAGAGAAGCGATTAGCTCTTTGACAGCATTTCTCCCATTTACCGTCTTCATTTTCACAACTGAAGTATTTGTTTTCGTACATAGCACAGTTACTTTCAGCACGGCAACGTTTCCCACTCCCTGTTACTCCAAGTGGCAGCGGAGGGCTACAATATTCCCAGCTGTGGTCAGTATAGCACCAGTAGTAGTTTTTTCCATGTTTGCCACAGGTGTGATCACTTCTACACTTCTTGCCATTGAATGTAATGTCAGAGTATCTAGGGGAACAAGGCTTTGTCATCAATCCATTGGAACAGTAGTAGTCTCCAGCTTCTTCATTGTAAAGACAAGGAGGTGCTGCAACCATCCAAATTCTCAGGAACAAGATTGCAAACCACTTCCTGGGTTGCTCGTTTTTTCATTTTCAGATCCAATGAATTTAAAGGCACAAGCGGGCAAGCAAGTCCAGAGACAAACTTAATTTCCTCTGCCGCCTTCCACCATGCATCAATGGTATTAAAAACTAACTCTTTTTTCGTATCTGTTATCAATCCAATTTTTGCAGGATGGGAAGTTATTTCACTATCAGAAAAGCTTTGAGCGGTGTATAAAATGTTCATGGCATCTGGAGACAAGTTGAGTCGTGACGCCTGTTTCTTTTGAATTTCAGTGTACAACTTTTTAACCATTTGCTCAGATTTAAGGTTTTGAAAAAAGCAGTCGTCTTCAAAAATTTTCAAATTGTTTCCCCCATAAAGTTTAGACAGGAGACCTGTCACGTCTTTTATTGTTCTGACATGAATGATGCCATGGGGTTGGTTTACCCCTATGTACCCAAAAGAGAAACTTTCCTTTTCATCCAATGGACTGATGTAACACACCGCTGTCCAAACATGCGTAGGTATTGTTACCCTATTGAACTCCCGTGTGTTAGGGTCATCAAGAACTTCCATCCTCAGTATTCGATCGCTTGAAGCAGGTACAACTCCTGTCACCAGGTAGGCAGTGCCTGATTGTCCTGCAGTTGGGTGTTGTTCTCTTAAAATCTTCTTCACTGCAGCCTCCCACTCTTCCCAGTGGACTCTGTTAAAGCAGGCATCCATGGGAGCACTGTTAGTCAGGGTCAGGGTTAGTCACGCTTACTTTCATTGTTACACTTCCTCTTACCGTGCTTTCATATCCATATTTATACCAAATCCTGACAGTAGGATCTGACCAAATAGGACCCAGCATCATGTGAGGGAGTGCAGTAACCGTTGGCCCTCCAGCGTTTTGGTTGCAGTATAGAGCACAGATAGCAGATAAGTTTTGTTTTCTAGATTGTTTTGATTATCATCACTCATCATCATCACACATTGACCCATATCAAAACCTCAGCCCAAACCACAGACCTCTACTGACCACGAGTCTCCCCAGATCCTAGAGTTGATCTAGTCACTAGAGATGACATGAGACTCGTAGAGTTTCCCGTTACCTCATCTCTAGGATCCCCTAACACACCCTGTTTGCCCACGTACCTATTGGTAGGCTGCTAGTTGTCCAGTAGGGGATGCCCAGGTCAAGCGCACCATCAATGTTCCTGTTCCTGTCCTGGGGATGTGGCAGGCCACAGTTTCTACACCTCTGCCACTTCCTGTCCTGACCCAAAGTTGTGTCACCTGACGTGGTCTCTGGGTTGGCCAATGTCCAACCTGTTCCTGTTCTTGAGGAGTCTCATCTATGGCCAGCCAGTGCAACTGAGCTGCAACCAAGTCCCTCCACTGACTCCCCCTACACCACCCACTGTTTGGAACTGTGGCTGTAGTTTGAGTTAGTGAAATGGAGGAACATTTACAGAGCTTTAACTTCCTCCATTACTTCAACATGAACGAGGACAAGAGACCAACGTCCTTTGTCTCAAACAAATGTCTGATAAGAATCCTGATTATTTTATGTCTGATTCACAGCACAGTGGATAGAATCACACAGGAGTCACAAGCAGCAAGAGAGTCGTCTTTTCAAAATAAAAGGCTCCACTGTGATGAATTTCAAGCAGTAGTGGATGAAGTATTCAAAAACTGTACTTCAGTAAAAGTACAAACATGTACTCTAGTAAAAGTAACAGTACCCACCAACATTTCAACTTATTGATATTTTACCTTAAAGTAAAAGTATTTGAGTCTATTTTTCTTCCTGTCCCTTTATGTGGACCTGCTTTATGTTTGGTGGAGAGCTTTATAATGGTCATAGACATAAATTATGTTTTATGATGTCGTCGTGTTTGTACAGTCACACAATGACAGTAACAGCCTCACTAACACTGTAATGTCAAGAATAAAACACTAATACAACCGCTAATAAGAGATCCAGAGAGCTGGACATAAGGTGAGGACGCACAGAATTAAAGAGCCACAGAAATAACTTAAAGCTCTGTGCTTCTCTTGGAGCTTTATTTTGTTCTTTCCACCTGATTTAATCCAAGTGAACACAGTGGATGGTCTCTAGTGCATGTGGCTGCTTCCTTCAGAAGGAGAGGAGGACACAACATGTCCTCAGTCCATCAATGATGGACTGATTCACACATATGAATGTGTGAATCAGCAGGGAGCAGCTCTGTCCCAGTTTTCGGAGTAGTAACACCAAGAACTGGTTTTGCTCTGCTTTACATTCCCCCTTTTCTGAAGGAGAGGGAGGATGCGGCAAGTTACAGTTCAGGAGACGTTGTTTCATGAACATTAACATGACAAGGAGAATTTGACATTCAGTGATTCACATTTTACCATGAACTCAGCAGCTTTATGTCTGAAAAAAGACCAATAGTCTGCCACACATGAGGACCCTGTTAGTTACAATACTGACTTGGGGGGACTTTCATTTTATTTTATTAAAATAAAGTATTAAAAATTGAAATTGAAAAACAATGTTTCAAAATATTTCAACAATGTGTGAAATAATACACTCTATACCAGGGGTCACCAACCTTTTTGAAACTGAGAGTTACTTCTTGGGTACCGATTAATGTGAAGGGCGACCAGTTTAATATGCACTTTTGAAATAACAAATTTGCTCAATTTACCGTTAATTATATGTTATTATTAATAATTAATTGATTTAATGATATTCATCTATGTGAAGACACAGATCATGTTAATGATTTCTCACAATAACTATCAAATGTGATTTAAAAAAGAATAGCAACAAAAAAATTAGATGCAGCTCATTGGTAAGTGGGGCTATGTTGAGCTATTTTTAGAACAGGCCCGTGGGCTACTCATGTGGTCCTTGCGGGCAATCTGGTGCCCACGGGCACCATGTTGGTGGCCCCTGCTCTATACTCTCTATACTTGTCACTTACTGTGCAACTACAGTATCTACAATACTTTGAAAAACTAATAAAACCATTGATTTCGATCATAGTGTACTAGTATTTCTATTTATATGGTGTAGAATAATTAATTACATGTGTGTGTGGATCAGAGGTGAAGCTGCTTCCTGGTTGTTGATGTGAGAGTGAACCATCACAGATCAGATGTTGGTGTTTTCTAAAGATGTTGCTGATGAGACTTTGTAGCAAACAGCTGCTATGAGTGATGGGATCAAAGTGCAGTAGATAATGTCTGACAGGAGTTTGAAGAGGAAATGGATTCATCACCTACCTGACACCTCACATCTCATTCTCTTCTCACAGGTGGAAACAAAGAAGGAGGAGACCAAAATTGACATGTTGGACTTATACCTAGTGTTTTAGTCGTCGTTGTTGTTGTTGTTGTTGTGGCTGCTGTTTGGTGTGTGGATCTTCAGTCAATGTAATGACACATGAAGAAGAGTTCATCCCCTCCTCATGAAGCAACTCTACACCAGCCGTCCTGAAACATCCATTATCTGTAACCAACACCAATTTGTGGGAATTGAACTTTATTATCATTACACACAGTCCCAGTAGTTTAACTTTTGACCACAGAATTCAAAGTGTAGAACTGAAAATCAACTATGAAACAGAAGAAATAATAAATGTATATTGAACTAAACTAAGAAAGGATGTGACTGATGAACAAAAACTGTACAAACAAATGAGACAATATGAAGTTTGTCTGTAAATATTTTTATTAAGCTGATCATGTAGACACTGGTAATGATTAGTGTAAACTTTGATGGTTTTTGTTCTCACAGTTGAATAAAATATGTTCTGAATGATTAACATGTTTTATTGTGGTAATTTTCTGGATTCATGTTAGTTTCTTACGTTAATCTAAACCCCAGCAGAGTCTGGAAGCTGCTCCTGTACAAACATGTCTGATCTCATGTGGGAACCTGATGAACCAGTTCCAGAGGAACTACAGCACAGGACTCACCTGAGCTGTTACCAAGCAACAGCAGGTGAGTCAGGCTGCAGGAATGGAAGGAACAAAATGGAGGAACATTTACAGACAGGTTCACTTCAAACTGTAACTCTGCTACTTCCTCCACTATTTCAAAGTGAATGAGGACAAGAGACCACCGTCCTTCCTCTCTAACAAATGTTGTCTGATAAGAATCTGGACTCCTACTGCTGCTCTGTCTGACATTCTTGTTCAGACTAAAGTGAACTCTGAAATCCACATATTTTATCTCTGACCCACAGCAGCTGTGGACAGAATCATAGTGGAAAGTTTACAGGTATTGAAGGAGTCACCTTTAACAAATAAAATGCTTCACTGTGATGAATTTCTAGCAGTACAATTAGAGGATGAGGGCGTCAGGAAAATCTATGAAAATGTCTGATTCACTAACAAGTTAGAGCCTGAGAGAACAGGACTTCATGTTCACTGTGAAGTGTTAATGTGATGGGGAATTCCCATGACATCATCAGATCTGTTGACCATTATTTTTTCATTTTTCCTGTAGTTTCAGACTCTGATGTAAATGATCACTGTTATCATTCAAAGAAGATTTTAGTTTGGACTTCAGTCAGAGATTGTCTCCTGTGAAGAGTCTCCACTCCACTGTCATTCCTGACTACATGCTAATGCTCCTTTTTAAAATGAGTGGATATTAAAAAGGCTTTGTGCCTTTTCTTTCCTATCAGACATACAATAGACTTTGTTTGTTATGTACCAGATTTTATTTTTTATTTATTTTTTTATCCCGTGACTGCATGTATTAAACACTATGGTGTCTTAAGCAGAGCTCACCAATAGACTCAGTTTATGTACTGTGCAATATGAAACTTTGATGTCATCACATCCTTTATTAATAGTCTGACTTTGTCTGATTCACCTGTTTTTATCCAGTGAGATTCACTCATGTTGTGTTTACTGCTAAACTCTCTGAAAATCTGTGTCCAAACTGATGTATTTATTCTTACTAATCATATTTAAATATGCTGAATATCTGACAAACAAACCACATGTACAGTGCTGTAACACAACTTGCTGTTGTACTGAAGGTTTTTATAAACATCTGTATAACCTGTAGTTTTCTCACCACAACCACTGACATGTGAAGGAATATTTAAACTGGCCTAAAATCACATTTTATGACGTACTGGACTATGTTTGAAGTAGATTTCATACTGAAATAAAAACAGGAAGTGTAGTTTAAACGTCAACATAGGCCGCAGCTGCCATTTTAACTGAACGGTCAAACCACACAGAGACAGTTTTCATCATTTATTCCTCACATTCATTTATTTCTGAGCTTCAGTTACATTGAAACTTTAACCAGAAATCACCTGGTGTCAGGTTAAACCGAAGCTCGTGTGTCTCCACCTGCTGGAGGTTTCTGACTGTTTCCAGTAGATGGAGCTTTACAACCTGCTCTGTACTCACACACTCACACAGCAGTGAACCATGAACATCATGATGGATCCCAGTCTCCTGCAGGACACAGTGAGAACTGAAGAACTGTTCTGATGATAAACGGAGCAAAGAAAAGACCAGAAGGTTCTTTGTGTTTTTAACAAACCAAATCAATATTTGGACATCACCAAGAGGGATTGTGTCAAAAACTACAGCAAATTAATTTGGACTTATTGGAGCTTTAACCGGGCTAAAAACTCAGAGTAGGACAAAAGTAGAACTATTTGAAGATATATTTCATGTTCAAACCAATTTGAAATGATATTGTTCTTGTCTCTGTTGTTTCAGGTCTAATATCTATGAGGAGAAAAGTTCTTGATGATAATTAGACAATTTTAAGAGACGTTTTTCAATCTTGTAGTTACTAAGTAATAAAAAAATCAAGGCCTCCTGATTTAGAGAAGATGTAGTTGTAAATGTACATTTGGATATTTAGACAGAACAGATTAAGAAGCAATTTCCATGGTAAAAGAATCATTTTCATATCTTGAATTTTAGCCATAAACATTTGTCAGGAGGACAAACAGCAAAATATCACTGTTAGTTATTTATCGGAGCTCAGACTTTTCCTGCTCCCGGTTTTAAATGGCTGTAAAACCCTTCACTAATGTCCGACAGTGACGGTTGGAGGAGCAGCAAAGCTCCACCTGTGGATGACTTCGCCCATGATCTGCTCAGCGGGATTTTCTCTGTCCGAGTGAACAGATGATCGTCCCCGCGTGAAATATTCCATCACTGCTCTGTCAGAAAAACTGTGCCGTCCTTTCTCCGTTGCCGTGAAATTTCACGTAGTACGTGTCACTGCGGGCAAAAAACGACGCCTCCCTTCGTGATCTGCTCAGCGGGATTTTCTCTGTCTGAGAAACAGACGATCATCCTAAAACTGAATGGCCGCATTTTTCTCCGTCCCTCCCTTCATGATCTGACCAGTGGGTGTTTCTCTGACAGCGTCGTCTTTTCTGCTTCGCCGTGAAATTTCACGTATGCGCGTCTGTCACTGTCAGAAAAACCTTCACGATCTGCTCAGCGGGATTTTCTCTGTCAGTGTAACAGACGATAATCCTAAAAGTCAATGGCCGCATTTTTGTCCGCATTTTTGTGTAATCCACCTCCTCCACAAGAGGGCGGAGCGAGGTTTTGGAAAACAGTATATTATGGAGAAGTGCAGCTGGAGTTACTATGTCTCCACCACATCACCTGTGCAGATGGATGTGCACCGCTTCTTCGTTCTCTGTTGGTTTGGGCTCCAGGTGTTTGCAGACACAGGTATTACCTGCGTTTGTCCCTCTGCTCTGTTTGAGTGGTTTCATACTGCAGCACAGGACCACGTTAATACTCATGTCCCATCTGAATACACTCTGCATAAAAGTGTATTTGTTGGAGATTGAATTCAGAAAAAATGAAGCCTCCCTCCCTTCATGATCTGTTCAGCGGGGTTTTCTCTGTCAGAGTAAACAGATGATCATCCTCGCGTGAAACATTACGTCACGTCTCACTGCTCTGTCAGAAAAACCGCCCTCTCTCCGCTGCCGTGAAATTTCACGTAGTACGTGTCTGTCACTGTGGGAAAAGGCGACGCCTCCCTTCATGATCTGCTCAGCGGTTTTTTCTCTGTCAGAGTCAACAGGTAGACGATGATCGTAAACTCAATCGCCGGATTTTTCTCCGTCAGAATTAGTCGAACTCGTCTCCTCCTTCATATCAGCGCGATTAGAGTTGGATGTTTGCAGGTGGAAACTTTAGTGTATTGTGGAGTCTGACGTGAAGCTGGAGTTATTGTGTCTCCACCACTGCTCCTGTGCAGATGGAGACACAAAGCTGCTTCGTGCCCTGGTGTTGGTTTGGGCTTATTCTGTCCGCAGGTGTTTGCACAAACAGGTAAGACCTGCGTTTTCAATAGATTTTAATATCCTACGTATTTATTAGTGTATTATTTCACACATTGTTGAAATATAATAAGTGTTAACAGAACGAATAATTACAGTAAAACAAATATTTGCTAACTATTATAATTCAGTAATGAAACATGGTAAAGAAAATTGAAATGTATTTCTACTTATAGTGAACAAATATTGTTCTAATAGTTTTTCAAACATAAATGTATTGGCAGGTAAACAATAACACAAACTTTCATCATGTTTTCAGTCTGTTAAAAACCTCTTTCTTACCAGAAACTTTACAGTTTCCTTTATTTAAAGAGCGGACAGTAAAATAATGATAATCATCATCAGTCTAAAAATGAATGAGGTGAAAGTTTCTCTTAAACTTTTAAAGAAAACCTTTTTATGAGCTTCCAAACACAAGGACCTTGTTAGTTACAATGCTGTTAAGACAGACCTTCAGTTGACTTTATTAAAAAAACAGTACAGTAAGATATAGTACAACATTCAGCTATTCACTATATATTTTTATTATGTTTTAATTACTGAATTATGATAATCAGCAAGGAAAATATCGTATCACATATTGTTATTATTCATTCTGTTCTTACTTATATTTGTCATATTTCATCGATGTGTAAAATAATACACTCTATTAACTACGTTAAATATTAGAATCTACTGCCTTTGTCTGCGTACAACAATCCCAGAGCTTCGGGCCGTTCATAGTTCACATACCGTAAGTACGGAAACAAAGCGCAACTAAACTCTAATAGGAGTAAGACAGCGTCGTGCACTCGGGCCGCAGGGACGAGCTGAGGCTCAGACACTGAACAGAGAAACCTGGTAACGTTACAGACCGTCAGACACAGTTACTGTGAACCAGAACCAGCCACTGTCACTAACAGTGTTTCTAACTAATCACTTTTTACTTCCCTTCTTTCATTATTAAGTGGTGCACTTTGCTGAACTTTTCACTACTGTACAACTACAGTATCTACGGTACTTTAAAAACTAATACAACCATTGATTTAGATCACAGTGTACTAATATTTTTATTTATATAATTTGAATTATTCATAAAAAGGAGTTTTATGTTAATTTAATAAATAAAGTATTTTTTAATTTTTTTCCACCTGCTTTAGGACACACCGGGTTCTATGATGACGTAAATCTTTCGACCATCAGACGTTTTTCTAATATTTACAAGTCAATAAGAAGCAGAATAAAAACGAATATTTTAAAAAGATTTCTGCATGATTTCAGTACAAGGGAAAGAGAAAAGACAACAAAACAAAATGTAGATTATGTGTTATCATGTCATCTGTGTGGAATCTGTTGAGAGTTCAATGTGGGAAAAAAAACAGTTTAGGTGTAAATATATTCCAGTGTGTGAACTGTTTGAATATTATGTGGAACAGTATCACTGACTTTTACTTCCTGTGTTTGTCTAAAAGAGATAAAAGCAGAGGCTGGAGATGACGTCCTGCTCCACTGTCAGACTTCCAGAGGTTCTAATATTGAGCTCATAAAGTTGATCAGACCTGACCTGGAGTCAGACGGTTATGTCGTCTTCTCCAGAGAGAACCGTACATATGAAGAATACCAACATTCATATTTTCATGGTCGAGTGGAGCTGAGAGATGTAGAGACGATGAATCTATCTGTGATTCTGAAGGACGTCACCGTTAATGATACTGGATCATATCAGTGGTATGTTGCATATGAAGACAGCTCTGAGCTCTTCTGCACCAACAACCTGACTGTCATCACCTCAGGTAAGTGTGTGTGCGTTAATGTGAGAGTCAAGCATTACAAATCAGATGTGTGTGTTTTCTAAAGTCCTCATATCTGCTTCTCTTCTCGCAGGAGACACAAATAAAGAACTTGGGGATGGAGGAACAACGGCTCTTGTTGCTGTTGTTGTTGTTGTTGTTGTTGTTGTTGTTGTTGTTGTTGCTGTTGTTTTGTTTTTTATCAAATCGAAGACACAAAACCAAGACTGTGTTGTCTGAGGGACAGCTGAACGAACCAACCAATCACAGTGAAGTATCTGGCTCTGGGGGCGGGGCCATCAGCTGGGTTTGATGCAAGCAGAGAAACATTGCGCAGCTAAGGAGGCGCCCGTGTAACATCACATAACCGTCATAGAATTACTACTTCTTACTGTGTTTGACTTCGAGCTGGACGAAGCAATGTTATCGGCGTTAACGACCAAAACCGATGTTCCGTTGACGATACTTTGAAGACTGTGATGTCGCCGATGGGAGTGGACCTTCAACGGGGCCATTCAGCCAGCTCCCGCCCGCCGTCCCGCTTCGGAGTCAGGCTGGAGCCTCATCGGGCGCTTTCCTGCCTCTGTTAAATAGTCAACAAACATCAGTGTTGGCTATGACGTACCGCTGAATCCATGGGGTTATTCTAAAAAATAAAAGCCAGTAAATAACGCCTGCGTGGCTGCATCACGTTGTTTTATAGAATCAATAAATAATGGTGTCCCACTGTCCCAGCTGATAATGAACAGCCCCGTAGCATTTGCCTTCCTGGTTCTTTCTACCTAATGTGCACCATCATTTTGTGTGTGTGCATGTAGTTCACTTGAATCAGAAAAAGGAAGTGATCCTCTGTCTTTATTCACTCACCATATTTTTGCGAAAAGTTTTTCTCTAACTTGAACTTCAATAAGTCCAAGTACAGTTCCAGACTTACTGACGATCATCTTCAAGCCATACTGAGGGTCTCAGCTGCATCCTCCCTCAAGCCAAATGTGGCTCAGCTATGTGAGAGGAAGCGCTGCCAGGTCTCTAGCAGGAAAAGTAGGCAAGAGAAGCCATGTTCAGCAGAACTGTTCATGTTCAGAAGAACCCATTACATTTAAAGAACTGTTAGTTATGACGTTTGAGAGGATTAGATTTTTTTAACGAAGCTTTTTTTTTGTATCCCTTATGCGGCCCAGCCTCACGCAGACTCTGCCTCCTGCGGTCCGCAGGTAATTTGAGTTTGAGACCACTGGTCTAAAGGGTGTATCATGCAGAGGGTCCACTTCATCACATTTGTTCTACTGTGGGGACACCTGTCAGAATACTTTTGTAGTATTTGTACATGTGCTACAAACTACCAACAGCTCGATGCTGGTGAGTCACTGAATTAACCTGAGAATCCAAACAGCAGCAATAAACACCAGCTCAGGACGGGGACACAGAAGGGACAGAGGAACTGTAAAAAGAAGACTTCTTGTTTTACTTTTCTGTTGATTCTCTCCATATTTATGTACTAAACAATAAAACATGTTGTAAAATGTTAAACTTTATGTGTGAATTTATTTTTCTTTCCCTTCATGTTGAAGTGAATGTAACAGGTTTAGAATGAGGAAAAAGATCAGACTTGACACTGAAACTGTTGTTGGACAGACTGAAGCTGATGTGCGGATGTTTTCTGTAAACATGTGATGGTTACATGACACACTGTGAAGGTCTGAAGTCTGTCAGTCAGACAGCATCAGGTGGCATTAAACGTCTGGGAGACATCAGCAGATGACAGTGTCTGAGGCTGGTTTGCTCTCTCGACTTTCCGAGTGATGGTTTCCTGAAGAACTGCTACAGAAGAAGTGAAGTTTATGGCTGCTCGCCCCAAGCTGAAATAATGTTTTCCCCACAACACCTCCTCAGATGTGATCAGTTTGAATTCAACTTTATTTTCAATACACACAGTCACAGGAACACAACGTGTAGTTTAACGTTGATCCACAGAATTCCAACTGTGGGAATGTATGAATATATACTATGAAACACAAGAAATAATGAACATATAGTTTCTCAACAATGAGAAGATGTACTGATAAAAAATATATTTTAAATTTAAAAAAGTTTGTTTTTTTTAATTTAATTTACTGGATTCATGTCTGGTTTCTTCTCTGTAGCAGTGAATTTAAAGGTGTTTACCTCACACACTCTGGCTTTAATCCTGTTAAAACCAGTCTGAACCCACAGGGAAATTCTGAACCAGTTGCAGAGAAACCACAGCAACCGCAGGTGAGTCACAGTCAGAGCTGTTCTTTATTTCTGCTGAGGATGTTCTGGAAGCAGGGAGTCCACATGCAGACATGGACCGGGCGTTTTTATTGAGTTCAGAGAGCACAAGTCATATTGTTATCAAGTCGTCTTTTCAAAATAAAATGCTCCAATTTCTAGTAGTAAAATAAGAGGAGTCATGAAAAACTGAAAATGTCTGATTCTCACGTGATGTCTACGTCATTTTAAACCAAGTGTTGACGCTCTGCTTATTTTTCCTCCTCATCATCAGTACTTTTATTACGTTTATTTCCTTATTTATTTGATCTGATTTACCAACCAATGGACAAGTCAACATTTATCAGGACAGTTTTAGGGTCAGGGCTGGTCTTTGTCCTCATCCTAACCCTGTTACATTCACTTCAACATGAAAGGAAAAGAAAAATAAATTCAGACATGTGCACATTGCTGTGTACCTCCGTTGTTCCTCCATCCCCAAGTTCTTTATTTGTGTCTCCTGTGAGAAGAGAAGCAGATATGAGGACTTTAGAAAACACACACACACACGTGAAGGCAGTGAATAACAAGAGACCAGGGCCCCCAACACATCAAAAACATCAGTGTGTTTCTCTGAGCAGGTTTATTTACTTTCTTATTAAACCTGATTCATAAGTGAACCATCCAATGGACAAGTCAACATTTATGAAAGACATTTGGTGAAGAAACAAAAAATGAAACATGAACATGAATCCAACAAATTCTACTAAAACCATTTATTGATTCATAAAAACTTTATTCCATTGTCACTAGAGATCTTGGAAGCTCGCTGAGTAAAGGGTCATAATAGGCCTTTACCTTCCTGTACAGTTTGGGACATGAACGTCTTTTATCACGTCATCAAACAAACCATGTCAGTGAACAGTGTGTAGGTAAACTAATAAATCTACAAACACACAAAGACAAACAGATGTATCCAGTGTGTGTCTGTGGAACCTGTTCATCAAATCAGTACATGGGTAGTACTTCTTCAGAGGTACCAGATTTAAAAGACTTTCCTCAAATGTGACACTTTCTCTGTTTGAATGAGTCACAATCAGTTGCACCTCAGAGTCACATGATCTTAAGAAAGAAGGAAACAATAAATCTAACAGAAAAATACATTTAAAGTTTAGAGGAGCATTTTATTATTTACAACTGAAATATGGAGACAGGGGACAGTGAGAAAACCGAGACAAGTTGTTTGAAACCAGCATCATACTGTCTCTGAATGAATCACCTGGTGACAGAGGTGAGTGGAGTTGAGTGGAGCCATGTTGAGCATGTTCACACCAGCTTCATCAGCAGGACGGAGCTCTGAACTCCCTGTTTGTCTCTTACACTTCATGAAGATCACAACAGCAGTAACAAGACCAACAGCAGCAACAAGACCAACTATTAGTCCCACATGTCCTCTGCTGTCCACTGATGGTTGAACATTTACATTGATGCTGCTGATGGGCTCAGTGTCCCACACGGACCTCTTTCTTCGTTCTATTCTTCTGTGGACGACACGACACTCGTACGTTCCACTGTCATTAATCATCACGTCCGTCATCACCAAAGACACGTCTCCGTCCTTCATCTGTTTGTCCTTCAGCTCCACCCGATTGATAAAAGCTGGATGCTGCTTATCGGAATCAGACTGAGCGTCTCTGTAGAAAAAGACATATTCTGACTTCAGGTCAGGTCTTGTCCACAACACAGCTAAGACGCTCATGTTGCTGGGAACTTTACATGGCAGAGTGACACTGTCTCCAGGCTGAGCTGTGAGGATTTCCTGCCCTAATACAAAAAGGAAGAAAAAGTGTTAATTCAGTGATCAGGACCTGCTCTCTCAGACTGTCAGAGCTTCACACACTCGATCACAGAGAGTTAATAAAGCAGATCTTACCTTCAGCAAATGAAACCAGGACACACACTAAAAGGCACTTCCACAGGAGGGAGGAGCTGAGAACAGCCATCTGAGAAGGGGTTTTGGTGCGACCAACCTCTCACAGGTTCCACTTAGGCAATAAGTCAAACAAAATCTCGGCTTATACTTGGACAGAAGCCAAAGTTGACCAGCAGTTCACAACCACTGTGGGGTAGTTAGTGAACTAACAGGGGACAAGTCCGTTTTTCTCAAGTTGGTAAAGTGGTCTCTATGCAGGGTTCTTTCAAGTTTTACAAACCAAGTCAACACAAGGAAATCAACATGAGTTCTCACAATAACAGGGATTTCAATAGAAACAACTTCATAAACGTCTCAGTACACAGTGAGTATTTCTACTTTTCTTCCTTTAATAAGTTTCTTTGAGCATCACAGTCTTCAAAGTATTTGGTTATTTGATTGTTGTCAGTATTTCAATTAGCATCACAGCTCAAGTCCATCCCAGTCACAGCTGTGTCTCCGCAGCTGTGACTTTCTGTCTTTCTGTGTCTGAGTATTTATAGTAGTGCTGGTTGGTGGACGCCCAGCTTCCTCCTGATTGGTTTGGATGAGGATACCAACCAATGTTTACCTTCCTGTTCTGTGATTGGTCCGGTCTACAACCCGTCTACCAGTGGAACAAGCCCAACTCAACTCTAACCGCTAATTCAGAGAAACTCAGCAGGTAGAAAAGGAGGCTGAGTGGGAGAAATGTTAAAAGTGACGGAAATAGATGAGACTTTCAAACAGGAGCTTGTTAGGAACATGAAACGTGAGCAGGGTTCATAATAAATAATTAGTCATTAATGAACAAACAGGCTCTGACAGATCGTTTTCCCTCTTATATAATAGTTGGTGTGTCTGCAAGTAGATCGAAGCACAATGTAAGTGTTGTGGACATCCAGCAGGTGGAAGTTTGTCCAACAACAGAGGACAGTTTCAGGGTCGAGGCTGATCTTTGTCCTCATCCTAACCCTGTTACATTCACTTCAACATGAAGGGAAAGAAAAATAAATTCAGACATGTGCACTTTGCTGTGTCCCTCCGTTGTTCCTCCATCCCCAAGTTCTTTATTTGTGTCTCCTGTGAGAAGAGAAGCAAATATGAGGACTTTCGAAAACACACACACACACGTGAAGCCAGTGAATAACAAGAGACCAGGGCCCCCAACACATATTGTTTGTTTAACTGCATTGTAACATGTTCTCTAACCTCGCAAAGGGTTCGGATCTGTCGGGAGTTTACAGGCAGCGTCGGTAAAGGCTGCGAGGCGACACAAGCCAGAACATTTTTCTATATTTTGTTTTGTCTTTTCTCTTTCCCTTGGTCTGAAAACTCACACAGGAGTTTTGATTATTTCCAGTCCTGCTGACATGAACTGGCGGACAGAAACATCAGTTTGTTAAAAAATATATATTAATAACCACATGTGTGAAAGAGGAATAAAAATGACCTATTGACAGTTACATGACAGGTGCTTAACAGCAGCACAGCGCTGTATTCTGTAATGTAGTGTATACACCCATCACTTAATGCCTCAATAGGTAACTGCATTACCTATTGAGGGAGCCGGTGCTGAGTGTCTCGCTCAGGGACAAAGCTGTTGTCTGGTGAATGGTATCACTAGGATCACAGACTGTAGTGAGCTTTGATGAAGTGTCGTTTCCGATGTTCGCCACAAGACGAAGATCTGCGAGGCGACACAAGCCAGAAATATGTCCTGCTGGACATAAGAAACATAAGAGAATCAAGATGAGCTCACAACAACAGACGGGGTTTTGGTGCGACCAACCTCTCACAGGTTCCACTTAGACAATATGTCAGACTCGGTTTATAGTTGGACAGAAGCCAACCCATCATTCATTACCTATTGACAGTTACATGATAGGTGCTTAAGAGCAGCACCGCGATATTCTCTAACCTCGCAAAGGGTTCGGATCTGTCGGGAGTTTACAGGCAGCGTCGGTAAAGGCTGCGAAGCAACACATCTGTTCTGAAAACTCACACAGGAGTTTGGATTATTTCCAGTCCCGCTGACATAAACTGACATGTGAGAGGTTGGTCGCACCAAAACCCCGTCTGTTGTTGTGAGCTCATCTTGATTCTCTTAACAAACCAGAACAATTCTCTACATTTTGTTTTGTCTTTTCTCTTTCCTTTGGTCTGAAAACTCACACAGGAGTTTGGATTATTTCCAGTCCTGCTGACATGAACTGGCGAATCAGTGTATTTAAAAAAATAATATTAATAACCATGTGTGTGAAAGAGGAATACAAAACCTCGATGAGCGGGGTTTTAATGACCTATCATTCATTACATTACTTTCCCTCCCCAGCTGTGCAGTGTTGGTCGAAGCCCGATAGAAATTGGGGAGGGTTTCGTCAGGAAGGACATCCGGCGTAAAAACTGTGCCAAATCAACATGCAGACAATGATCCACTGTGGGGACCCTGAACTCACGGGATAAACCGAAAGGACAAAAAAAATATATATATTACATTACATTGGTGGTGGAAACATTATTCCAGCGTCAGGTGAGCAGCCATATAACATAGAACATTTCGGTTACACAACCGAAAATGTCGAGACCGAAAAACCTGCCTCAGACACTCCCACCTTCAGTATAAAAGACAGTGATGTGTGTAACTAGAGTCAGTCTCTTCCAGGATTGACTCAGGTTTATGAAATGCTTTGCTAGGAGACTTGATAAACCTATTACAGCACACTCAGAAGGACTCCAGTGTCTTATTTAAATCTTTGTTTGCGCGTTGGAAACTTGAGATTTTACTTGAAGAAAATCAAAGTATCTGCTTTGAGTTTGGACCAACTGCCATGACAGTATGTTGTTTTCCATTCACTTCTATTATAAAACATAACTAATCACGTTTTACTTCCCTACTCCACCTGCCTATTATGACCCTTTACTCAGCGAGCTTCCAAGATCTCTAGTGACAATGGAATGACGTTTTTATGAATCAATAAATGGTTTTAGAAGAATTTGTTGGATTCGTGTTTCTTCACCAAAGGGCTGACATTCAGAAACCTCCACTGTGTGTTTGTTCATGAACTCTATGAGCAGTGTCTTTCTCCACCTTTTTAGTAAAAATGACTCCTCCTCACTTGATCTGGATCCTGCACTGAGCTGCATGTGTCCTTGATGATCTCTACAAACACAAATAGACTCTGGGAATATTCTTCATGTGATTATATGCTCAACCAAGTTTATGGCTCAGTGACACTGAATATTTGCATTTAGTCAAATAAAATGCTGAGACTGATCTGAACTCAGTTGAAGTTTCATCATCTTGTCAATGTTCAGACAAAAAGTGAAACCATGAACAAACCCAATTCATATTTGGACATCACCAAGAGGGATTGTGTCAAAAACTACAGCAAATTAATTTGGACTTATTGGAGCTTTAACCGGGCTAAGAACTCAGAGTAGGACAAAAGTAGAACTCTTTGAAGATATATTTCATGTTCAAACCAATTTGAAACGATATTGTTCTTGTCTCTGTTGTTTCAGGTCTAATATCTATGAGGAGAAAAGTTCTTGATGATAATTTTAAGAGACGTTTTTCAATCTTGTAGTTACTAAGTAATAAAAAAATCAAGGCCTCCTGATTTAGAGAAGATGTAGTTGTAAATGTACATTTGGATATTTAGACAGAACAGATTAAGAAGCAATTTCCATGGTAAAAGAATCATTTTCATATCTTGAATTTTAGCCATAAACATTTGTCAGGAGGACAAACAGCAAAATATCACTGTTAGTTATTTATCGGAGCTCAGACTTTTCCTGCTCCCGGTTTTAAATGGCTGTAAAACCCTTCACTAATGTCCGACAGTGACGGTTGGAGGAGCAGCAAAGCTCCACCTGTGGATGACTTCGCCCATGATCTGCTCAGCGGGATTTTCTCTGTCCGAGTGAACAGATGATCGTCCCCGCGTGAAATATTCCATCACTGCTCTGTCAGAAAAACTGTGCCGTCCTTTCTCCGTTGCCGTGAAATTTCACGTAGTACGTGTCTGTCACTGTGGGAAAAGGCGACGCCTCCCTTCATGATCTGCTCAGCGGGTTTTTCTCTGTCAGAGTCAACAGGTAGACGATGATCGTAAACTCAATCGCCGGATTTTTCTCCGTCAGAATTAGTCGAACTCGTCTCCTCCTTCATATCAGCGCGATTAGAGTTGGATGTTTGCAGGTGGAAACTTTAGTGTATTGTGGAGTCTGACGTGAAGCTGGAGTTATTGTGTCTCCACCACTGCTCCTGTGCAGATGGAGACACAAAGCTGCTTCGTGCCCTGGTGTTGGTTTGGGCTTATTCTGTCCGCAGGTGTTTGCACAAACAGGTAAGACCTGCGTTTTCAATAGATTTTAATATCCCACGTATTTATTAGTGTATTATTTCACACATTGTTGAAATATAATAAGTGTTAACAGAACGAATAATTACAGTAAAACAAATATTTGCTGACTATTATAATTCAGTAATGAAACATGGTAAAGAAAATTGAAATGTATTTCTACTTATAGTGAACAAATATTGTTCTAATAGTTTTTCAAACATAAATGTATTGGCAGGTAAACAATAACACAAACTTTCATCATGTTTTCAGTCTGTTAAAAACCTCTTTCTTACCAGAAACTTTACAGTTTCCTTTATTTAAAGAGCGGACAGTAAAATAATGATAATCATCATCAGTCTAAAAATGAATGAGGTGAAAGTTTCTCTTAAACTTTTAAAGAAAACCTTTTTATGAGCTTCCAAACACAAGGACCTTGTTAGTTACAATGCTGTTAAGACAGACCTTCAGTTGACTTTATTAAAAAAAACAGTACAGTAAGATATAGTACAACATTCAGCTATTCACTATATATTTTTATTATGTTTTAATTACTGAATTATGATAATCAGCAAGGAAAATATCGTATCACATATTGTTATTATTCATTCTGTTCTTACTTATATTTGTCATATTTCTTTTCACTAGTATTCAACTACAGTATCTACGGTACTTTAAAAACTAATACAACCATTGAATTAGATCATAGTTTACTAATTTTTCTATTTATATTATGTAAAATTATTTAGTACTTTTTATTAATTTTATCCACCTGCTGGCTTTAGGACACACACTCAGGCTTCTGTCATACATATAAATCTTTCTATCGTCTTTACTTTGTCTCTGTAACATCTCTGTTCTGTTTGTTCCTCTTTGTTTCGGTCTAGTAAACATCACAGCTGAACCTGGACAGACTGTGTTTCTGTGAAGCTGCCAGCAACATGAGCGTCTTAGCTGTGGTGTGGACAAGACCTGACCTGAAGTCAGAATATGTATTTTTCCACAGAGACGCTCAGTCTGATCCAGAAAACCAGCATCCACCTTTTATCAATGGGGTGGAGCTGAAGGACAAACACACGAGACGTGTCTTTGGTGATGACGGACGTGATGATTAATGACAGTGGAACGTACGAGTGTCGTGTCGTCCACAGAAGAATAGAGGAGGAAAAGGTCCGTGTTGGACACTGAGCCCATCAGCAGCATCAATGTAAATGTTCAACCATCAGTGGACAGCAGAGGACATGTGGGACTAATAGTTGGTCTTGTTGCTTCTGTTGGTCTTGTTACTGCTGTTGTGATCTTCATGAAGTGTAAGAGACAAACAGGGAGTTCAGAGCTCCGTCCTATTGATGAAGCTGGTGTGAACATGCTCAACATGGCTCCACTCAACTCCACTCACCTTTGTCACCAGGTGATTCATTCAGAGACAGTATGATGCTGGTTTCAAACCACTTGTCTTGGTTTTCTGATGGTCCCCTGTCTCCATATTTCTGTTGTAAATAATAAAATGTGTCTCTAAACTTTAAAGTTGTACCTGTATTAATTTTTGCCGTCTTTCTTAAGATAATGTGACTCTGAGGTGCAACTGATTGTGACTGATTCAAACAGAAAGTGTCACCTTTGAGGAAAGTACTTTGAAATTTGTTGGATCTGAAGAAGTACTGTGTTCCTTTGTAATGTGGTGTTTAAACCTGTGGTTACTGTGAGCTTGTCTTAAATTTCTCATCCTAACTGAGGTTTGATTAAGATTTAACATTCACAGGCTATAAAATGGTTCAAGTAGAGCATGTTAACGTCTGCTCGATCTCTCTGAAAAACCCAGTGAACCAGTTGTAGATTCAGGTTCCAGGATCTCTGACATGCAGAGTCAAACACAATTTGTCAGACAGCTCCTGGGACATGTTGGACCTTTAGTGAAATAACACAAGTCTCAGTAGTCACCAGGTAATGTACACGATAAAACACAAAGTCTTTACTTCATTTACCTCAATTCAGAAAGAGGAGCAGGGTTACAATGACGTTTGGTGTCGTGGAACAAAGATCAGAATGAAACTGTCCTCTGTTGTTGGACAGATTGAAGCTCCTCTCCTGTCTCCTGTTGGACGTCCACAACATTTAGATTGTGCTTTGATCTAATCACACACAGTATGTAAAATGAAGTATTCAAGTAACTATTCACAGTAAAAATGTATAATTGTTCCTTGTGACTGTAATTATAATACTGCATCTGGATCTGGTTCTACCAGTCCTGTATAAATGTCCTATAATGACTATCCAATAATAATAATTATTATTTCATTATTCATACTCTACTTTATAACTCTACTTGTTTAAAATGTTGGTTTGAATCAGGTGCAAGCTGTTTTTTTACAATCAGTTTTTATTCAGAGCAAAGCTGTTTTTGTCGCTTTTGGATGTATTGACGTTAAAGGGCTGAACAACACCGACAGTTTTATGTTGTGTAAAATATTTTCGACCTTGTCCACGAAACGTACAAAAGAATTCCTTCTGAATACCAGCTTCACTCATTTGATCCTGGATCTCTTTAGTGACTTATGGAAAACATGACCGAGCACAGCAGAAGGACTCAAACTAAACATTATTCTAAATATTGAGAACTACACACTTCGAGCAATAATTTCTTGGTGTAAACATTGTCCATGTGTATGTCAAAACTATTTCCTAACCAGCATCTGTTCAGCTCAGAAGTGATACTCAGTGTTGACATCCACAACGTCATTGATGTCCTGGTTGGATGCTACTGTTGCCATGGAGACTGGTAGGTCATTTCCTGTCCGAGGAGTTAATTTAAAAAATTAGAGACAGTTTATAAGCAACATTAAAAAGGTTGAAATTATATAAAAAATAAATTATTGATTTTTGTTTATAATGTTTGTAAGATGAGTGAATGGTTCAGAGTGTTACCTGTGGGTCTGTGTCGATATAAAGACACCACGAGAACAGTGGAGATGAAGTATGGACAGAACACCACCAGGTGGAGGAGCAGTCTGAACACCAGAGGGAGGGAGGTTGCAGCAGAGGATGGGGTTGATTTAAGGGGTGTGGTAGATGGAGGAGGTGTTGTAGGATTATCTGTAGAGAGAATCCACCTGTTCAGGTGAACATATCGATGAAATAAGTGTTGAAATCAAAGTGAAGCTCCTGACCTGTGACGTAGATCCAGCTGGGTGGAGACTCTCCATGACTGCTGATGTGACACTTGTAGAGGCCTTCATCAGACTTGGTAACATGGTGGATGGTCATGTGACCTGTAGGCTCAGTCCTGATGAGGGAGCCATCTTTATAGAAATCAGCTGGGAGCTTGGAGGAGTTCTTCATTGCACAGCGCAGAGAGACATCATGTCCCTCCATCACAGGGAGGACAGGACTCTGCAGGATCACTGCTCCACCTCAACACAGAGACAAAATACAGCATTTCATCCATTTCCACACAGCTTCATCAACACTAACTCCACAGTCTGATCTTACCAGTGACAGTGATGATGATGCTGCTACTGGTTGATCCCTCTCTGGACTCACACCAGTAAACTCCACTGTCCCATGGGAGGATGCCAGTTATGGTACAGGAAGAACCAGCTTGTTCTCCCCAGTCAGCTCCACACTCAGTCCTGCTGTCCATGGTCGTGTTCCTCCTCAGTGTCCATTCAGCAGTGCTGTCATCCTCCTCACAGCTCAGAGACACAGTCTTCCACTGAAAAAACTGTGAGCTGCTGGGACTCACAGTCAGACGAGCTGTGGACAAGTAACTGCATTTAAAACACAGCTACGACGTCTTGACGCTTTGGGTCTCAGGACATGAGTAACTCTGTAATAGCCATCAGTGAATCATGAGCTCACACACAACAATGTATATGCAATAAATAATCTGGTTTGGGAAGAAGCTTCATGTGAGTGATTTCTGCTTTTTGCTAATCCCCACACTAAGAAACTGATGTGATGTTTCCCTGTATGTTAAAACTCTGGATGGTTGCTCTGATGGATATTTACTCTCTTCATGTTGTAAGTGGATCTATTATTTGGCTTTTTCACTGAAAATCTGATTCTGTATGTCAAACACTCCTGTGTATGAGGTGAGATCAGGGAAACGGCAGAGATGAGACGTTCAGGGACAGTGCAGAGAGATGATATATAGAACATAGATCACAGCCAATTACTTATTCCCACCATTCATCCTGATATATTCTTCTTTAAAGTTACATTTAACTTAACTATTTAGGTGTAATTCTCTGAAAACACACAGAGAGATTAGCAGCATGAGCTAATTCCAATGTGTGAATTCACTCTATTAACGATGTTTCAGGACATTAAAACATTTTTTATTGTTTTTGACATAAACATATTACATTACTTTGAAACAGTACAATGTATTTTATGCTAGTGTTTTTGAATGTTTCAGTTGTTTAAACATTATCAGTAATGTGTGAATTTTCCTTGATAAATAGAAAGAAGACAAATAATACTATTTGTTTTATATCACAAAACCTTTGTTTACAATCAATGCAATATGGCTTTTTAGCAAATCATGCAGACATAATAAATAGATGCCTGAACCAGCACACAGGGGAGCTGTGATGTTATGTGAGTAGCTCACATCTGTGCCTTTTATTTCTCTGTCTATTTTGACACATGAAGGTAGAACAATTTGAGTTACCAAGTTCATTGTTTTTAGTTACCCTGACTTAGATTTTATTTAAAATCAATGCATGCAGAACTTTTTGACCAGAATTTTTCCTTTTCCTTGCACATAAAACTGTTTTCTAGAACAGCCTTCTTCCACCTACAGAACATGGACAAAATTAGAAGCATCCTGTCTCAAAATGATGCTGAAAAACTGGTCCATGCATTTGTTACCTCTAGGTTGGACTACTGTAATTCCCTACTTTCAGGATGCCCCAGTAACTAAAGAGCCTGCAATTAATCCAAAATGCTGCAGCAAGAGTGCTGACTGGAACTAGGAAGAGAGATCATATTTCACCTTCACTAGCTTCTCTCCATCAGTTTCCCATTAAATCTAGAATAGGATTTAAAACCCTGCTTCTTACATATAAAGCTCTGAATGATCAGGCTCCATCAGTTATATACTGTCCACCTGCATCAGACAGTGGAGGCTCTGTGCAGCAGAGTGATACACCGTCAGTGTAGGAAGGAGCGTTACCACAGATTTTTCATTCCTATCGCTGTCAGTCTGTACAGTTCAACAGTTCAGCTGAATATCTCAGGTTATTCTTGATTACTGTAAGTTCTCTTGTCTGTGTGTTTGTTTCTTTAGGTTATAAATGCTTATCGATATATACTATATATTCAACTTTTCAAATTTTGTAAATAAAAAAAAGTGCTTTTTACACCCTACACCATCCCTGTGAGCTGCTTAACAAGTGAATTTCCCCACTGTGGAATCAATAGCACTACATACCAGTGCAGCCCTGTCACACACTAAACTCAAATACATCTCTGGTTGTGTTCCGGATTTCAACACATAAATTGTATTAATTTGCATACAATTTTGTGTGTTCTATTTAACTTTTAAATAGAACACACAAATCTAATCTAGAGCATGAAGAGGAGGAATCCAGTGATGAAGAGGATGGCCATGCTCAGGCTGCACATTCAAGTCAAAGAATGGGAACCTATCCTGGTCTTCATCCCCACCTAAGAATCAAGGTAGGCTTTCAGCTGAAAATGTTATCAGGACCTACAAAATATGCCGTAACCCGGGACTCATGACATCAAATCCTGCTTTGAACTGTTCCTGACTGAGTCCATTGAAACCATAGTGGTAAACCCAACCAGCTTGGAGGGGAAACAGATTTACAAAGACAATACGAAGGAGGTAACCCAGACAGAAAAAGCGTACATGGGTCTTTCGGTTTTGACTGGTGTGTACACATTCAGAAACAACAAGTAGAGATACAAGGCCGAGAAGCAAGATCACTTGCTGCAAGAGAGAGAGGTGACAAAAGGAAGAGCTGCAGTCTATGTGCACCAAGAAATGTGAAACATATTGTGCAACATGTGCATGAGACAAAAACATCACTGACGTTTGAATTAATCCACTCCACCAAGATTAGAAGCCTGATTTTTTTCAGTTTTTTTTTCTGTTATCAGGTAAAATGCATCTGATAGACTTATGGACATTGTAATGTTATTGCTCTTTAATTTTTAGACATTGATTTTAGAATATTGTGAAACTGTCAAGTGTATTTTTGGGATAATCCCCCTTGTACAAAAATAAAATCTCTCTGGTCACTTTTGACTGGGAACACAACAGGTATATTACTGAAATTATGGTTTTTAAAGATTGAATTCAAGATGCATAAGCTCAGATCAATGCGTCATACAGATCATAAATTAAGAAAGACGTTGAACAACTTGTAATGGTCACAAGAACTCAAGTAAAAATATTAAACACAACAAGTGATTATAACAACGAAATGAAGACAACATGAGGGTTATCAACTTGCTAACACATCGACACTAAGATAACAGGTGCACCGACCTTGATGGGATGAGCAGCAGAACACTGAGGTCAGCCCTGAGGAGGAATGAAACAGGTTTTAGGTCTCACACTGAACTTCAGAGAGAGTGCTGGAGTACTAAACGCAAAATCATCCCAGTATCTTTATACTTTATTTATATATAATAAACATGTCAGCAGCCTGCTCTCACAAATAACATGCACAGTAGCTTTAGACACTGAAAACTGAAAACACGGAAACACGTAGAAAGAGGTAAAGGGCACAAAGTCCTTGAGGTCACAAGAATTCGAAAGTAAAGCTAAAGCCTTTAACACTCTTCTCTACTCTAACACTTTTTATTCATGGAATGTTTCCAGCTATTTTGTTCAATCTGTATCTCCATATAAAAACTAAGAGCCGCCATATGTTCTCATGAACTTGTTCGTTAATTAAGCTGGATAGTAGGTTTTACTCACAGAGCAGCCACTGAAGAGACCTTTGCTTCATCCTGCCATTTACAGATGTGAAGTCAACAGCGGTGTTCTACCCGCCTCCTTCCTGTCGGTAAGTGCGTGGGTTTTTCAGCAGGGATGTGACTTCAGTTTATTAGAAAACAAAACCATCAGTAGGGGTCTTATTTAATAAGTCAGATCTTGACCTCCCTGTCACACATGAACACGTTTACCCATGTTACTGTATGTAATGCAGTACAATTTAACATCCTCACACAGCTCTGAAACAGTTCTAACAAAACCCAATTCTTATAAAGATTGTCTGTGTATGTGCTTTTATAGTGATTGTTTTGTTCCACACGTGCTGCAAAATATTCTTTACATACAGGTTTTAACATGGAATTTATCAATGCAGTTTATTCACTTGGCAGATTAGATTATATAACAGTCAACCATAACCTACAAAAACAGCAGCAAAACTGTGAAACCGGTGGTGTGAATAACCAGAGTGACCACAGTCTTCCTGGAACAGATGCTTCTGCAGAAATGAAATGATGAGAATTTCCTGAGTGTTTGCTTTTTATCTGAGTGAACACGATTTTTTTTTTGTGTGTACGTGCTGTTTCATTCTAATGTTTATCAGTGATTTTTCTGCTAAAATGAGTTTATGCCTGGTTAGATTTGAAGGTTTGGTTGGCTGTGACAAAATCAGGTCGGTACAGTAACAGGACTCAGAAATCTATGCAGTATGCAAAAAGTGCAGTATGAGAAGCAGTGTAAACACACCACACGGGCTTTTTGTAATGACTGACTAATGTAAAAGTAATGTCCACTTATGTTTTAATTGTTTGATTTCATTACTAAATTGATACCAGGAGACAGAAAATGACAAAAATTGAACTTTTCCAGCTTTTTGTTTTAAAGCATTATTTATTTAGGCTTGTTTTCACTGAGATTCGCTCTTCGGCAGAAACACCCTGGTCACCTTGACTCTGATATTTTCTAAGGAGACTAAGTTCTGAGTATGAGTCCATGGTAGCCAACTCCCTTTCTGCACGCTGCAATTTGGCCCAACGGCCAACCTAAGACGAATTGTCTGCAAGTAATTCACCGTTGTTGCCTTCCACATGAGGTGAGACGGGGGTGGAGTGTACAGCTCAGTGCTGTTTTACTGTGTGTATGAAGACTGATGAAAACAAGGAAATGACGGAAATGAAGTTATCCTGTAGGGTCGGGAGGTTAAAGCAGGTTTCTTTCATTCCTCAACTCCAGCACACGTGTCTGTACTGCAACACTGGAAATGACACTGTACTAAAACACAATGTTACTGTTCGGTTTTCTTCTGTGACTATTCCATAGGGTTAGGAATAAGTATGTTATAGTTTAATTTAGCTTGTTAGTATACTTTTAGTTTTATTTAGTATATTTCTAGCTTTTGCTTTCATAGAATAAAATGTGTGTTTATTAGAAACCTGTTCACTGACGTCCTTATGCCAAACTTAGATGATCCATCATTTCCTCTCTCGAAAAGAAGGGAAGACAATTGTACTCCATCCAAAACAGTGTTAGGTCCACAAGGAGCAGATGGAGAAATAGAAAGGAGGAGGAATATGAGACTATGGTATTTGTAGGGAGAAATTAAAACCACAAGATGGCGGCAGTGGAACAGATGGAATTGCGGCTGCCAATAAATAAATAAATAAATAAATAAATAAAGAAGAAGACGACGACGACGAATTCCTGTCTTGTTCCCTGTTCTGTGGAATTCCATAGTGTCTGTGATGGAATAAGGAAAAGTTGACAAAGTAGAAAGATAAAGAATGTTTTGATGAAGAACTTTTGAAGATGCTGCATCTTGGGCCAGTTTCTAGAACATTCTTATTGCTGCTGTGTTTGTTCGTGAGCGTGTTTCTTCAAGGGAACAGCGGTGAGTGAGTTCTTAGTCGTTAGCAGACGGCGTTAGCTAGTAGCTTTAGCCAGCTAACGTTTGCTCGGTTTTCTCTCACTTGTTTAATTACGTTGTTCGTGGTGAATTATTTAGGTTTTTCTAGCGATTATCGTGACCAAGTGAGACCTTCCGTAGGGTCACGTGACTGCACGCCGTCTAAAACTAAAAGTTAACTAACTAACGTTGAAGTTACGTGCTGCAGCTTGAGCAATGCATATGTAACCGAGCATTTAGCTTCGCCGGGCTAGTAGCCAGCATCGACATGCTAGCGGGTAGCTACGTATCCAGCTAGGAACGTGAGGTACGGGGCTCGTCAAACGAGTAGCCTCGCCGGGTTGCTGTCCTCGGAGAGTGATCGGCTGAGACACCGGCGGCCTCTCACTTGCTAAATAGGTTCTTGCTCTTCTCAGCAAGTCTGATTTTTGGCACATTCCGTGCGTTATAGTGCGGACAGTTTGGCTTTTAGGGGGAAAAAGTGCTCTATGTCCTACAAAGAGACAAAGCTGAGTTCTGGCATCGTTAAAGACCTTATTGATGCACCTGCACCAGTTCCTAACCAGGAGGCTTTTAATATTTCTGTGAAAGTGCCTTGAACTATAGGCCTATACAGTAAAAAGGTTTTATATCAGTATTAACTAATTAACAATTGTCCATAAATCACGAGTAAAGATGTCCTGCAAACATCGAAATTCAACTTCAGTTGTTTTACTTAGAATGTGCTGTCGTCCCTGGACTCAACCTACGTCGCTGTGATGGAGCAACCACCGATATGTTCGGAAGACTGTTACCAGTTGACAGAGTCACTAATAAATGTAAAACATACTGGCGACAGATTAGTCTTTCTCGGTCCCCCCTGGTGGTTGGAGGAGAGGCCACAGTGTTGTGTCCAATTTTTTTGTCCCCCTAACCCATGCAGATGTGTTTCCCCTCACGTTAACCTGTGTTCGGTTTGTGGAATAGCAGAGATTATAGTATGTGAATGCTGCACATACAGCATTTAGGATGAAGGGTTTAAAAAAAATCATAGGGAATCAAAACATTATCATGTGGAATGATGCCAAGAGGGATGATTCAAAGAGCCATTTTGTTTTACATCTGGCCATTAAAAATAGTGTGTGAAAATTGGAGAGCCACATATATATGAGCAAATGTTCACACCATCCCTTAGAGTTTGTCTTTAACTTCTTTAAATTACAGCAAATGAGCATTTTGAATTGCTAAATAAGATGTTGACCTGTATCGCACATACTAAGTTAACGTCTTCATTAACTTTACAAAGCTGCATTTACCAATGACCTCATCGAGTGGATAAGGTCTAAAATAGTTTTGTTGGTGCCGAATTGTTCACATATATAAACCCCACAAATATTAAAACATTTCAAATTTGAACTTCGGGAAGATCACTGCTAAAGAATAATGATGTTAGATGAGAATGTATTTTAATCAGGATTCCAAAAGTTAGAATTGTTATTAGAAAGTCCTAAATTATGTAACCATTTTTTATATTGTCAAGACACTGGTCATAAATGTGGAGGTTTCCATTATTAGTAATCAGACATCTTCAACAAGTTTGTAGTACATTCTGGATGGGCAGCAATTACATTTATTGGCTGGTGTAGAGGGCGAGAGTCCTCAGATGGAGGCAGGTGTTTTGTTCAAATAATTTAAGCCTTATGTTTATGTCCCTCAGGTCAGCTGAACATCACCGCCCACCCTGGACAAAACATCACTCTACCGTGTCAGGCTCCTGTCTCCAAAGACTTCATTGCTGTGGAGTGGACCAGATCTGACCTGAAACCATCACAGTACGTCTTTTTTTTCCGTAATGGTCGCAGTGATAAAACCCACCAGCATCCATCCTTTGTTAACCGAGTGGACCTCCTGGACAGACAGATGAAGGATGGAAATCTGTCTTTGAATCTGAGGAATGTGAACAGCAGCGACCATGGAACGTACGAGTGTCGAGTCAAAGAGAAAGAAAGGAGACGCGTTTTAAGAGGTGTTATTAATTCTGAGCCCGTCAACGTCATCAGACTCACTGTTACAGATTCAGGTGAGTTTGATAACAATTAAGTGGTTAGAATTAGGCGTGAGATCATGTACAGTAGGACACACTGGCCATATCGAAATTGTTAAAAGTCAAAAATCTGCCTCATTAATGCAAAAAATACATGTGAAAGCAGCATTCGAGCCACAATGATTAAAGTGCATTGTCACGGTTAATAATGTTACAGCATAACAAGTAGAAAGTCAGGCGACCGCATGTATGTTATGTTTGACCTTTTGGATTTATTGCATTTGAAATAACTAGTGAAGGTGCATAGATCTGATGGGGATGGAACATGTAACAAGATCCAAGAAAGCTGTTCCAATCATTTAATTACATCAACCAAACATCAATAAATCGATGGATGATTCTTTTTTGTTTTTTCTATACATAACTGAAGAGGTCATCATAATAAATGATGATGAAATGATTGAATAAAGCAAATTAAGATGTATTGAGTTTCACTTAAGTCATTGATGCATCTGCAACCATGACATTTTATAAATATGAGTACAAGTACATCAGCTGGTACTTTTTAAGCACCAGTACATCCTTGATCTGGAACCCCAAATCAAAATAACCCCAAAAATGGTATACATGAGTTTGAGGGGGGAAATGGGTTCTGTGGATTTTTTTTTATCACCTACCTGTCACCTGATATTTATATCTGATTCTGATCTGCAGATCTCACTCCTGAAGGCGTCAACAAGGGTGGACCTGTTGGACTGGGAGCTGGTTTGGTGGTTCTTGGTGTTCTGGCTCTGCTTCTTCTTGTTTTTGGTGCTATTGGTTTTGTGGTCTACAAAAAATGTAAAGGACACAATAATCCAAATTCATACCAACCTCCTCTTGAACAAGACGTTACATCAAGCGTGTAGCTGGGAAGTTTCTCCATTTTCCTTACTTTTTAATCTGTTGGGTCGTGAATGTTTCTTGTTACTTTTTGTCACTTTTTTGGTGCTTGGCATTAAAATTACATAGCTTTAAGAAAGAAAAACCCTAAATAAGAGTTAACATACACACACATAAAACAAATGGGCATGTGATTATGATGGATTCTGTGTGAGCAGTACAAGTGTAACTGTGAGTTTATTTGCCAGCCCTTTAATTCACTGGAAAATCCACCCAGTGCTAAGCCACTGTCCAGCCCTCAGGGAGCCTGTCCAGGAGGACATGTAGAGTAAAATGGAGACTAGCACAGAGCCACTACAAGCTAATAATTTATGAACTGTTTGAACGTGTTGAATGATTGTTTTGGAAAGGGAGAGAGTGTGAAAGATGATTTGATTTAATGTAATATTAAACTGATAATTTTATGAATGTACACATCAGCTAGGTGCTCAATTTCTGTTTGTTCATATTGAATAAAATATTTAATAATGACAGATGCCAAACAAGCACTTTGGATGTGCTACAGAAAAAAACGATTTACCGTTTACTCTGTGTGTTAACATTGCCTTTTGTAAAACCTATGTTTTTGTGTGTCTTTCTAATGAAATTATATATTTTTTAAAGAGAAAATGTTTATTATGTGATGTTTGGATCATGTTGTCATTGCCTTAGGTTACAATCCTTCTTCACTTCCTGTGAAATATATTTTATAACTGTCCCATTTTATAACAGATCCACAATTTCAATGTTAAAAAAGGGATATTAAATATCCAGAGAGCACTGTGGTTTTCCTTGTCCTCCTTTATTTAGCATATCTGCAGGTCTCTGATACGGTCTGAAAAACATCTTGCATTCAATGAAAATTGTACTTGTCTCCTGACAACAGTGCACATTAATGTTGGTACTAAAATGTTGCTGTTAGGAGGTTTTCTACATTTTTGTAATGAGAGATTCTTCTGACTGTAACAACAGCTGCTACTGTCGTCAACTCGGGATTTCAAGAGACGACTTTAGATCAAATGTACAGACACTTTTAAACATGTTAACTTGGCCATTTTATCATCTGTGTGTAGGTGACGTTAATTTAAACCAAAGTATCCTGATAAACTTTTTCTAAAACGTCAGAATAAATTCCCAATTTTAGATTTTGTATTAATGTTTACCCATCATAGTTTGGATGGTCTGATTGTGCTGGATGACACAGGTCACAGTTTCCAGTTTAATCTTTGAGAAAATATCAGGTGGGCGATCGCAACAAACTGACAGCATTTTGTAACATCAACATTAATAAGATGTCGGTGATAACGTTTTTTTCCATCGGTTACCTTATTTTAAAGGCAAATCAAATTCATTAATTAACTGGATGTTTTATTTATCATTTTGCCAAATTCACCAGAAGCTATTGAGAATAAAAAAAATAACCTTGGCCAGGATTTTAATAATGTACTATCAAAGAACTGAGATTTCTGATTAGAGTTTTGTCCCTTTATTTCCTTGGCATAAGAAAGAAGAACTGTATAGAGGTGACTCTTCACAGGTTACAGAGGATGAGGAGAAACGTGACTTAATATAGAATATATGCAGAATTTATGTACAGGTGTTGTCATTTAAGACGTAATCATAGACAGAATATCATGGTGCATGTTATGTGGGTTCCTATCAAAAGCAAAATTAAATCACCAGATTTTTCAAGGGAGTTTGGTGGCTCATTGGTTGTCGTAGTATTATTTTTGCACAATTGTTAAGGACTTTATTTGAGACAGGTATTTATTTCTAATCTTTCCTATTAAATTAACTGTCATTTTCAAACAGTAAATAATGTATGTTTCACAGTAAAAGTCTTGCGGCCCAAAAATGTAGATCATTTTAATGTGTTTAGAACATAATAGTATACAATTTAAATTATTACAATAACAAGTTTCTAGTTTGTTTCTGTCATATTGGTTTTTTACAGTTGTATATCTGCAAAACAATATGTCAGAGTTAGATATTTAGTGTATCCTGCTTATCACACTCCCACCTCATATTTTCTGGATCTTTATCGTCCATCCATCCAGTATCTTTAACTGCTTCTGTGCTTAGGGTTACGAGGGCTGGAGCCTACACAGGGGGAAGGGGTTTACCCTGATCAGGTCTCCAGTCTCTCTCAGGGCCAACACAGAGAGACATACATAGACAGACAACCTTCCACATTCACACCTATAGACAATGTGGAGTCACCAATTAACCTAACATGCATGTGTTTGGACGGTGGGTGGAAACTGGAGGAAACCCACTCACACATGGGGAGAACATACAAACTCCACACAGAAAGGCCTCAGTCGGCTGGGGACACGAACCCATACCCTTCAAGCCTGTTTCTGTTTTTTACACTTTGCAGATTTGACTTTGTTGACTGAACCTGTTCAGTATAATCTTATATTTAATCTTATTTACTGGTTGAAATGATTCATTCATAGATTACAATGTATCTCACCACCATTTTCTCCTCTACAACTTAGGGATATGATCTGATTATTGACATTAGTTTGATCAGAGCGTAACACTACGTCCTTCTCTTTGTGAGTGAGCTTGTAACTGTAGTGTTTCTACTTACAGGATCTTCAGTAGTTCAGTCAGAATGAAGGAGCAGGAGCATTAAGATCAAACACTGTTTAAGTTACTGTGGTACAAAACAGAAAACCAACAGCAAATTAGTAATATAATAATAATAGTAACAATAGAAAGCAGAAATGGAAAACCCCAAATCACAGGTGTGTAGACTCTATACACGTAAACATTATATTTATTTGCACAGTAAAGGATACTTTGTGTGTGTGTCTCCTGGCATGTGTCCTGAGCTGTTCTGCCTCTGAGGGTAAGTGAAGTTTTGTCCACTGAGCTGATGGAAAAACATCGATTCTAAGTGGAAGCAGATCTGTTGGCTGTTCGGTCTGTAAACGTGCAGTGTCTCACACACACAGACGAGGTTTCAGATTCGTTCTGTTAAGGCCGATTTTTAAACTGTAAATAGTAAATATTTTAGAGAAGAAAAGATACTTTCCTGGTTTTTCTAAGAAAAGCTTCCTGCACATGAGTCATTTTGTTGTCTCTTCCAGCACATGAGGACAGTCCCAACATAAAGTTGTAAACACTGTACGATGCAGCATAAACAGGGACCATCCTGTCCCCTCCTGATTTTGTCCACACTGTCACAGACAGATTTTGGTCTGACGCCACCCTGGCAACAGGGAACAGTCACATATGGATCCCGTTGGGTCACTTCCTGTGGGGGATTCAACTCTGTTGTAATCTGTTGGATTCCCACCAAACATCTGCTTGTAATAACGACTACAGGCATGAAAATGAATTCTGAGTTTTGTGAATGAATGCAGATTTTTTAATCTGCTAAAAAGCTGTTTAATCAAATGAGAAGCAGCCACAAGAACACATCTTTTACCTTCACAAGGCAGATAAACAAAGATCCAAACGTGAAAAAGAGAAAAATGCAGCCAGAGAGAAGAACAGCAGCTGCTGTGTGACTTCATCTTTTCTTCCTGATGTTTTTAACCAACACTGTCTCCCACCCACACACTCATCCCACAGTTTGAGGACAGAAAACCAAACACACAGTACTTTTACTTCACAATAAAATGAGAAACTGAAGTTTTTAATTTTAGTCTCATTCCTCTTTTGATTTCAACCCCAACATCTTCATAGTTCAGCAACAACAGAGGAATTAGTCGAGCTGAATTGGAGCTGAAGGACAAACATCTGAAGGACGGAGACGTGTCTGTGATTCACCATCAATGACTAAATCAGTCATGACAATGACTGATTTATTTATAAAGTTTCATAAACAAGTAAACACTGAAAGAAAATTGATTATATTCTTACACATTAATATGTAAACCAAACCCTGAGGGAATTTGCAAAAATAAACTCAGCTGTGACCTTTAGATTAAAAACATCATAAAAACATCACAACAATGTTTTTTTCCCTTTATTTCTTGGAGGCTCTGGTTGAGGTTGAGATTTATGTTCTGGCAGGTGGTTATTACATAAAAACACATCAGTATTTATTGGTTTATTAGATTTTATTTTAATCACTTTATTTTGAAGGGGTTGTGGGCGTTACTTCCTGTACAGACTGAAAACTCTCAGCTTTGTTTGGAGCATCATTTTACACAGCAGCTGAATCATGTTAAACTAAGGTCCAACTAGTTTTTATCTTTGTTGTTTCTACTAACAAATGATGTTTCCAGCACAGTAGGAGCCAGAAGAAGTAAAGGATGTCTTCTTCTACATGGACCTTCTGTATGTGTCTCCTCACATGTCTCCTGAACTGGTCTGTCTCTGAAGGTAAGCTGGGTCAGTGGACAATCTGCTGTAGGTCCAAACTTTTCCTAAAAACAGAAAGAGGAACCACGTTAACTGTGTCTCAGTGACACACAGCTCCAGGTTTATTCAGAGTGTTAAACTTAATGTTACTGCAGCACAAAGAAAAACTCTGAAACTCTCTTGGTTCAGCTTTTCTTTAGGAAAACAATTTGTCCCCACCCTCCAAATCATTTTTCATTTCTTACTGTAGATGTCACTATAGTCTCAGTGAATAGTTAAGGCCATGTTCAGAGGGTCAATGAGGGTCTTAGGGTATCAGGTATTTACTCAGGAATAATGAACATTTGTTGATTTCTACAGGAAACAATCAGATAAACACAGTGGGTCAAATGGATTCAGAGCTGTTGTTTCCATGTGGAAAGAGCAACGACTAGTTAATACTAGTTGCTCTGTCAGTTGTTACAGTTGTTGATGTGCTACATCTTGTTATAAATGTTTTATGAGCTATAGAAGATCAAAAAGACTCAAAAATCTGAATTTATGCCCATGAAGCAAATGACCCTGAGCTCCAAGCTTTAACTACTGAACCTAAACAGTGGAGACATGAGTGGGTGTCTCAGAGTAGTATCCACTGTGTCCTTCTGTCTCCTGTTGGTATTGTGACCAGCAGTAGCAGGAAAATATCAGAGATCATTAAAGTTTGTCTCCTGCTTCTTATAAATAAAAATCACATTTAAAGTAAATTTCTTTTTTAAAATGTATCTCAGATGGAAAAAGTTTGAATGTCAAATGATTAAAGTCATATTTGTTTCTTAAATTGTTTTCTGTTTTAATTCTGATCCACAAGTGAAAACAGTTCAACCTGGAGAAGACGTCTTTCTTCTGTGTCAGGGTCCCAGAGGTGCTGACATCATATTTGTAGAGTGGATCAGACCTGATCTGGAATCAAAAGGTTCTGTCTTCTTCTTCAGAGATGATCGTAATTATGAAAACTACCAGCATCCATCTTTTCATGGGCGAGTGGAGCTGAGAGATCCACAGATGAAGGACGGAGACGCATCTGTGATTCTGAAGAACGTCAACATCAAAGACAGTGGAACATATGAGTGTTATGTTAGAATCAAAGGAAGCAGGTCTGAGCTCATCAGCATCGTCCACCTGAAGGTTAAAGACTCAGGTGAGTTTGAAGTGCAGCTGCTTCCACATCACTGTTGGTCAGGATTTTTCCACATCATGTCACAAACTGCACTGATCCAAGTTGTGACTTTAGAGCTGTGAGAATTTGACCTCATCAACTGTTTTACTGATGTTTGCTTTGTGTTTTGATCTGGATTTTATGGTTTTTGTTTAGACCATCAACAGATCACAGTGAAGACTGGATATGATGTTACTCTTCAGTGTCGGGATCCCAGAGGTGGAGACATCGAAGTATTAGAGTGGAGGAGACAGGACCTGGAGGAAGACGTCTTTGTTTGTAGACATGGGAGCATGTCTGAAGACCTCCAGCATCCATCTTTTAAGAACCGAGTGAAGCTGAGAAATCCAGAGATGAAGGATGGAGAAGTTTCTGTGATTCTGGAGAAAGTGAAAATTAGTGACACTGGAACATATGAGTGTTATGTTAAACAGAGTGAATCTAAAAGATGGAAAAGAGCTGTTAATTTGAAGGATCCTGATGATGCTGAGCTCATTACCACCATTACCATGACAGTCACAGACTCAGGTGAGTGTGTGTGTGTGTGTGTGTGTGTGTGTGTGTGTGTGTGTGTGTGTGTGTGTGTGTGTGTGGATCAGAGGTGAAGCTGCTTCCTGGTTGTTGATGTGAGAGTGAACCATCACAGATGTTCAGATGTTTGTGTTTTCTAAAGATGTTGCTGATGAGACTTTGTAGCAAACAGCTGCTATGAGTGATGGGATCAAAGTGCAGTAGATAATGTCTGACAGGAGTTTGAAGAGGAAATGGATTCATCACCTACCTGACACCTCACACCTCACATCTCATTCTCTTCTCACAGGTGATGGAGCTGGAGCCAAATGGGTTGGAGGAGTCAAGGATGAACATCTTGGACTGGTTGTTGGTCTGTCAGTTGTTACAGTGATTCTTATTGTTTTTGTTGTCAATTTTGTAATTTGTAAAACATTTAAAAGACTCAAAAAGCAGAATCACAAACCACCTGTTGAAGAAGCAGCTGATCCTGAGCTTGACTCCTGATCCTAAAGTGAAAATAAAAGGAGGAGGAGGAGGACGATAAAACCCCCAGTGGAGACATGAGTGAGTGTCTCAGAGCAGTATCCACTGTGTCCTTCTGTCTCCTGTTGGTATTGTGACCAGCAGCAGCTGGAAAATGTCAGAGATCATTAAAGTCCTGAAAGTTTGTCTCCTGCTTCTTTTCCACAAACCACATGTTACCAAGTGTGGAACAGGAATCAGACACATCAAGGCTGCTGTTTCATGAACCACTACAGTTTGGTCTTGAACGAGTCAAATCCTCATGAAGCTGTGGACATTTCATGGAGCCTCATCAGTTACAGTGTGTCATGAATCCTTCCTGGACTCTGTTCACTCTCACTTTCTGCTTTTCCTGTTTGTTCCAGCTCTTGCTCTGCTTTGTATGTGCAAACCCTCTGTAGCTGTCGTCTTTGATCCTGGTGATTCTCTGTGTTCACACCCTCTTAGATTATTGTCAGTCTCTGCTCCAAGTCTCTTCCTGTATGTTTCAGACTCTTTGACATCTTATTACTTCTGTATTACAGTTGTGTTGCTGGTCTGTTTTCATTTTTGATTTATTTGTATATTTTGTACATTATGTCTTATTTTAATTCATTTAACTTTATTTTGTTAATTTTTTTCCTTATTGTGACAATGTTGTGGGTAACCGTGGTTTAGGCCACTTAACATTTATTAAAACAATCAGACATGAAGACAGCTGCATTAAAGACTGGGAAGAAACCCAACATGTGGTGATGTCTGTGTACAGAGTCACAGTGATGACAGAGTCACTGTCCACAGACGTTTATTCCATGAGTTTCATTTGAGGCTCAGTCTTGATTCTTTCCATTGTTCAGATGCTGTTGTCTGTAGTTGTTTTACTTCCTGTCTTGTTACCTGTTACGTTTTATTACACAAATGTTATCATCTGTCAACACTGGCTCATTCACTGGGATTTGTGTGGCACACGTTTTTTTGGAATTGCCTCCCTGTACTCCTTCATTTATATTGAATAAAAAGGAGCTTTTTCCATAAAGTTTTGGATGTACAGCACCTGTGTGTGTGGTTAATGCTGAGTGTGCACTTTAAACAAAACCATGTCTCATTCTTCCATCTGATCAGCTTCATCACACTTTAACCACAATGTCAGAAGAGAAATCCACAACTACCTGAATAATGATTCACTCTGCTCTAATCTGTCGTCATCGTTCAGTTACAGTCTTCAAGTCACAGTCAGAACCACAGTGGTTTTCACACAGAGAGAAATCAGGAAATAACATGAGCAGAGAAACAGACAGAAACTAAACAGGCAGATCTGATTCACACTTTTCCTCCAATATTGGAATCAGACCATGTGAATATGATGATGTGCTGCCACCTGCTGGATGATTCGGGTAACAGCTCCACAGGTAACAGGTCACTTTGTCCTCTTTGTAACAGCAGTTTGACTGACAAAACCAACTCAAAAGTCCCAGGAGCAGCTGACATCTTTAGGCTGAGTTCATGGTCCCAGTAAGAGCTAGAACAGAGTTGAATGTCTGTATAAGGTCTCCAGCTGTAAACGTGATGAACCACATCAAGAACAATTCCCACCAAATAAAATGCTGCTGACACTGACTGGAACAGGTGGAACCAGCAGGAAAAGAAACATGAAGGAAACACTGGATCTACTCTGCAGGTTTGAACTGAGCTCAGCAGCACAGTGACACCTGGTGGATTCAACGTGGGACAACAAGTCCATGAAGACAAAAGCTTGTTATTAAATGTGGATTTATTCAGTTCAGAGATGTTTCAAATTATTCAATGAACATGTTGTGGAGTTGTTACAATAAAATAATGAATAAATGTATTTTCAGATCTAAAAAGCCTCCATGTTGCTGACGTGCAGTGTGACTTTGGGCTGATGTTTTCATTTCACCTTTACTACTTTAATGATATTGTATCATGTGTTTTTATTGAATGTCATGCTAAATTGTTAAACTGTTAAATGTGACCTTTTAACCTTTAAATCTAAGAGCTGAAATTCCATCATAGTGGACTTTAAATAAGGTCAGAGCCTTTAACAGATCAGCTGGAGCTATAACAATAGAGATTAGTGAGTAAATTTATGTAACTTTAAGTTCTCACTTTTATTAAAAATTGTGTAACTAATATTTTCAACAATTGATTGTTTACAAAAGAGACGTTCTTCTTTTTTTCCCAACTGGTTTTTATTTTTCACAGGCCTGTACATGGACCAAGAAATGTGTCCAGAGCAGCAGGTGAATTTGTTGGTTGTTTCCTGTTTTTTCCCAGTTAAGAAACTGGACTAGTTGTCATCCTCCTTTCAACAGAAATGATGATGATTCATGCCTTCATTGATTAATTCCCTTTTCACCTGCCTTAGCTAAGCATCTGTCACTCACTTCAAAATGCTGCAGCTAAGCTCTTGACAAAGTCCTTTCAGAACATTTTGTTACCCCAATTTGAATTCTTTACACTGGCTTCAAATCAAATTCAAAGTCCAGTTCAAAAGTTAAGTCCCCACTGTGTTTGTCCATTCTGTCCCCTGTCTGATGTAACACAAAGACAAACACACTGTCCTGAAGCTTTTCCTGTACTGAGCTACCTCCTCTGAATGATGTCCATGCTGTTTATAGTCAGTGGTTGTGGTTTTTGTAAGTTTGTTTCTGCACTGAGCAGAGACACAAACCAAATCCTGTGTTTGTGTGTATAATAAACTGTTAATTGTCTCAATAATATTTCCATGATCACCAACTGTGCTTTCTGTTTCCCGATTTTTATTTTGTAGTCTCCCTGCTCCACTTCCTGTTCTAGTTATTTCAGTAACTTCACAAAACCTCATCAGTCCTGCTTATTTTCACCTGTGCATCTTCCTAATTAATCCCAGCTCTCCTCACAGTTTTCTGCCAGATTGTCTCACCGTGCAACCATCTCCTTTTGTTTTTGATTGGCTGGTACCTGACCCCTGATGACCTGCCTTTCCAGTCTTCACCATCATCTTACCTTCACCACTGGCTCTGTCACTTGCCTGGCTGCTGGTTCATCCTACCACTACCTGCTGTCAACAATAGAGGCCAGTATTGCCACTCTCCTTCCATCAAGGCATGTCCTGGAAAATCAGCTGAGTGGAAAGAACAAAGCCCAGACAGGTCAACACCTTTGACCTGTTCATTAGGTGTCACACTGGTGTAATAAGCTAAAGTTATAAGAGGAGATATCATCAAACAAGGAAGCTGCTTACAAAACATGTAACCATGACAATACATGAGTTTTATCCAAAGCCCTGCATCCTGAGACTGTAGGTACAATAGGAGGAAGGAAAGAGGCTGAGGACTAGTGAGTGTCACAGACTCTGTTACATTACAGTCATGTGTGAAGTTCACTAATATTGTAGCTGGTAGAGGTGAAGTTTTCTGTAGCCAAAACAATAATAATCCATGTTTTAATAATCTGTGTCTGAAAACTGTTAGTTTACTGAAGTAAAGTACAAGTATCTGTCAATTGTACTTGCTGCACATGTACATCAGTATTTATTACTGTACTGTACTGTACAAACTGAAAACTCTCCGCCTGGTTTGGGGTGTAACTTTATGCAACAGCAAAGTGACCAGATCATGTTAAACCCAGTATTGTCCAAGTCGGGGGACAATCTGCTGTAGGTCCAAACACTTACTGAAAACAGAAAGAGGAACCACATTAACTGTGTCTCAGTGACACACAGCTCTGGGTTTATTCAGAGTGTTAAACTTCATGTTACTGTAGCACAAAGAAAAACTCTGAAACATGTTGGTACAGGTTTTATTTAAGGAAATAGAAAAGCTCAACCCTTCGAGCTATTAGTTTCGTTCTCTCCTATTTAGTATCAGTGATATTAGGATCCAAAAGGATTAAAGGATTGTATAAATAGACATGTACCTGGAAGTCAAAGGTACTGGTGAATCAGTATCCTGGTCAAAATCTACAGCATGAAGACAAAACAACACTTCAACCAGCTCTGTGAAGAGACGGTTGAAAAGCAGAAGTCAGAGGATGGAGAGTTTGTAGAAAACAGCTGGATGAGGAATCAAAGTGCAGAAGATAAACTCTGACAGGAGACTGAAGAACTTATTATGCAGATACAAATACAAGTTGATGTTGAGTTGGTTCAAGCAGGTGGACCTATCAAGACTAGATGTTAATTACAGACGACCTACTATAATAATTTAGAAGTTTTACCACTTTTTTTGGTTATGTGATTATATTGACACTTGATTATCAGATCACAGATGTCAGTCCTTCCTGTGGTTTTAGTACAAGATAGAAAACATTCACATTTAACATCAGAACTACATGATTAAACCTCATTTTGGTTCAAATGACAGAGTCTGGTTCACACAGTTGAACTAGAAATGTGTTTAAACTGCATCCATAACTGTGAGTTCAGGTCTGAGCTTCATGTTTTACATATTGGATGTGTGACAAAGACTCTTCTGCATGTGAATGTTTTTATTCACATATAAATTCATTTACTTTTTATAAGCCTTATCTGTTATTTTAGATCATGAGTTTCACATGGAAAGAGGTTGATTGTTAATAATAATCGAAATGAAAATATGTCCTAAATCATTTTATTACTGATATTGATATTAAAGTTAAATTATCAAAATAACAAATATGTCCTAATAATAATTTTAATTTTGCTTTTTTCTCTTTTATTTCTGAAGTGAAAACAGTCCAACCTGGAGAAAACATCCTTCAGGGTCCCAGAGGTGCTGACATTGTATTTGTAAAGTGGATCAGACCTAACCTGGTATCAGAAGGTTTTGTCTTCTTCTTCAGAGATGATCTTACATATAAAAACTACCAGCATCCATCTTTTCATGGTCGAGTGGAGCTGAGAGATCCACAGATGAAGGATGGAGACGTTTCTGTGATTCTGAAGAACGTCTCCATCAAAGACACTGGAACATATGAGTGTTATGTTATGAACACAGGAGCTCATCACCATCTGTCCAACTGACAGTCGTTAACTCAGTTGAGTGTGTGTGTGACATTTCATGGAGCCTCATCAGTTACAGTGTGTCATGAATCCTTCCTGGACTCTGTTCACTCTCACTTTCTGCTTTTCCTGTTTGTTCCAGCTCTTGCTCTGCTTTGTATGTGCAAACCCTCTGTAGCTGTCGTCTTTGATCCTGGTGATTCTCTGTGTTCACACCCTCTTAGATTATTGTCAGTCTCTGCTCTGAATCTCTTTTCGCATGTTTTAGACTCTTAGTTTGTTCTTCCTGCCTAAAGCTCTGTGTATGAGCACTTATTACCTTTTTTCCCCCAATATCCTCACATTCAGATACTTTACTTTGTGTTACTTGTTGTGTTTTCATTTGTTGTGTTATTTTTCTCAGCTTGGAGTTCTGGTTTTCCTTTCCTTTAGTTCTTTACCCGGTTTGTGCTTTATTTTCTCTCACTGCAGATTTGCTCACATTGGGATTTGTTTTTTCTCGTGTTCACATTTATCTTTATTTCCTTAGTTCATGTTCTCCCATTCAGTTTGTGATTCTATGCTCTCTGGCACTTTGTAACGTTGTATTACTTCGTAAGTATTTGTACTTCGTTACTGTTCTATACATTTTTTACGTATGTGTACTTATGTATACTGTACATTATTTTTGGTGTTGTGCACAAAGACAAATCAGGGACAAGGACAGGAAATAAAGGAACATAATAAAGATTTGTTTATTATGTGTTTATTAACAATTCCAAATTCATAACCAGCATCTCACCAGTGTAACAGGAGACCCCAACAACCTCAACAACTTCCTGGGTGGCTTCAGTTGTCGCCCTGGAGAAGAGCAGGTCATTTCCTGTAGAAGGACATTACATACAAGTTATACAGCTTTGCAATAAAAAAGAAAGTATTGATTTTTGTGTGTAGTGTTTCTACATTCAGGGAATAGTTCAGATTGTTACCTGTGTCGATATAAAGACACCATGAGGACAGTGGAGATGAAGTATGGACAGAACACCACCAGGTGGAGGAGTAGAATAAACCAAAGATCGAGGAGGTGCTGGAGGCAGAGGGTGTGGTTCTAATTGTTGGTGGTATCGATATGGATATGGCTTTGGATATGTAGGTAAATGGAGGTGATGTAGTTTTTTCTGTAGAGAGAATCACTTGTTCAGATAAATATGTGGATGAAATAAGTGTTGAAATCAAAGTGAAGCTCCTGACCTGTGACGTAGATCCAGCTGGGTGGAGACTCTCCATGACTGCTGATGTGACACTTGTAGAGGCCTTCATCAGACTTGGTAACATGGTGGATGGTCACCTGACCTGTAGGCTCAGTCCTGATGAGGGAGCCATCTTTATAGAAATCAGCTGGGAGCTTGGAGGGAGGCCTCTTTGTTTGACAGTGCAGAGAGACATCATGTCCCTCCATCACAGGGAGGACAGGACTCTGCAGGATCACTGCTCCACCTCAACACAGAGACAAACTACAGCATTTCATCCATTTCCACACAGCTTCATCAACACTAACTCCACAGTCTGATCTTACCAGTGACAGTGATGGTGATGCTGTTACTGGTTGATCCCTCTCTGGACTCACACCAGTAAACTCCACTGTCCCATGGGAGGATGTAGGTAATGTAACAGGAGGAACCAAATGATCTTCCCCAACCATCTCCACACTGAGAAATATGTCCTTCTGTTGTGTTCCTCCTCAGTGTCCATCCAGCAGAGTTGTCGTCCTCCTCACAGGTCAGAGACACAAACGCCTCTTCAAACAGCTGAGAGCTATTGGTGTTTGCAGTCAGAGAGGCTGTGAAAAAGGGGGAAGAGATTGTGTTCATTTAAAACTACATTTACAGAATGATCCTTTACATCATCAAATGAACTAAATTGGAGCCTTCATTGCCAGGTGGTGGCCAGGGGAAAAACTGCAGCATTTAAAAGAGCCTTGAAAATGAGCCAACCTTACTGTGATGGTTGACACAATTAATCTTCTAGCCCTCTCCCCACCCATCCCACAGAAAAATAAGAGTGAAAGCTAAGATTAAGACTGCAAAGAGAGAGGTCAGCTGATGGAATTACAAAATAATATGCAGATAGAACAGGCTACTGAAGAAAATACAACGGACTGACACCATCTGAGGCCCTAGAAACGGCTAAACAAAGGCTCTCAGCACTGGAGAGTAGGCTACAGACCAAAAAAGAGAGAAGCATGGATGAATCAGAAGCTAGCAGCAGCCTCCTACCCAGACTGGCTAATACAATGAAGGACAGTCCTGATCATGAAAGCCCCACACATGGGACCAATTAGTCCAACTACCAACCAACAACTTGCCTCTACACAACATGAAAGGTCCTATCAGGAATCATAGCTGCCAAACTACAAGTCCACATGAACCAGTACATGATCACAGCTCAGTAGAGAATTGGAAAGAACACAAGAACTTCAAAGGTAATTTTCTGATAGAGCATTCACCAATGACGTCTTAATGTCACACACACATGGATCTGAAAATGCCTGGCATGATACAAAGTCAACAGTACATTAAGGACTTTTATACCAAACTCAGTAAGACTGTGTAAAGCAATGCTGGAAGTCAACAAGTTCTGTTGTTCTGCATAGGCTCTTAACAGATACAAGTTCAAGAGGGGAGTTATCATCAGCTGGGTAGGGGGTTCAGTTTCTTTTTAGGACACTCAAAAACACCTTTGTAAAAATCCCCCCACACTAACTTGTGTCTCAGGGTTCCTCAGACACTTTCAGTGAGTTTCCGACTGCTATAGACGTTTACTAACCTCTGATCTTTGTGCAGCACAGTAGTGGGATCACAGCTAGAGAGAAATGACACTCAGGTTACTTAGAGTTTGTGAAAGAATAATTACAAAACAAAACAACAGTCACTGGAGTGGAGAACACAAAACACAACACAAAAACCTTTTGTGGTTATAGTATAAAAATAATGTTTTAATATTACAAATCATTTTGAAGCCCTCTAATATTTTCTTTTCAGCTGATTTATGGAGGAAGACAGAGTTTACTTACAGAGCAGACACAGTAGAGATTTTTCCTCAATCATGGTGACATGTAAACTACTCTGCAGTCACTTCATGTAAAGCCCTGCCCACTTGTCTGTAATACAGTTGTCAGTGTTGTGGTTTCAGTTTTTTAGAACCATTCTGAAACTTAAATGCAGTAACCAGAAGTTAAACACTGTTCTTAAACTATTAAAAAAACTACATCACGGTCACATGAATTCAATGTCACCAAAGTATTGGACTTGTTGGGGACATTTTAGGATGCGTTAGCATGTTAAAAACTAACTTTACAATATAAAAACTACGTGGTCAGATTGGTCCCAGATTGGTTTGAGTGACTGGATTAAAACCATCTTGCTGGTGGTTCACACAATTATTTAAAGCTGTTCACTTGATCTGATCACCTGAGATCAGTGATGAGTGATCCAGCACAGTAAACCCTGTACGAAGTGAGAGCGACGTCCTGACTGACGGATCAGCAGACTGTCAGCAGAGTGGACCTGTGGCTTCCTGCACTTGTACCTGTGAGATGTGGACTTTGATGACAATGTTGTCCAGTCTTAATGTAGCTTGTGTAGTAACTGATTGTCGAAGCTTCTCACCGTTAACAGTGTTTTAGAACTTTTATTAAAAAGAGAACAAATGATCATTGTGAAACATCAGTTCCTGCATGTTGTGAGCCCCAAACCCAAACAGCTAAGCTGAAGCCTAAAACCCAAGTCTGAATCTTGATTATAGACGATGCTCCACTTGGTAGTTGCAGCACGTTAATCTTTTTGATTTGTTAACATCGGTCAAAAATACAACTTGTCCCACTGTTTTACATTAAATAAAAACCTCATTGATCACAGTGGGTCAGTTAAGAAGTGATGCTGTGTCATGACTGCAGTGATGCCACCATTAAGATACTAAATCCATCAAAGTCCAAATTAAATAGCTACTACACCTCCTCCTCCTGTACCTTCTTTGGTTTGATGTTTTTAATGACTATTTGTCCATAACTGACATCCCCTGTTCTCAATGTTGAGTAGACTGCACCTGCATAAGTCTCTGCAAAATAAAAAAATAATTCAATTTAATTATTGCAAGCACAACAACTTATACCAGTACTATATACAGTTGCACTCACAATTATTCAACCCCTCCTTGAAAATGTGTTATTTTTGCGATGTGTGTATACGTTACGTTGGGCTGAGTTTTTTTTCTTTACACCTCTGCTGTGAAATACCAAACAGAAAATATAAGCATAGAGGGTGTGAATCAGAAACAGAAAACTGGAACACTTAAATTCTTTATGTATGCAGTATCATAAACCACAGAAGCCCACACTCATGAGAAACTTGAACAGCATCAGTTCATTGTTTACTGGAATCAACAGTAAGAACTTTCTGTTGTAGTTCTACTTGCAGAGTTGAAAAAAAATGTATATACAAAATTATTTGTTGGGCACCTAATGTCAACAAGAAAATGGGGAACAAGAAGGAATAACATTTTCCTGTGACGTGTTGAATGATTTCTCCTATTACTCTCTTACCATTAACTACCATTGTTAGTTGTGGTTTCTGACTGGCAGAGGCAGCTGGTCTGCTTGTTTTATGTTAGATATGGAGTTCAACAGGGCTCTGTGTTAGGACCAGTACTTTCACATTATGTAATATTTAGGCAACATTATAATAAAACACGTTGATGATACCCAGCTTTATCAATTTGTCAAACTTCCAGCACGTCTAAAAGACTTAAAGGCCTGGATCTTATAATGTCCTACTTATAGATTCAGCATATAATACCAATTTTCCCAATGTTTTGTTGTTGCTTTCTGTTGCTCTTGTCTTTTCTCTCTCCACTTTCCACTCACCCTAACCACTCAAGGCAGTTGGCTGCCCACCCTGAGCCTGGTCCTGCTGGAGGTTTCTTCCTTTAGAAGGAGTTTTTCCTCTTCACTGTTGCCCAGGTGTTGTTCAAGGGGCTTTCTCTTCATATTTGTACAGTCTTTATAGATTTTATTATGCAGAGTGCCTTAAGACGACTTCATTTTCAATTGGAGCTATATAAACGTGCTGATGTCAGCATTTAGCGTCATGGCTGCAGAGTCCTGCTTTGGCGTTTGACCAGGACAAAGAAGACAAAGACAAAGAAAAGCAGCTGTACCTTTTGTTTTTGGATTGGCATTTTTAATGATTATCTGTCCATAACTGATGTCTTCTGAGTAAACTACAGCTGGACCAGTCTCTACAATAAAATACATACTATGTACTTCACTGCAAGTACTACACCTGATAAACATATGCACACACACACCATCTGACTGGCCATTGTTGGTTATGTAATATGTTGATGTCTGTATATGTAATGTTACCTTCTCCAACTTCTTCTTCATGAGCTGTAATCACAGTTTTGTGCAGCAGCTGTGCTGTTGTTTCTTCTGCAGTTTGCACAGATGTTAACATGGTGGACAATGATGGAAGAGTTACTTCTTCATATCTATGGGACATGCAGCATGCAACAATACCTGTGTTGAGGTCTGTACATCATATGCGCTCTTTACTCATTGTATACGGTAGTGTTACACCCAAAATGTTCTGTACCTTCTCATTACCTGTATTACGGTAAACACCTTTTAGGGATGAGAAGAAGAAAACTGTTGTCACGTTATGACTGACCGTGTCGGATGGACAGAGCCGACAAACCTGTTCTTTTGCTAAATAAACGTTTCATTGTGTGGCCAAAGAGACCAGAATGATTTTTACTTTATCTCCACACGCAGAGTGAACGAAGTGTTCCTGCGCTCAACAGGTTCTGGGCCCAGAGTGGAAGATAAGTGAACGTCTTAAGAGTCTCTTTTACGGACATTTTTGGTTCGACGCATTACGCGCGATAAAGAAGCCGATTTAGCAAGAACAGAGAAACTGATAAAATGGCAAGTCGAGCGACCGGGATCACGACTCCCCAACTTTACTTCGACGGCACAGAAGCTAAGTATGAGCTTTGGGAAACAAGATTCCTAGGATATTTGCACGTGCTAAAGCTAAAAGACACTATCCTGAATGTGCCTGCTAATGCTAATAATGAAGAACTAGCCGAAGACGCACGAAAAAATGCAGATTGCTATGCTGAGCTAATAAAGCTAATAGACGACAGAAGCCTCTCGCTGATAAGACATGAAGCCAGTGATGATGGTAGAGGAGCCCTGAAGATATTAAAGGAACATTATTGTGGAAAATGCAAGCCACGGATAATAAACATGTACACATCTCTAACTAATTTAAGAATGGCAGAAACCAAGAGTGTTACAGACTACATTATAAGGGCAGAGAACATTATTACAGCTCTGAGAAATGCTGGCGAGCCATTGAGTGACGGTCTAATTGTAGCCATGATCCTAGGCGGGCTCCCTAGACTCCTTCAAACCACTAGCTGTCCATGTGACACAAAATGAGGACAATGTCACTTTTGCAGACTTTAAGAGAAGATTACAAGTCTACGAAGAGTCAGAAAAAATGAGAATAACGGGGACAACAGATAATGTAATGAAAACACTACATGGAAGAGTTAATACTAAATCACACAACAGGAAAGATGAAGACATAAATGTAACCTGTTACAAATGTGGAACGAAAGGACACAAAGCAAGAAAGTGTTCCAGAAAAGTGTGGTGTAGTCATTGTAAAAGCAACACGCACACAGAACCTATTTGCAAGAAAAAGGGAGAACGCGATGGTCTCAGAAAGATTGCAGAGAACCAAGAGATGGATAAAGACCACCTCTTCAAGGCTAAGCACACAAAGAAGGAGAAACCAGCAGGTACGAAAAACTTAAAAGGCATCATGGTGGACACAGGAGCGACATCCCACATTATCAACGACATAAGAAAGTTCATCAACTTCGACTCTTCATTCCAACCGGGTTCTCATTCTGTAGAGCTGGCCGACGGGACAAGATGCAGTGGAATAGCAGAAAAAAGAGGTACAGCAGTGATCTACCTTCTGGACAATGCTGGAAAACAACACAGAGCACAGCTACGAGACAAACTCTACGTACCCTCCTACCCACAAGATATCTTCTCAGTAGTGAAAGCAACAAATGGATGAGCGATTGTTACTTTCAAAAGAGAGGAAAATCACTTGATTACCAAAGATGGCAGCAGGTTTGACATTCATGAGACAGGAAATTTGTACTACTTGTCAACCATAGAAGAGAATGTTGACCAATGCAATGTATGTCATGATATTCAAACCTGGCATGAAATTCTAGGTCATTGCAATTACGATGATATACAAAAACTACAAGGTGTAGTGAGAGGAATGGGGATGAAGGGAAACACAAAGCCAGACAAGCTATGTGAAGTGTGCACTCAAGGAAAATTCAGTCAGACGAGAAATAGGGAGCCAGATATAAAGGCAAAGAAACCCTTAGAGCTAGTCCACACTGATTTAGCTGGCCCCATGCCAACACCAACTGTTGAAGGGTACAGATATGCTCAGTCCTTCACAGATGACTATTCAGGTACTATATTGGTGTATTTCCTAAGATCCAAAAGTGATACAGTAAAAGCCACAGAAAGATTCCTGGCAGACATAGCACCATATGGAGAAGTAAAATGCATCCGTTTGGATAATGGCACTGAGTTTACAAGCCGAGACTTCCAAACATTGCTAACAAAGAACAGGATAAGGCATGAAACATCTGCACCTTACTCACCTCATCAAAACGGCACTGCAGAGAGGAGTTGGAGAACTCTATATGAGATGAGTAGATGCTTACTAATAGAGAGTGGATTACCCAATAAGTTATGGAACTATGCCATGCAAACGTCAGCGTACGTGAGGAACAGGTGCTACAATAGGTACACAAAGAAAACAGCATACGAGTTGTTCACAGGCAAGAAGCCAAATTTATCCAAGATGCAAAAATTTGGATCTATATGTTTTGCTTACAAGCAAGAGAGTGGAAAATTAGACTCCAGATGTGATCAGGGTATTTTCATTGGCTATGATAAAAACAGCCCGGCTTACTTAGTGTACTACCCAGACACAGAAAAGATTCAGAAGCACAGGTTGGTGAAATTTACAACTAAAGCGACCGAAGAGAAGGAAACACAAACTTCTGAATCGCACACAGGGTATGAGAATGTGTATCCTGTGGTTCAAAACCAAGACAGAAATGATGTAATGGTGGAAAAAAATGGAAAGGATGTTCATGAAGTTTTACCTGAACAAAGTGAGCCCACATGCCCAGAAGAACACACAGAAATGATCAGAAGAAACCCACCAAGAACTAGGAGGAAACCAACACATCTATTGGAATTTGAGACCGAGTACTCAGGGGACAATCTTAAAATGTGTGTTGACTTTTGTTACAGAATGATATGTAACATACCCCAGAACTATGAGGAGGCCAAATCATCAACCGACTCACAGCAGTGGAAAAGAGCTATGGACGAGGAGATGAGTTCGTTGGAAGAGAACAAAACCTTCACACTCACACAGCTACCACCAGGGCAAAGGACAGTGGGAGGTAGATGGGTCTACGCAATAAAAACGGACATTGATGGACGTGAAAAGTACAAGGCAAGGTTCGTAGCGAAAGGCTACAGTCAGAAACCAGGAACTGACTATGAGGAGACATTTTCACCCACAGCTGATATGACAAGTGTAAGAGTGGTCATGCAGAAGGCAGTTCAAGAAAACTTAGTTTTACACCAGATGGATGTTAAAACTGCCTACCTGCATGCACCAATTGACTGTGAAATATACATTGAACAACCAGAAGGCTACGAAAAAAGGTCAAAAACAGGTGACAAACTTGTATGTAAATTACAGAAATCGCTTTATGGTCTCAAACAATCAGGGAGAAATTGGAATGCTATGTTACACACTTGCTTAGTGGAAAACAACTTTAGACAGAATCCAGCTGACAACTGTGTATAAACAAGGGAGAACAATAATGGGAAGGTGGTCTTAATAATATGGGTAGATGATCTGATCATAGCAGCAGACAGTGAAAGCATACTGAAAGATGTAAAGAAGATGCTCACTGAAAAATTCAAAATGAAAGACATGGGAAAGCTGAAACACTTCTTAGGGATCGATTTTGAACAGACAGAAGAAGGAGTAAAGATGTCACAAGAAAAATATGTGTAAAAAATACTGAACAGGTTTAACATACAAGACTATAAACCTAGGGAAACTCCATGTGAACTAAAACTAGACTTCACAGAAAATGCAAAGAAAATGAATAACCCAAGAATGTACAGGGAGGCAGTGGGAAGCTTAATCTACCTGTCCACTTGCACCCGACCAGATCTGAGTTTTGTGGTCAGTAAACTGTCACAACATTTTGCTGAACCAACAGAAGCCCACTGGAACACAGTGAAGCATGTGTTCAGATATCTTAAGGGTACAGAAAAACAAGGTTTGTACTTTAAGAGAAAGACGGGAAAATTGGGTCTAATAGTGTACAGTGATGCCGACTGGGCATCAGACACTACGGACAGACGCAGTACATCAGGTTATTGTATCGGTCTAAGCAAAAACAGTGGTCTGATTGCATGGAAGACAAGGAAACAACCAACAGTAGCACTGTCTACTTGTGAGGCAGAATATGTGTCCTTAGCATCAGCTATACAGGAAAGCATCTATCTGGAACAACTACTCACAGGGATTGATTCGTATGAATATACAAGCACCATAGTGTACGAAGACAACCAAGGTACTATAGCACTAGCCAGAAACCCAGTTAACAGGCAGAGGTGTAAACACATTGACATCAAGTACCACTTTATGAGGGAAACTGTCAACAGTGGCAGAGTCAATCTAGAATATTAAGTTGATGAGCTAAGAGCGAGTGGGGGTGTTGAGGTCTGTACATCATATGCGCTCTTTACTCATTGTATACGGTAGTGTTACACCCAAAATGTTCTGTACCTTCTCATTACCTGTATTACGGTAAACACCTTCTAGGGAAGAGAAGAAGAAAACTGTTGTCACAATATGACTGACCGTGTCGGATGGACAGAGCCGACAAAGCTGTTCTTTTGCTAAATAAACGTTTAATTGTGTGGCCAAAGAGACCAGAATGATTTTTACTTTATCTCCACACGCAGAGTGAACGAAGTGTTCCTGCGCTCAACAGGACAAAAACTAAAAATGTCCACTTAACATTTATTAAAACAATCAGACATGAAGACAGCTGCATTAAAGACTGGGAAGAAACCCAACATGTGGTGATGTCTGTGTACAGAGTCACAGTGATGACAGAGTCACTGTCCACAGACGTTTATTCCATGAGTTTCATTTCAGGCTCAGTCTTGATTCTTTTCATTGTTCAGTTGCTGTTGTCTGTAGTTGTTTTACTTCCTGTCTTGTTACCTGTTACGTTTTATTACACAAATGTCATCATATGTCAACACTGGCTCATTCACTGGGATTTGTGTGTCACACTTTTTTTTGGAATTGCCTCCCTGTACTCCTTCATTTATATTGACTGTAAAATTAGCTCTTTGCATAAAGTTTTGGATGTACAGCACCTGTGTGTGGTTAATGCTGAGTGTGCACTTTAATACAAAACCATGTCTCATTCTTCCATCTGATCAGTTTTATCACACTTTAACAACAATGTCAGAAGAGAAATCCACAACTACCTGAATAATGATTCACTCTGCTCTAATCAGTCGTCATCATTCAGTTACAGTCTTCAAGTCACAGTCAGAACCACAGTGGTTTTCACACAGAGAGAAAACAGGAAATAACATAAACAGGCAGATCTGATTCACACTTTTCCTCCAATATTGGAATCAGACCATGTGAATACGATGATGTGCTGCCACCTGCTGGATGATTCAGGTAACAGGTCACTTTGTCGTCTTTGTAACAGCAGTTTGACTGACAAAATCAACTCAAAAGTCTCTTCTAGTTATTGAAATCAGTTTCTGTCTAACCTCCATCTGCTGGTGCTGCCTTTGAAGGGACCTGTAGGAGCATCAGCAGCTGGTCTAACCAGATCTGACTGTAGACCACTCATTGTTAAATGTGACTGAGGACAACACACTTTCTGAGGACGTCCAGGTCCGAACATGAGGTTGATTGTCCATCCATCATCTTTAACCTCTTATCCAGTCTGTCTCTGGGCCAACACAGAGAGACATTCACAGCACTAACCAGTCCACTACTGTGCTGCCATGTTCATCCATCCATGCTGATCCTGTAATTTACGGCTGCTCACTGTAATTCACTGCAGTTTTCTAGAAGTATCATTAGCTGCTGCTGTTGTATTGTTGGTATATTGGTCCCATATTCATCAACAAGGTACAAAAAACCTAACTAGGTCGTTAGGAAGAACTGAAACCAGCTCTGAGAGGCCTGGAGAGACTGAGGTAACAATGACAAACACTGTCAGTGATGGTGGAAGTTTTTTGAAGCACTGAATCACATAAATAAAATAACAATTTAGCATCAGTACAATAAAGTCAAAATGGCGACATCCAGTGGTCGACTTCTTCATGGTGTTACAATTGTGTGGATTTAATAAATGTGAAACCATGATGAAACAGTTTTTAGAAATATTTTATTCGACTTGTTACAGCAAATAAACGCTGAGTCGGTTCTAATAAGACACAGCTAAATAACACGACTGATCAGTGTGGTAGAAGTTTTATTGTTACCTTGTTTAAACATAACCACTTCAATTTCGCCCCTCTTTTTGTGCACGATAAAGCCCAACTGCTTGTTTCTGCCTTCCTGAGGGTGCGTAGTGTTCACTGACTTTATTTCCCCTCTCGCCGGGTCTTCAGGGGGATTAACCTGTGTCGATGACAGAATAAGGAAATGTTGAGGAAGTAGCTAAAGAATGTAAACCTGGGAAGATGGTGCAGTATGAGGCTCTTTGTAGAACATTCTTATTCCCGCTGTGTATATTCATGAGCGTGTGTCTTCGGGAGAACAGCGGTGAGTTAATATTTACTCCTCAACAGAAAACTAAATAGCAGACAGCGTTAGCATTAGCAGAAAGCTAACCTTCAAGCTTTAGCCTGCTAACTCAGCTAATGACTATCCCGAGGCCAGCTAGCGGGTATCCGACTCAGTTAGCTACATATCGAGTGGGTTGCCGAGAATAACTTCGCTCGGCTAGTGGGCAGCTGGCCTCGAAGAGTGGTTAGTGGCCTACCAGTTTCTGAACCAGTTTCTGAACCAGTTTCTAAATCAGTTGCTGCCCAGACAGTGTAACGTTATATATTTAGACATTTAGTGAAGATCGTCTTCAATAACATTAAAGGGCCGTCGGCTTTGTGAGCATTGCAGACAAAAACATTTCAGTCGTTGCACAAGTGTTTTCTTTACCCCACGATCCGTGGGTGAAGCGTAGTGATTAAAATAAAACATAGTAAACTGACGGACTAAAGTTAGTGACCATCTCCATATGCAGCGTGGACAACGTGGGCTAATAAATAACTTTTCCCATTACCCTTATTTCCTCCTTTTCTTTATGGTGTTTTCTAATTATTTTAAAGCAACTGTATAATCATTTGAGTCCACTCAATACATGCAGATGTTTTGGAATAAAATCATGTAACATGTACCAATAAGGTGTAATAGCTTTTTTCCAATAGCGTCGTCATTTTTTTTTTGAGTGACAATTCAAACTGCTTTTCCTGACGTCTGTGCTTGCTCCTACTATATGCACAACCTTTAGATAAAAAACAAAATAATCATGCAATGTAGTCAAAGAAGCTATTACGGCCTTCATACTACATTTGTTAATCAGGTTGAGACAGTGTCTGAAAGCTGCTTTATGTTCTTAAGGAGACAAAGTTGATTTCTGGCACTGATAGTATAGCTGTCAGTTTGATGCACATGCTATGCAACCAGTTAACCCCATCCCTACCCGGGTGACTGATAACTCATAATAATTCTGTGAAAATACCATGAACTATAGGCTTATACAGTACAACGTCATTATATCCGTATTGAGTAACACAAAATGATCCCTAAATTACTATGATCACAAATAAAGATGTCCTGCAAACATCTAAATCCAACTTCAAGCTAAATTGCAGTGAAACAAGCATCTTGTTTAATATAGAACATGATATTGACAAGGGAAGGTAATGTGGTTCCTGACCTCTATCTACATCACTACGATTGAGCAACCACTGATGCATTTGGAAGACTGGCACCAGTTGAGAGTCCCTTTTTTGTTTTTTGGTCCTTAGTCCGCATGTTGATTTGGCACAGTTTTTACACCAGATTCCCTTCCTGACGCAGCCTCCCCAATTTCTACCGGGCTTGGGACCGGCACTGTACGACTCGGGATTGGGAATGGGCTGTTGGGGGTTCAGTGTCTTGCCCAGGGACACTTCAACATCTAGTTGGGAAGAGAGGGTCACTGTACCAACTACCAGTTGACAGTCACAAGTAATTTTAAAACATTTTGACCGAAGATTATTCCTACTCGGTCAAACTTTTGTGTCCAATTACTTTTCACCATTGAGATGTGTTTCCCCTCACATTAACCTGTGTTCATCTTGTGAAGATTACAACATGTAACTTTATCTGCTGCAACACATTATCATGTGGACTGATACTAGGTGCACCACTGTGGCCACAAGCTAGTCAGTCACAGGATGATTCAGAGCCAAGTGTTACATCTAGACAAGTAAACTGGTGTTTGAATTTTGCAATGTTACACATAAATAAGAAAATGTTCATACTGCAGTTTGAAGTATTTGACCAGCTTCACGAGTGAACCCTCCTTTAGAGGTTATGTCATTCTACCAAGACTTACTCCATAAATTAGAGCAAATGAGCATTTTGAATTGCTACAAAAGATGTTGACCTCTATCGTACATACTAAGTTATTGTTTTCATTAAGCCTCACAAAGCTGCATTTACCAATGACCTCATCAAGTGGATAAAGTCTTTTAATAGTAGTTTTGCTGGTGGTGAAGTGATAAAATTGGTTAAAAATATTAACCCATTTCAAATTTGAACTTCAAGAAAATCATCATCAATAAAGAATAATGATGTCAGACGAGAATTTAATCTAATTGCAAATTTGTTTTAGAATTGTTATTATAAAGAAAAACAAGTTGTTGTTGTTTTTTTTATACTGTCAAGACACTATTAGTAAGCAGGTATCCTCAGAAACCTTTTTTTTTCTTTCTAGAAAACATTGGATTTGGTCAAACTTTTCAATTTAATACAGTTTGATGAGAAAGTTTGTAGTACATTCTGGATTGGCAGCAATTAGGTTTATTGGCTGGTTTGGAGGGTGAGAGTCCTCAGATGGAGGCAGGTGTTTTATTCAGATAATTTAAGCCTTTGTTTAGTATGTTTATGTCCCTCAGGTCAGCTGAACATCACCGTCCACCCTGGACAAAACATGACTCTACCGTGTCAGGCTCCTGTCTCCAAACACTTCATTGCTGTAGAGTGGACCAGACCTGACCTGACACCATCACAGTACGTCTTTTTTGTTCGTGGTGGGCACATTCACAACACTTTCCAGCATCCATCCTTTGTTAACCGAGTGGACCTCCTGGACAGACCGATGAAGGATGGTAATGTGTCTTTGATTCTGAGGAACGTGAACAGCAGCGACCATGGAACATACGAGTGTCGAGTCAAGGAGAGGGAGCGGAGACGCATGATAAGAGGTTTTATTAAGTCTGAGCCCATCAACGTCATCAGACTGACAGTTACAGACTCAGGTGAGTTTGATAACAGTTGGGTGGTTATGATTAGGAATATGACCATGTAGAAAAATACAAATGTGCATAATGGCCATATCAAAATTGTTTTGTCAAAAATCTGACTTGTTCAGGCTATACATCATTTTCTCTCTCTGCAGACGTATTTGCCAAAAAAATGCTCCTGTGGTATTTCAGCATTAACCCTAAAGTTATTTTCCATTATCAAATTTAAGTCACAATTTACGTGACCTAAATTAAACGGTAACATGAAATAAAGATCATCAAGGAGTCGCATTAAACAAAAAAGTCATGTGTGCTGTTACTTTGAGTTAAAGGCAATTAAGCGGACTGTGCCAGGTCAGGCTAAAATATTTAAATGCACTGGTGAGATGAAGAAGCTGCTCACTGTCAGATAGACTTGATGTCTGATTCCCAATTTTTTTTCCACAAGATTTTAAGGAAAGCAGAACATTCCTGACTTGATTGTAGAGATTTTAGCCCTGCAGCCAACTGCCTCCTAATACCACAAGGAATTGCAGCGAAAAACTCAAATGTGCAATAAGAGTTTTTAGCATGTTTCTAGTGTCATACTTAATCTGATTTTTCATAATTTGTCATTGTGAGGATGAGTTGCAATGTGATGGGATGAAAACAGCTGAACTGAATAAATAATGTGCCCCAGCCAATGAGAATTATCTAACAATAAATGCATTAATTCATAGGTACAAATAATAGACCTAAAAGTAACTCTTGAGTCACAATATTAAAAAATACAGTAGACTTTCGTGATTAATCTTGTTACAGCATAAAAAATAGGAAGTTAGGTTTGACCTTTTTGGATTTAGTATTAGTTTTGGACTCAGTATATCCTTAATATTTAAACTTAAGAGTGTCAGTAACCCCAAAAAATGGTTTACATGAGTTTGAGTAGGAAATGGCTTGTTACTTATATTATCTACCTTACATCTGATATTTCACATCTGATTTTGATCTGCAGATCTTATAGCTGGAAGCATCAACAAAGCTGATGGAGGAATCAAGGACGGACATGTTGGACTGGCAGTTGGTCTGTCAGCTCTTAGTTTGCTTCTTGTTGCTTTTGGTGCTGGTGGATTCGTGATGTATAAAAAAAGAACCATGGGTCATTCATACACAGTTCCTGCTGAACAAGCAGATGAAACAGTAATGTAGCTGTAAAGGGATAAAGATAGAGATCAAACTTTATTGATCTCACAGCAGGGAAATTCACTTGTTAAGCAGCATACAGCAAGACCAGCATCTTGTCTGCCCTGGTATGGCACTTCATGTACTGGGTGAAAGTAGGGAGAGTAGAAGAGAGTGGAGCGCGATTAAAGTCCCCAGTGAGGAGAAAGAGGGACTGCTGAGTCTGCATCAGCAGAGGGAGGGATGTACACATTAAACACAATAACGTGCAAAAACTCCTGGGGATGTAATAGAGTCTTTTGCAAATAGGAAGTAACTCAATGTCTTTAGTGCAGAGATGTGCGCTGGGTTGCACCATCTCTCTTTAATAAACACCACCAGTCGCCCTCCATTCTTCGTACCGCACTCATCCAAATCCATCCAGGGCAACCACAGAGTCTGGTGTCACTTCAGTCGCCCATGTCTGAAACATGAGGGTCCACTCCCTATACTCCTGCTGCAGCTAGATCAACCCCGTAAGCTCATCAATCTTATTGGAGAAGGAACGGACGTTTCCCATGTACCTTCATTTTCTCTCCTGGAGCTTTTGTCCCACTCTACAGCCTCTCCCTTTCCTCCATAATTCACCTGGAATCTCTGGCTTGTCTCGTAGAGCTAAAAGCTGCTCCTCTGTGTAAACTGTGAAGCTCTTTCTGAAGCTGAAGGGTTCTTTGGATGAACTCCCAAAAAGTTCAAAAAACAGTAAAAAAAAGAAAACAAACGAGTAATACATGTATTCGCCCTGTGTGCACAGAATCTAAAAGGATTTAACCACATTAAAGAAAACCTGAAACCTGAACCTGACGGGCTACATTCCCCAGGGAGCCTGCCCAGTATGTGAGGGATGGCACAGTCTCTCACAGTAGCAGCATGTCTGCAACATGGCTGTTGCAGACTCACAAATAGTCACTATATGTTCTTTGTTCATGCGCTGTTTGCACAAGGGTGTAATTAACCTAATATTGTTGGATGTATAAATGTATTGATTCTATGGTGAAGATTTTTTGCACTTAGGATAAGCTGATGAAAAACTATTTGTGAACCTTTACTGGTTTGTGCATATTAACATTGCCGTTTGGAAAATATTTATAATGAAATTATATTTTGTTAATCCAAACCTCACACAAAAGTTTCTTTATGTTATCAGTGCCTCAAATAAAAGCCTTCAGGTTTTATTTGAGTTTTAAAACCTGCAGATATGCTGAATAAATGAAGACGTTGACAAGCTGGAGTGCTTTAGGGATCTTAAAGTTCACTTTTTAATGTTATAAAACATTGAGAGTTAACTGTCAATTCTCAAAATGCCAGAAAAACGTCACTTCGGACTAAGACTATAACCAGTCATACAGAAAAAAAAACACATTATCACATCAAAAGCCTTATTCAGTGTAGTATTCAGTTTAAAGTAGTTTATGCTACTTTCTACTTCCTGTATTTTAACCTCTTCTGAATGTGAAGGTCCTGCGATGATTTACTGACTTTACACTGTAAAAACTGCACTGTTTTATGAAAAAGATGCTTTAGATTTAGAAATTATGTGTGTAAATAAATAAATAATTAAAATTATAAACTGTTGTACTGGGTGTCTGAGGAAGCATCTGTGATGGAAAATCAAGTTTTATTAAATGAAGATTACATTTAATCCTTAGCATTTTACCTAGTTATAATAGTAACTTGTACTCAGTGTACTTTTGAAGAATGTTTAAAAGATTGTCTGTTGTTCAAACTTTGTCTCACATATATGTTTTGTCTTGAAGTGTTTGCAGAACTGCTCCAAGGTCAGTTATTGTCTAACAGCAGACCATCCCACTCTGTAGTGACCCAGAGTCACTTCATGCTCATAGCTGCTTATCAAAGTGCTGAAAAGGGAAAAGGTTTCCAGAAAAGGAGACGAGTGCTGGGAGCAGTAGCCTGAGGGTGAAGAATGTTCTGCCCAGCAACAGAAAGTTATAAGACTAATGTGTGATGTATGAAGTTTAGAACTGCATAGGATGGAGACTTGAAACTCTGTTGATGATCTTCTCTCTTCCTGGATGTTGAAGCTTCTTTACTGCTTACACTTGAGGTGTCTAAGACCTGATATGCTCATTTTTGCCATGACAATTTGGCGTTGTCGGCAGGATCCGTGAGTGGTCACTGGAGGAGCCAGAGTAACCAGTGGTTTGCATGCACCCTGGAAAAGAAAACAGGAGTATAAAGGGCAACAGCCAAGTTGAACGAAGGGGCCAACAAATAAAACTGAGGTATTGGGAGCTTTAAAAAGATTCCCTCATCCTCGTAGAGACGTCTGCGTTGAAGGCCGTGCACGGACGGGGGCTTGGACCCCGTAGGGTCCGATTGTCGAGATTACGAAAACCAAGTATGGTGACAAAAGTCTTAAATGTTTGAAGACAGAAGAAAAAAAGTTAAATCAAGAAAAGAAACTGAAGGCTAAAAAGACAAACAGATGTGTAACTTACATAATGTTAAATATGTGAACAAAGGAAAATTAAGTAGAGTTTAGGGAAAGAAGACGACTACATTCATGTTGTCAGAATTATGCCCCATAAATTTGATTGAATAAATATCTAATGATTAAGTAGTGGATCTATCTGATGACTACATCAGAAGTAATGCAAGTGTTTGATAATTCAAACATTTAAAAACACACCATGATGAATTATAGCCCAGATTTTCTGTTATATGTGTATGAATGGAAGCTGCAGCAGGCTGTCTTTTCTTGTTCATGTCAGTAAGTGACTTACATTGTACATCACATGTTTCACATGACTGAATGAGTGGATTCAGTGAAGTTTGAATAATTCACTGCAGTGTTTTATTGGGCTGATCACTTATGTGATGTGTCTCTGAATGAGGAACCAATCTGTTTCTATGACGTTCAAATGCTGTTTCCCATATTTTCATGAGCTAAATCAGAATAAGAAAGGTTGGAAAATTTAGGCTGTGATATTTTCAGTGTCTGTCTGTGCCTACAGGAAGGTTTTTAGTTCTGTTTACATGCTTGTGCCTGAGCAGAAAACACAAACTTCTTCCTTATCAAAAATTGTGGCAACAACACATGGTGACAGAGGGGCAAGCAGAGAGGAGAGGGTTAGGATCAGATGAGCTAGTGATTCTTTCCTGTGTGAATCAACTAAGATTTTAATATTTCCCAGTAAGAGGGCATGAAGCTGTCCTTGTTATAGAGTAGGTCACATAATAATACACCCAATGTCACAGTGAGCCTAAATGCCACAATATGATAACCTGTAAATGAAAAACATAAAGCTCTCAAACAAAAAGCCACTGATGGAATTACATCAATTTTTTGAATTGCTAAAGAAAAGCAGCCGTGATTGTGTCTTGTGAATATTTAATGATAAAGATGTGTGATATTGATAGTGGAAAGTGGTCCTTCGTGAAGTAACTTATTGAAGTCATGTGATAACCAAACAATCCATTCTCATCTCTTTAACCAAGAAACAAAGGATGAGTTTCTTGGGTCTGACATCATACTGAAAACAATGGATTCAATATTATCAAGACAGAAAGGCTCCAAATGTATTGTTCCATGGAAAATAACTCTCAGCTCATGATGAAATGAGTTGAGCACCATGAGCAGACTCCACATTAGTGTTACCCAGTCACTATGTTCGGTTTGTTAACCAGGGAAACAGCTGTATGACTTGTGTTTTGTTACAGAACCATGATGGCAGATGACAACATTAGCTAAGATGGATCCTGCAGATGATGGATTATGATGCCTGCAAGCTGTGACAGTTGCAGACAAAGTGTTGGTTATGCTGATCTAACTCTTCCTTATGCAGCTTCTTTCTCTTATTCCAGGAGCAGAAACTCATCACCTTTCTACAGTGAGATGTCTGAGATACGATCAGTGTTACTTCACATGTCTAATGTAACTGTTTCCAGATGGTTCAATCCCACCACTTGAGAGAACCAAGAAGATTTTGCTGTTGTTACATAATGTGATGTTTATCATATTATTTAGCTTAAGATGCTGAATTTGTGGCTCATAGAAGAAGAACTGAAGACAAAAACAGTAAAGATCTTGGATTTTAGACTTTTAGATCCACAATTTTTGAATTGTTCATGAATCTGGAACACTCTGGACAAGAGTTCAAGGAATCTGATAACAATCTTTTTTTTTAACATAATAATGTTGCTGCTTAGTTTCAGCAGGAAACACGCAAGTGGATGATGTAGCTAAGAAAGCTGCCCAACAGGAAGTATCTCAAACACACACACACAAACAAAAGTGTTTCAGACATTTTATTGTCACTCCCTGCTGTACAACAATTTTCTATCTCTGAGAAAATCAGGGGAAAATAGGGGGTTGCAAATTCCAAAAGTTCCAAAATTCTTCTTAAACACTGATAAAGTTGACACAGGTTAAACCATGTGTTTAAAAGGGGGAATGTTGATTTATTACAGCAACCGATGATTTAACAAGGGGTATGAATCATATGCGCAGAAATATTGTCAATCTTGCTTTGTCTGTGTGACTAAAGCCACAGGCAGCACATCTTCCATCTGATAAACCATTTGACCATGTGATGATTGATTTCATTGAGTTGATGCCCAACTGAGAGAAGAGATATTGTGTTGTTATGACTGATGTACTCAAAACAAAATTGGTACGAAGGAGAAGGTCTCCATGGACTGAGCTTTCTCTGGCTGTTTTAAGGAACATGGGGATAAGGGAAAATAAATAAATAAAATTGTTTGGGAAATCTCCAAATTTGAGAAAATGATATGTTGCAATATTTCCAGACGTTGTTTCTGCTTTGTTTTAAATACATTACCAGGACATTCTTCCTATTCCAACTGAACGATTTCAGTGGAATGGACCCTTTCAAATGATGCACGCAACCACACAGCAGTGAAAGACGTGGATACACGCCACCCACTGAAAGGAAGGGGCCAAAGTCTGTGGACAAAGAGGACGAGTGCAAGTGCCTACACTCTGAGTCCCTAAGCTGCGAAGAAGGAAAGCAACAGTGAGAACAACACCATGGAAGACAGAATGAGACTCCTTGTGCCACAGTACACTGGTCAAGTAAAACACATGCTTTGAAAGACATGTGGTGAATCTGCAGAGGAAAACCACAACAGACTCGATCCCAGAACGTGCACCCAGGTGATGTTTGGAATTGAAGGTAGGAATCGAACATGATATGCCCCCACTCTCCAGGGAGGAAGTGCAGTGCCCATAAAAATCATTTGATGGAAAATTAGAAACCAAATAGCTGCAGGATTTGAGTCTTTGTGCCATTGATAAAAATCTTGATTGGATGAATTTCACATATGAATTACACCTCTGATGCTGTAGAACACCTGGCGGAGCATGCAATCTTTTACATTTTACAGGTGTTGTCTTATGCCATGTGTAAAAAGTCTAATTATGTGAGTCACAGAGTTCTATGACTCATCAGATGGCACTCATTGATATAACATCTGCAAAGAATTTAGTTCCTCTTTTTAAAACCTAATGTTGACCTTTTCACAGATCTGTAAATATCCTATATAGTTTTTAATCTGTGCTTAGCTCTGTACCCCAGTGATGTCTATGTCACAGAAAAACAGTGCCTGAATTTCCAATATAACATTAAGAAGATGTATATTGAATCTTTATGAATTTGTGCATCTGATGACTTCTTTTGGTTGTCTTGTGATTAAAATGTAATCAAAAGGAGGGAATTGTGATGGAAAATCAAGTTTTATTAAATGAGGATTACATTTAATCCTTAGCATTTTACCTAGTTATAATAGCAACTTGTACTCAGTGTACTTTTGAAGAACGTTTAAAACATTGCATGTTGTTCAAACTTTGTCTCATATCCATGTTTTGTCTTGAAGTGTTTGCAGAACTGCTCCAAGGTCAGTTACTGTCTAACAGCAGACCATCCCACACTGTAGTGACCCAGAGTCACTTCATGATCACAGTTCTATGTCAGTGTTACACAGTCCTTCGCTGACAACAATTGTTTTGCACCAGTGTGGGTTAAGGTAGAGAAAGACCCCACCACCATGTCGTTAAGCTGTCAGCTCGCTGTCTCGATCTAACCTTACAGGAAAACCAAAGCCTTCTATGTACAGGTTGTCACTGTTATCGTTCCTACTCAGACATGTTTCAGTAAAAGCAAGAATGGAAGCAGTCCAATACTCATACATATGAAACACATTGGCTTGCAGTTCATCAGTCTTATTGCGCAATGAGCGCACGTTAGCAAGGATCACTGACGGAAGTACACGGTGTTGTTTACTTTTTCCTCGCTTCAGTCTTGCTTTGATCCCACCCTTCTTCTTCCCCCGTCTTGTTACCTTCTTTTTATTGTTGTGACAGGTGTCCGTCCGACCGGGTGGGTTTGTGCGTTGTAGCTCCTCCGGTAACTTGTGTGTGACAGTAACTTGGTGAGAGTGATGTTGCAGCTGTAGCAAAAAGTCTCTGGAGTAAGTGATACGTGGATTGTCCGGAAGACTGTATCCATTTGTTACAGAGGACAAATGATCCAACACAAAACACAGGAACGCAGCAATCCACAAGGTCCCTGTGTAGACCCTTACTCAGCAAGTTAGGCTAATGCTAGTTGGATAACTAGTGTTAGCTTGCTAGTCCGGTGTGTATGAGGTTGTCACATCATGCCCCCAACTGTAGCAGTCAGTCCATACATACGTAACGTATCAAGAAAACACAAGTTCACACTATCTCCACGCTCGCATAACAACAGTACGAATAAAGAAGAAAGAAAGATATATATAGCATGTTTTGGACACCTATGCTGAAAGTACCAGTTTCAAACCCAGAAGCTTCTTACTGTGAGGTGACAGAGCCACTGCACCACTGTGGACACAGTGAAGCAGCAGGTGTCAGCACAGAGCAGCTCAGCGGGCGACGCCACACAAAGCTCCACTTCACCTCCGTCCTCTACAGGACACATGAGACAGCAGAATGACAGAAAACTCAATGGAGCTGCAAAAACTAATGCAATTATTAAAATTGTTTAAATGTCGCTGTAAAATCCAAGGAACAGCTTTTGATTTTCTGTATTTATTTACACTCACTGACCACCTGTATAATGGAATACAATCCAACACAGCAGCTCTGCCATGAATTTTACTTTTACAAAGGTATAATTTTTAAGTTTGTGGGTTAAAAGGTGAAAATTCTACTCTGTTCATTATTGAGCTCAGAGTGGGTGGTCGAGTCATACTGGAGTGCATTATAAGAAGCAGTGGTTCTAATGTTTTGGCACATTTATTCATTTTAAAAGGGGTGGAAAGTTTTTACTTTTTTTAGTTTTTACTACATTTACTACTGCACGGAAGTTCAAACTTCACATTACTTTACTCCAACCTTATATCTGTGATGTCCAACATCTTTAGGGAAATACTGAACCTATACTGCTCTGTGCTTTAAATTAATAAAAATCAATTATTCAACATTTCTTGTTCAAAAATGGCACAAGTTGTAACTCTTTCAGTGTGTCAAATGTGACGAATTCCTGTAGAACATATTTCTACTAAAATACATCACCCGCTTAGCTCATGTTTTGTTTGGCTAAAACAAATCGTAACGTGTTGTCAACTTCAGATTCTCTGTAGCCACAGTAACACAAAGTGTCCAAACCACAAAAAAATAAAGAAATAAAAGACTCTTTGCAACTAAATATTCCTTGAGCAGTTGTGCGTTGTGGAAAATAATTTGCATGCTGACTGCACAGTAAATGGTAAATGTTCTGCACTTATGTAACCAGGTGGTGAAAATCACCTATATCCTGTCAACTGTATTTTGTGGTGTAGTAGTTTTGCTGCAGTTACCGACGGTTAATGAGCACCATGCGGTGTGGAGTTGTGAACGTTTTCTGTTTTTTCCACCCTTTAGAGGTGCCACTGCCGTATTTGTACGTTATTTGTGTGAATATTTGAATCTAGTTGTGCTACACAGTTTGTCAAATTATTCTTTTTGAGGGTTATTATTTTTATTCTATTTACCATAGAACTTGCACTGGGCTTCTAGTGTTTGTTTGTTTTTGTTTGTTTCTTTTTGAACTTTCTACATTTGTTAAAAACTTTAGTCACTGTCCATCAGTGGGAAATAATAACTTTAATACTTTTAAGAAATAAAGAACCCACATAAAAATTATTTGAAGTGTGGAGTGTCATTTGCCCGGCTTCAAATCTTGGTACCAGGAGTGGGGTTTCTTCATAAAAAACATAAGTAAATATCTAGATTCAAAAGGCAGTTGTCTGCACAATATAGTACAAATTATACGGCAGTGGTGAAGAGTAGCCTGGTTGTATATCCTGGGGAGCTGAGGACCAGGGAGATCTTCAGAGAGTGTTGGTGTCTTGGACGTAGTGGAGAAGCCACTTGACAAGGAGGGACCAGTACTTGAGGCTGAAGAGTACATCACAGAAGTTGTCATCCGACGGAGAAGAACTCTTGGCTGGAATGGACATTGCTCATGAGTCTTGAGTGAAGTCAACAGGTTTATCCTTTTTCTGTGTGATACAGACTGAGCTATTTGAAAAAAAATAAATAAAGACTGAATGTTATTGGACTGAATCAAAGACTGTATAGAAAAGAAAAACAAGAAACATGTCAATCCAAAGTGAGGAGATTGTAGTAGGAAATGAACAGGGTTTTGGGAATGACCAGGATAGTGATTCTGAGGAGGATGCAGTAGGGCAAGTTGATGTGCAAACACAGATAATTGAATTAGCTAAAAAGCAACAAGAAGTTATGTCTGCCCTGTCCTCATTGAGCACAGAACCAACTAGATCATATGTGTACATGCCAAGGGAACGACATATTGCACCATTTAGTGGAGATTTGGATAAGGATGGAAGATCAGTAGATGAGTTTATTGATGAGGTAGAACGGGTTCTGTTTACACGCAACCAGTCCCCACCCGAACAGTTTGATTTTGTCATGTCACTCCTGAGAGGGCCAGCTTTAGAGGAGGTGCGTTTACGTAAAGATGACCAAACTGAGCAGACGAGTGACCTGTTTAGCTATCTCAGGGAGGGTTTTGGAGATAGACGTAGTTCCTCCCAGCTGCTGCAAAACTTCTATAGCTGCAAGGAAAGAGACGGTGAGGACATACGTGACTTTTCTCATGTCTTATCACAAGCGCTGAGCTCAGTAATGAAACATTATCCTAGGTCTGTTGCTAATGGAAAAATTGCACTGAGAGATCAGTTTATAGAGGGTGTAAGAGATCCTGTATTGAGACGAGAGCTTCGTAAATATGTCAGAGCTCTTCCCGACTCCTCCCTGATAGAAGTACGGGAAGAGGCTTACTCATGGTCCTCGGAAGAACTAGGACCAGGTGTAAAAGGCGGTAAAAGTAAAGTGAAAGCCTGCAGCCATCTTACAACTGATATGCAGTGTAGAGCTGTTACTACCAGTGAGAATCCTTGCTATCTAGAGGTTGTTATGAAGGCTCTGGCTGAGCAAGGCAAAGTTAGTGCTTCAGGCCAAGCTGAGCAATCTGTTTCACTGGATGATGTTTTGAAAGTTCTTAAAGAACAAGGTAAAGTGATTACGGAACTGACCAGAGCAGTGAAGGATTTGACTACTCAAACCCAAAGCTCGAGCACAATGGCAGTTAGCCAACAAAAAAAATCGGTCCCAAAATTTACAGCTGATGATAAGCCAATCTGCTTCAGATGTCAGACTGAAGGTCATGTTGCCAAGCAGTGCCCACAGAAGTGGCGCAAAGTTTCAGAAAGCCCTCCTACTTCAAGCAATTTGGGAAACGGGAACCCCTGGTTGCAGTGAGTCGGGCAATGCAGGGGCCGATGATAGACTCAACCAAATCTGAACTTACACGAGAGCAAGTGATCGAGCGTGCCATAGGCAAGTGTCCAGTAGTTGATGTTATGCTAAACAAGGTAGCAACTTGCTGTTTGCTTGATACAGGGAGCCAAGTCAGTACAATTACAGATGAGTTCTTCAGGAAGCATTTGTTAGGGGATGATGATGCCATGCTTGCTACGTCTAGTTGGCTTAAGTTAACTGCTGCAAATGGCCTTGAAATCCCTTACCAAGGTTATGTTGAACTGGAAGTTGAGACGATGGGCTTAAAAATCCCAAACTGTGGGTTTCTAGTCTTGAAAGCATCTGATGGTGTGACCCCAGCAGAACACTGTATCATTGGTATGAATGTCATTCATAAGTGTCGACAGCTGGTTGTCTCAGAGTTTGATACAGTTTTGGAAGGTACATTGGATTCTGGGTGGAGGAGTGCATTTCAGCAAATTCAGACATGCATTGTTGAACGGAAGATAATGGCTCGGGTTTTAGGTAGAGACAAGGTGCGAGTACCTGCTGAGTCCATTTCAACTGTGATGGTTAAGGGTCATTTCTCCCAGATAGGCACGGACACGCAACTTCTTATTGAACCAGCAAATGCACCACTTCCCCCAGGCGTACTTGTCATTCCAACACTTGTAGACAACAAAAGTCGCGTCCTGCCAGTCCAGGTTGTTAACTTCTCACAAGAGGACATATGGCTGTGTCCAAGGACTAGGATAGGTATTATTTCTCCTGTCGAATGTGTTGAAAATAACCAGACCTGTGGAGTGAAGTTCCACCGCATCTCCGCAGATGTTGAACAGGTTTCTGTTGACATGAAAAATGAACAGTTTGACAGTAAAGTACAATCTGTCTTAGAAAAACTTGATATAGGTGGCACTGAAGAAGAGCGAGCTGATCTCTGTGCACTACTGGCTAGGTACACAGATGTATTTGCAGACAATGATGATGATCTTGGGTCTACTGACAAAGTAAAACATGAAATCAAGCTGGTTGAGGACCTACCAGTCACCCAGCCCTATCGGCGTATTCCACCCAACCAGTATAAAGAAGTCCAAGAACACATTTCAAAGCTGTTGAAAAAGGGGATAATCCAGGAAAGTGAAAGTTCCTATGCTTCTCCTGTAGTTATAGTGCAGAAAAGTGATGGTAGTATCCGCTTATGCGTGGACTATCGCAAGCTTAACTTGAAAACCGTGAAGGATCCCTTCCCACTGCCTCGCATCGATGAGAGTTTTGATGCATTGAAGGGTGCCAAATACTTTTCTACCATTGACCTCGCCAGTGGCTACCACCAGGTTGTGGTAGATGAGCAAGACCGCCATAAGACCGCTTTCACAACACTTTTTGGTCTTTTTGAGTATTTGCGCATGCCAATGGCTGTCTGCAATGGTCCTGCAACTTTTCAAAGGTTGATGCAGGTGACTATGAATGACCTCATTTTTGAGATGATGCTAGTTTATCTAGATGATATTTTGGTGTAATCTCCCTCTTTTCAGTCACATTTGGAAAGGCTGGACATAGTGTTTAAGCGTCTCAGGTACACTGGACTCAAGGTTAAGTGGGAAAAATGTCATTTCCTTCAGAGAGAAGTCAGATTTCTAGGGCATCAGATATCTGCAGATGGCATTGCAACAGATCCCTCTAAGGTGACGGCTATTAAGGAGTGGCCGGTCCCATCCACAGTCAGAGAGCTACAGTCCTTTTTGGGTCTGTGTAGCTACTACAGACGGTATGTTGACGGTTTTTCAAAGATTGCTGCCCCTCTGCATGAGGTGGTTAATCAATGTCATGGTGTTAGCAGTTCAACTAAGGCTAGTAGGAGACTGGGTACACTATGGGACACTGACTGTGAGAGGGCCTTTGAAGTGTTAAAGGAAAAGTTGATGACTGCACCAGTTTTAGGGTTTGCAGATTTTACTCTCCCTTTTATTTTGGAAACTGATGCGAGTGGTCAGGGTTTAGGTGCTGTCCTGTATCAGCAACAGGATGACAGAAAAAGGGTCATTGCATATGCAAGTAGATGGCTAAGAAATGCTGAAAGAAATGATAAAAACTATAGCAGCATGAAGTTGGAACTGTTGGCACTCAAGTGGGCCATAGTAGAGAAATTTCGTGGTTACCTGCTTGGTTCAAAATTCACTGTCATTACTGATAACAATCCTCTGTGTCATCTCAAAAGTGCAAAACTGGGAGCCATTGAACAGCGACGGGTTGCACAGTTAGCTGCTTTTGATTTTGATGTACAGTATCGTCCAGGACGAAGCAATGCTGCAGCTGATGCTCTCTCAAGGCACCCTTTAGCAGGGGAGCCTGAATCTAACAAAGATGATGAAGAGTTTGATGATTGTGTTGCCATTTGTAATGTGCTTCACCGGGGAACCTCCCTGGAACCAGAGTTGGTCAAAGCTGGAGTCGAGTGCTGTCAGGTCAGTCAGGTAAGGGCCTTAGGAGCTGGTGAGTGTCATTTGAGTGGTAGGGAAGCCACTCCAACTCTCCCAGGCTATTCCAAGGAGGAGTTACAAACATTCCAAGGTCAGGACTCAGTGCTTAGTGTGTTTCGAACATTTTGGGATCGTAAATATAGACCAAGTCCCCAAGAAAGGAAAAGTCTTCCACAGATTGTGAAGTCACTTTTAAAGCAATGGAAGCATATCAGAGAGAGAGATGGATTGTTGTATCGGGTGGTTGAGGATGTACGCTATGGAGACTGTTTCCAGTTGCTTGTTCCAAATGGTTTGCAGAAACAGATACTGGAGAGTGTACATGATGGTATGGGTCATCAAGGCATAGAAAGAACCCTGCAGCTGCTGAGGCAGAGAGCATTCTGGGTGGGCATGCACAGAGATGTTGAGCATTGGATAAAAAGCTGCCAGCGCTGTGTTTTGACCAAAATGCCGCATCCCAAGATTCACCCACCCATGAAGTCCTTTCTTGCCTCCAGACCTCTAGAAGTTGTTGCAGTTGATTTCACTGTGCTTGAAACAGCAACAGATGGACGAGAAAACGTTTTAGTAATTACAGATGTGTTTACCAAGTTCACTCAGGCTTTTCCTACTCGTGACCAGAAGGCCGAGACCACAGCAAAGGTGCTGTTGAGAGAATGGTTCATGAAGTACGGTGTGCCTGAGCGATTGCATTGGCATTTCAACTTTAACTGTAATGCTTTCCATTCTCAAATATAAACCACATAGCTTATGAACAGTAAAAAAAAATTAAAAATTAAAAAAGAGGACAAATCTATTACCCAGCTTCTTTAATTATGTATTGTAGTCAGAACCTTAGTGTATGGAGAACCAGACGAGACCAAGACTTAAAGGAGTTGAGACCAAGACATGATAATATGTAATACTGCCAAAATCTCTTTGGGTGAGGAATGAAGATATTTTTAAGAGTTTTGCTACAGAGGCGCATTGCTATACTATATCATCTATACATTATTATCAATTTTCCTTATTATAGTTTGCTTCTTTAGTCATCTCTGGTTAATAAGTAGCTGGGATCCCTTTTTTTTATCGTTCAGTTTCAGCCTTCAAGTCAAGAGAGACCACAGGAAGTGATGTGCTTCAGTTACCTCCAGCTTTACCATCTAAATAGTGACATTTTGCTTTGAAGCACAGACTATGTGAATATGATGATGTGCTGCCACCTGCTGACTGATTCTGATAACAGCTCCACAGGTAACAAGTCGTAAGTTTGCAGGTCCTTCTTCTACTGGGCCCACTCATTTCTAACCACTTGACCTTACTGCCTAATAAACTATTTTAACTTCATGATTCATCTCTGCCAAAACTACCAACTTCTGGATAATACCTACAACAGTTTGCCATGGTTACTAATCAGCCTTCTTGGTCTACAACCAGATACTGATGCCCCAATGAACCAGGGAAGGCTCACCACCCTCTCTTAGACAAAACTGGCTCAAAAACTGGACTTTAAGGACTTTATCTGAGTCTTTGCTGTGAGAAAAGTCAGGTAACTTGCATTTGGACCTGGACACCAATCAGCAGAACATCATAACCACAATATAGAGGTTAAAATATGGTTACAATAAAATAAGCTACACATGTGGGTAAGGCTTTTATTCATAATCCACTTGATAGTATTTTGATTATTTGAATATTTGATTTATTTTCTTGATCAGTTTCACAGAAGCTGAAAAGGGTCTTCAGAAAACACCACATACCTGTTCACTTCAAACTCACCAACACACAGAGACAGAGTCTCATCCACCGTAAAGACTGAACACTTAAACTGCAAACACTACAGAGCTCTACACTGGAGAAACCAAACAGCCTCTGCACAAGACGATGGCAAAGCACAGGAGAAGCTCACCTCAGGACCAGGATCAGCAGTGTACCTACACCTGAAGGACAAAAGACCCTCGTTTGAGAACAACAACGTCCACAATTTAGACAGAGAAGACAGATGGTATGAGAGAGGAGTAAGTGAAGCCATTTATGTTCACATGGAGAATCCTTCTCTCAACAGAGGAGAAGGCCTCAGCCACAACCTGTCTCCTGTACAGCTCTTTGTCAACATAGGTGTTTTCAATTTCTTAAAAAATAAAGTTACAAGTTTTCTGTGATTCACTTTAAAAATACAATAGAGCAGATGGCAGCACATCATCACAACAGAACCAACATCAAGAGCTTCAGGTTGTTCAACAACTGTGAGACACAGACACAAACCAGCAGTTGTCAGTGTTATACATGGATTCACAAAGTCACAGGAGAATCTCAACTTTCAAACGGCAGATCATCTGCTAGTGTTTAAAATCCCTATGAAAAACAGACAGTACTGCAAATGTCTGAGTGCTCACACTAACAGTCCTGCTGCAGGTAACACTCAACAGCAAACATTCATGTCATAACAATATTAGCTTGGTTTCTACAACTATCTGTGGATTCTCTCATCAGACTTTCAGTTTCAGTTACTTATTGCTTATCAACACAGTGTCATCAGCAAATAGAGGTCTACTGATCTCTTTTCATCAAACCATTGGATTCCTCCCTGCTGACCCCTTAATAATCCATGACCACCAGGAACAGTATCACACAACATTGTCCTATTCTCATGATCATCTGATTCTTTTTAAAGTCAGTGAAATATAACCAAAGACAGAAATCTGTGTCTCTCTCAGTAATTTGTCTCAAAGTAACATTTGCTCACAACAAGATCGTCCCTGTCTGCAGCTTCCTGTTTCTGTCAAAGTACATGTTCCACTGCTTCTTAGATATGATGTAGTAAAATGCTTGCTGTGACCTTTCCAATATTTATATCAGCAAGTAAATATCAACAAAAAGAGAATATTAACTGAATGCATCAGTACTCAAAACAACAAAAACTGAGAATCCTGCAGCGTTTGTTCATGTGTGGATTGTAACATAAATAATCATACATAACAATTTGTGATGTCAGCACTGTGATAGCGTGCAATGATTCTTAACCCCAAGTTTGTGGTTAAAACTCAGAGCAGCTGCCAGAAATGCAGCTAAAAAATTTCCTTCTTTGAAACCACTTTTGTCATCCACATCTCATTTTGGACAAAGAAGACAGATGGTACAGAGGAATATGTGAAGAAATTTATGTTCACATGGAGAATCCTCTCGACAGAGGAGGAGGCCTCAGGCCCAACTGTCTCCTCTTTTCATGAAAAGACGATTTCTCACATCCAACAAGATGGTCACACCTAATGGTCCCATCTTAGAGTGTTAGTGTCATAATAATTACATCTTGATGACTCCACCCTGTTCTCACCTCCTCTGCATCCACCTGTCCACCGTGCTCTGCAAATGAAACAGGGTCTGGTGGTTCCATCTCCAGACAAAAGACACCAAGCAAAACTCTTCAGCTCATTGGTCCCATGATGGTGGAACGAGCTTCCAAACTCTCAGCAACCTCAGTCCCAATATTTAAAAACCTGCTGAAAACTGAACTCTTCCCCAACTTCCTATGCACTTAAATCATTACAAAGACATAATAACACCACCTATCTGTTCTTTCTTGCAGTTGCATCTAATGAAATGGAAACACTCATAGCACTTTGCTTTGATGTTTTCTCAGTGAATTAGATTTTTGCTGCCTTGTACCTTTTGTAAGTAGCTTTGGATAAAAGCGTCTGGTAAATGACTAAATGTAAATAAAATGTAAATGTGGAAAAGTCCTGTGTCTTGTTCCATTCAATTCAATTCAAAATGAAACGGAACAAACAGGACTTGTTGAACGTGCAGAAGAAGAAAACCACACATCTGCTAGACTGCATCAAAAAAAAGGAAGTGGTATAAGCAGTGCAGACTGAAACCAGGAACAACAACGAACATGACAAGTGTTTGATGATCAAGTGTCACATTAGGACAAACATCTCTTCAATGGCTCAGCTGTAGGTACGATCAGCTCTGTCTAAATTTCATTGATTACATGTTTAATGAATGAGCTCTGCTAGAGACTAAAGATGAGAGATTTTAATTTCAAATATATAATCATCAATAATCATCTAGGATTTTTTTTATTAAAAGGCAAAACAACCAATAAAAAGCCTTTGTGAGGAAACATTCTTAGTATTATTACTGAAAATGATGACATACATGTTAACATACATGATGACAACTTTTCCACTTTTAAGTTTGAAGTCTTCTATTGTTTTGTCCACAAGGATCAGTAACTAAAACACTGTAAGTCTAATAAGCCTGAAGTAAGTCTGGTTTACCTGGTAACATGATTCATGAAACACCTCTATGGTGTAAGTTGTGTTTTCTACACTAATGATCAATTTATGTCTGTATTTTGACAGCGTGTGATCAGGTTTGTGTCTGTGGGTTCATCTCCTCTGTTCTCATCACAAGAGACAAGCACCCAGACACCCAGACATGTAGTGACTTACACTGAGTTAGGAAGTGGTTTATGCAGATTCTATCTAACTACTGTGATCTACAGGACTTTCACACAGCTGCAGAATGAAGGAAAACACTGTGCTGAGGCTGCTGAGTAAGTCCTACATGCTGGATTTGTGTTGATGTGTGAATGTTGGGAAATGATCACTTCTGTGATGTTGCACAACAGACCAGTCCTCACAGGTAACATGTCATTTCTCTTTAGTTCTGACATCAATGCTGTGCTGCACAACAGGCCAAGGTTAGTGAGCATCTTCCAGTGTTTAACACCCAGCAGCTAACAAGGCTTCACTTTCTAAAGTGATTTAACATTGAATGACACCCGTCCATGGTCCTGCTTCCCTCGACCTGAGTCACCTTGACTGTCTCACTAGTAATAAAATTGCAGTTGTATGGTAGTGATGTACAGATCGATCCTGAAATTTAGATACTTCCAAATCCAACGTTTCCTGTTCTAGAATCCAATCCAATAATAAAAGATCAATATCTAATATCAGTAATTTGGGGTAAATGTTTAATTTGTTTAACTTTTCTTTATTCAGTTTTTTCCTTATTGTGACAATGTTGTGGTTAACTGTGGTTCAGGAGATAAAGCTGACTGAACATCTCCTCTGATCCACAGGTGTTTTTGATCAAGACACTGAAACACAAGTTGCTCCTGGTTTGACTTTAACTCACTTTGGATAAATGTATTAAATGACTAAATAGAATTGTGAAGCTCTTCTTGGCCTTTGTTAAACACTTTGAATAAGCTCTGTTATCCTCTGTACTACAGTGGATGAGTGGAGGCATCAGTCAGAGGAACTGTGGTTCAGGATGTACAGTGGGTTGAGTGGGTTTGCATGTGTAACCAGGTGGTGAAAATCACCTGTATCCTGTCAACTGGATTTTGTGTTGTGGAGGTTTTGCTGCAGTTGCCGAGTTTCAACAGCAGAGGGCAAAGTGTCACAGTGAGCACAGTGGTGTATTCAGGTGAAGCGCTGCAGGGAAAAATACAGGAAGTGAAACATTACACGCTCACCTAGTAGAAATGACCACAGCTGGAGACGCAGTGTAAATGCTTGTGGATCAAAGACACTGCTCCAATATTGGAATCAGACCATGTGAATATGATGATGTGCTGCCACCTGCTGGATGATTCAGGTAACAGCTCCACAGGTAACAGGTCACTTTTTAACAGCAGTTTGACTGACAAAACCAACTCAAAGGTCCCAGGAGCAGCTGACATCTTTAGGCTGAGTTCATGGTCCCAGTAAGAGCTAGAACAGAGTTGAATGTCTGTATAAGGTCTCCAGCTGCGAACGTGATGAACCACATCAAGAACAATTCCCACCAAATAAAATGCTGCTGACACTGAGTGGAACAGGTCCAACCAGCAGGAAAAGAAACATGAAGGAAACACTGGATCTACTCTGCAGGTTTGAACTGAGCTCAGCAGCACAGTGACACCTGGTGGATTCAACGTGGGACAACAAGTCCATGAAGACAGAGTCTTACAGTTGTGTAATAATGTGTTGGTTACATGTGAAAAAGCCACATGAACAGAGACACTGATTCACGTACAGATCAGTCCCACTGATTAAAAACAAGAGGACTTTAATACAGACTGTCAACTTTAATTATAGAGTTTGCTTAAAAATATTGGACCAACTGTGTAAGAAATGCAAACACTTCACATCTGTTCCACTTCCTGTTCTTTCTTAGAGGATTTGTCTTCAGTTCACCTTCATCAGGTGAAATGCAGCTTATTTAGATCCAGATCAAGAAAATTGGTCAATTTAGCATCAGTGAGTCAGTGGAAAGTCACATGTTCTACTGCACATAAGTACAAACTTCACATCTATCAGCTTTATGTCAACATTTTAGAGAGAAATATTTCACTTTTACTGTTCTGCACCTTAAATTATTAAACTTAAATTATTCAACATTTTGGTTAAAAATGCCACAAGTTGCAACTGTTTCATCGTCTTATATGAGACAATTTGCTGCTTTTCTATGTCACTAATTACAGTAAACTCTACTGTAAAATCTATTAGTGTCTCTGCTCCTGTAGAACATATTTCTACTAACATGATTCACCTGCTTAGCTCATGTTTAGTTTGTTCAAATGTGATGTCGACGTCACATTCTCTGTATCCACAGTAACAAAGAGTCCAGACTGAAAAAAAAAATACAGAAATAAAAGACACTTGGCTACTAAATATGTTTTGAGCAGTTTGTGTGTTGTGGAAAATCCTTCACAAGCTGCCTGCACAGTAAAGAATAGACCTACATGTTCCCTCATCAATGATCAAGAAGAGTCTTCATGACCAGTTGATTCACCACAAGATGCAAACTCCAGTAACTTTTGAACTTTTATACTTTTCTACTAAATCATACTGTGATAGACAGATGTAGCTCAGAGTGTGAACTTTAAACAGTCCTGGAGAAAATTAAATTAAAGTCATTAGTTTGTCTCAGCCGACCAACAACAGTCTGTTTTTAGTCCATGGTTTTCTGCACTGAAGAGGTGTGAATGTGTCAACCACAAACAAAAGAGAAAGTCATGTTTTCCACCTGACAACTATATGAAACCCACAGAACCATATGAGACAAACAAGACATGAGACTAAAGTTTATTGATCCTGCAGAAGAGGACACGTTGCTGTTTGGACTGAAGAGACACTGAAAAGAGAATTGAAAAAGTCCATATATGTGATGGAGTTAACAAATGTGTTATATTGTGTATTAATCATTAATTAATTCATTTTTCTTATAATTCTTACAGATTCTAGAAAAAGAAACTTGAGTTTGTCTTTCTTCATGTTCTGTTGCTGTCTGAAGACACACTAAAAATAAAGTTCTACAGTCTGATGGACTGAGGACCAGTTACAGGTGCAGCTTGTCCTCAGTGGTTTTACTGGGGTGAAGGTGTAAAGGTCGACCTCAGTGAAGAGTAGACGTCCTCTGTCTTGGCTGGAAGCTCTGAGCACAAACACACAGTTTAGACAGCGTGAGACAATGATGATTAAAAACAAAGTTTATTGGACAAAACATTTGCTTTTATAATGTATTTAATAAGAAGTGAATTAACAGTAGCTGGTTTTGAGAATCAGCCACTAACCATCACCCTGTTGTCTCCCACAGACTGGTTCATCATAACTTATCACAAAGTAGAATGTGTAGTGTTTCTTCTCTGAAGCTTTGTGTTTATTTGAGCTGCTGCCTGTGACCACATCTCCAAGGTGAATGATTTCACCTTTTATTTAAAAATAATAATACATTATTTTCCTATTTCCTGATTCTGAGATCATGAGGCTGGTAGCAGTTTTGTTCTTCACACCTCTGCTGTGAAACAGCAAAGAGCAAATATAGGTTTGGAGGGTGTGAATCACAAACAGGAAAGTGGACGACAGAGCTGCTTGTTTCTATTATCTTTAACATATCAACAAGGTACCAAACAAACAGTGTCATTAACCACAGAAGATCACACTCATGACAAACCTCCACAGCATCAGTTCATTGTTTTACTAAAATCTACATGAAGTTTCTGTTTTTCCACATGTAGAGTTTAAAAAATATACACATATATAGAAAATGTAAATTTATTAAGGTAGAAATCATGTTGTGTGATTTCTCTCACTACTCTCTTAGCATTAACTAACTGTGTTAACTATTTATATGTTTGTACACAGTTTGTGGTTTTGACTGACAGTTGCTCTGCTATAAACCTTAAAGACATAACACACAACAACATGATATTTTCAGTAGGTGATGGATCTTAAAGTATGTTTGTCTCTAATCTCCCTTTGTTTTCCTCCAGTTAAAAGTATGATATCATCATTGTGTCGGCTGTAAAGCGTCTCTACACACTGTAGCTTATAAAGCATGTTAACGTGCTGATGTCAGCATTGAGCATCATGGCTGCAGAGTCCTGCTTTGGTGTTTGACCAGGACAGAGACAAAGAAAAGCAGCTGTACCTTTTGTCTTTGCTTTGGTGTTTTTAATGACTATCTGTCCATAACTGACGTCTTCTGTCCTCACTGCTGAGCAAACTGCAGCTGGATCAGTGTCTGCAAAATAAAATACACAAAGTACTTCACTGCAGGTACTACACATGGTACAGTAGTAAAGGACATTTAAAGTTTGACATTCTAAATGGAAATCATGACGCTGCGTCCTCCAGAGGGACAATATGACTTGTTATCAGTGCACAGTTCAGCAGCTGTGATGATGTGGGGGGACATTAGTGCACACAGCACATGGGAAAGTTCCACATCTTTGTCCATTAACGCTGACATCAGTCTGACCATTTGAGAACAGGGCAGATCTAGAAATATTTACTGGGGCACCAGCTGAAACCAGGGTGGTACATTTGAAAAACCCTTTAGAAGATTTACATTTGGTAAAAAAAAACTATATTAATATTAATAGGCTAATAGTGTTTTATCAGTGTCAGAAATACATAACTTCTTTACCATTTCTTACTCCAAATAATTATGAACAAATAACAAGAAACAGCTGGGGAGAAGTATAAATCCATCTATTGCATAATCTGCCTGATTTCAACTGTTTCAAGAAATAAAGCAACAAAAACTTTGTTTCATAATGTTTGTACATAATAATAGAATTTTAACTCTTCATAATAATAAGTACGAGTATGAAGGTTTTAAACTAAAACACTAAACACACACACTTACAGACACACAAACCTCTGCTCCGTCTGATTGGTTGTTGTTGGTCATGTAATATGTTGATGTCTGTCTGTGTAATGTCACTTTCTCCAACTTCTTCTTTATCAGCTGTAATATACAGTAAAAAGGCAGCAGCTTACAATATTTTTTTCAGTCCAAAATGTTAAATTGGGCTGAAAAAGTCTGGAAAAAGTGTAAAATTTCACCTTTCGGTTTCCTGTAAAAACATTGTTTCACCAGTAAAACCAGTAAAACCAGCAGGACCAGACCAGAGATGGATGAAACAGATAACACCACAGACAGAGGAGGAGAAGAAGAGGAGCCAGGAGGTTTTTCTAAAATGAAGCAGAAGAAATTAAACTAAGAAACTGAAAATAATCGTTCTGTTTGTTCTCAAACTTTTCTCTGTCACATGAAAGATCACAGATCCAGTTTAGAAACCTGCTGAAGATTAGCTGGAGGTTCCTGACCTGTGACGTAGATCCAGCTAGATGGAGACTCTCCATAACTGCTGATGTGACACTTGTAGAGGCCTTCATCAGACTTGGTAACATGGTGGATGGTCATGTGACCTGTAGGCTCAGTCTTGATGAGGGAGCCATCTTTATAGAAATCAGCTGGGAGCTTGGAGGAGTTCTTCATTGCACAGCGCAGAGAGACATCATGTCCCTCCATCACAGGGAGGACAGGACTCTGCAGGATCACTGCTCCACCTCAACACAAAGACAAACTACAGCATTTCATCCATTTCCACACAGCTTCATCAACACTAACTCCACAGTCTGATCTTACCAGAGACAGTGATGGTGATGCTGTTACTGGTTGATCCCTCTCTGGACTCACACCAGTAAACTCCATTGTCCAATGGGTCAACTGAACTGATGTTACATGAAGAACCAGCATGTTTTCCCCATTCAGCTCCACACTCAGCTCTGGTCTCTCTGCTTGTGTTCCTCCTCAGTGTCCATCCAGCAGAGCTGTCGTCCTCCTCACAGATCAGAGAGATAGAATCGTCTTCAAACAGCTGAGAGAAGCTGGGACTCACAGTCAGACGAGCTGGAGAAAGATTCAGTGTATCTTGAGCAAAAAATAATATTAATAGAAACAGAATGAAGTGATTTAATAATATTTAACAGAAACAGTACAAAGACAATAAATAGATAGATTTAGAAGAAGTTTACTGACCTTGGTTTGTTGTGCAGCAAAACAGAGAGATCACAACTAAAGAGACAAGAGAGTCAGGATGGTTTGAACTAGACAAATGAGATGAGTCGACTTCAGACGAAAAACACTTCAATTATCACAATAATAACAATAATAATAATAATAATATGAATTACACAACATAGTTATCTAACAAAACCAACATAAAGTGAATAATAGCTAAAATATTCATACAGAGCCATAAATGTATCACTGTCTCAAAACAGCAGACATTACATGGACGATGATTTTGATGATCATGATTTGTAGTTGGCTTCTTTATTTAACATTAGTTTATGTTTCATACTCGTCATAAACATTTCTGTTACTCTACAAAATGTCAAAGAGACACAAAGAACAAAGAGCAGCATCACATTTTAAGTGAGACTGTAAAACAATATGGACATTAAGTTTGGACTTGTTTGAAGCTGCTGAATGAGACAGTTTAGATAAAAATGTGCATTTGACTCCACGTGGGCTGAAAGTGACAAATGATTCTCTAACTTTTCTGTTCAGGGATCAGAGCCTGTGAGTTCTAATGTTGGTCAGAGAACAAAGAGCTTTTTCCTGTTCAGGTTTCACCTTTAGCTTCAGTTTGATCAGCAAATGTCCTGATGAGGATCTGTCTTCTTCTGTTCCTATGTCTCCATTTATCTGACCTCATGCTGAAAGTCTCATAGTTTAAATTGTACTTACAGAGCAGCCGCTGAAGAGACGTTCGCTGCATTGTTCCACTTGGTGACATGAGAGCAACGCGTGTGATCACACTTCCTCCTTCTTTGTGCATGTTGGTGGTTTGTTTTCTCTGCAGCAGTTGGTATGAAAGAGCTCATTACGTTTGTCATCAGTTTATTCGGAATTCAGGAAGAGTTTCAGGCCTTTATTGATCCACACTGATCAGATTTTCATAAGAAGTCTCACTGCTTTGTGATCTGATTTCTGTTTTCTACTATTCAGTGAAAACTGAAATCTGTCATTTGTGAATTTGGTTAAATCTTTATTTGTTGGACAAAAGAAAACAATATTTTCAATGACTCATTTAATTGGAATATGTGAATAAAAGTAAATTTAGAATTTGATTCCTCTACCACAGTCATGTTTCCCACTGAGACAGAGAGACATCTTCAGGAGCTGCAAGGATGAATATAATGTTTGTATATGTATCAAGTGTTTGTGGTCAAAAATCTGTTTCCTTCAGGTTCGAACAAAAATGACGACATGGACCAAATAAGAACAGAGTCATCAAACATCCAAATTCATTATAATGTTTAAACAAAGATCTGTCTCTGTTTCTCTCTCTTTCTCTCTCTGTCTCTGTGTCTCCCTGTCTCTGTCTCTGTCTCTCTCTTTCTGTCTCTGTCTCTGTGTCTCCCTGTCTCTGTCTCTGTCTCTCTCTTTCTCTCTCTGTCTCTGTGTCTCCCTGTCTCTGTCTCTGTCTCTCTCTTTCTGTCTGTCTCTCTCTCTGTGTCTCTGTCTCTCTCTATTTGTCTATGTCTCCCTCTCTCTCTCTCTGTCTCTCTCTCTGTCTCTCTCTGTCTCTCTGTCTCTGTCTCTGTCTCTCTGTCTCTCTCAGAGATCAAATGAACAGTATGTGGAAGTTTGACCTCAATAATAAACACATTATTGAATTATCACCACCAATCAGGCAAAACATTATGACCTGTACAATCTAATACAATCCAATATAGCCGACCTGCCATGAATTCTACTTTCACAAAGTCATAATTTGTAATGACAGGAAGTTTCCTGCAGAGGTCAGTAACAGTATTTTCCATGTTTCATCAAACTGCAGCTTCTGTGGAGCAGGAGTGGGCCTGTGTTTATGCAGGTGACAGCAGAAGCTGGGATTTGTTTCTACTCATTACAGATAAAATGTTTCTTGTCCTCAGAGGAATTTGTTACTTTGCACTTATTACGTTTTTGCATTTAAGTAGATTTAATTATGGCCACTTGGACTTTTACTCCAATACATCTAAGAGCAAATATTTCTACTTTCTACTCAGTTGGTTTTACTTGGTTTTATTTAAAGACTTATTTGACACAGTCTGAACTTGAGTTTTGGTTCTTTTCAGGTGTGATTTCCCTGCAGGAGTTGACATTATCATGTAGGACACCCTGTCTCTCTGTGGAGACACATTAGGCTCCATTATAGACTCATTCTCAGCAGCATGTGATGAAATGATGATAAACTAACATGTCATGTTGTTTATGTCATGTTTATTCAGCATCTGCCTTCATAACAAAGGATCATGGGACAAACGTCCTGTGAGGACGACCTTCCTACCCACAATCCCTCAGTATTACTACTCAGTGCAGACGCACTTTCATAACAGCAGATGACACAGTTGTGTAATTTTGTGGAATTGAACATGAACACATTCACCAGTCAGCCACAACATTAGAACCACCTGCTGGTTTTTATACAAAGTTTATATTAATATTATTATAACTATGTAAGCTGATGTATCATTATGACTGAACCACCTGTAAACACATACAATGGTTAAAATCAGCTCCACCTTTGCTAACAGTGACCTTGGTCTGTTGACTGTTTTTATTAATAACCATATTTTACCCTATTTACCATAATTAGTATTGTTTAAGATACTTTGTGTTTTCAGTGGAGAACTTTTACTTTTGTACTTTGAGTAAAATGTAGATGTTTAGTACTTTGACTTGAGTAAGAGAGTTGAAGTTGTACTTGCAGTGGAGAATTTTTGGGCCAATATTACATTTTTAGTTTTAAGTAATAAGTTTTTGTTCTTCTACCACCTCTGTACTTTTACCATCTCTGAAGTAGAAGTACACAAACTCAATACTCAAAATATTTTTCTTAAGTAAAAGCACTAAGCACATTATCTACATTTTACTTAAGTGTGTGTGTGACTCGAGCATATGTGTGTGTTCGTGTCTAATCCAGCTGAGGAACCTTGTGTTAGTCACATTTTGTGTCTGACTTCATGACTTTGTGTTAATAATGAGGCATTAATAATCTCTCTGTTCATTCATTCTTTCACTCAGGTGCATGTTCCTGTCTGCAGCTTTTTGTTACACCTACAGAGAAAGACGGATGGAAACCTGGTTTCTTAATCCCTGTAAACGCAGTCATTGTGAAGTAAAGAGCAGAAGTGCAGCCTACAGGTAAATGTACTCATCCAAATGCTGGTATTGATGTTGCTGATAGTCCAGTTCTCCAAAATAAACCAGAAACATGTCTTTGTCTACATTCAGTTTTGGTAAAGCTGAATTATTTATTACACCAAAAAAGCCTTGTGGTGGTTGGTGCAAGTTATTAATGTCATTTGTGAAAGTTGTTCCGTGTTGAATTCAACTAAAAGGTGCAGAAATCTGTTCCCCAGCGTTTTAAACTTCTTGTGATGACCTGGAAAAAAGAACGTGAGAGAAGGACGTTCATGCAGACACTTTCCCACTGTGGCAGAGCTACTGTAGGGTGAAAGTGTCCTCCAGCTGTGACACAGTCAGCAGTGAAAACTAAACCGTTTTCACACAAACAGGACAATGAAACAGACAAGACTCACTTAAGACTGACCTTAGTGTATTTCACATGATATTTCTGACTTCTAAAGCCCGTGTAGCTGATCTGCATTGGGTCTTTCTGGACCAGGTGACACTAAGGAGACTACCTGGTCAACATGTCCAGGAAGCAACAGCTGCATTCTCTTAAGTTTTAGAAGCTCTTTCACTTTCACCTCTCAACGTATGGAAGCGACTTTAGAAGTATTTAAAAGTATTTTATATCTGCTGCCTCAGAAAATACTCATCAACTGTTGTAGAGACGGTGTTTGTGAGTGTGTGTGTGTGTGTGTGTGTGTGTGTGTGTTGGTCTGTGGTTTTCTGCACTGCAGGGAGATGTGAATGTGTCAACCACAAACCAGAAGGAACAAGTCAACTTTTCCATCTGACAACAGTATGAAACCGTCAGAACCACACGAGACAAACAAGACATTAGACAAATGGTGACACCTGCTGTCTGACTTCTGTCTTCATGTTCATGTGGAAGTATTGATTACTGTTATTTTATTAATGAAAATCATTGGATAAAAAAACGATCTATTATAAACTGAGTTTGAATCCCATCTTTCAAACATCTGCACAGATGTCTCAACTCTGGTACATTAATAATGAAACCTATATTTCTTATGTTTCTTTCCTCTCCCTGTTTAGTTTGAATATGAAGCATGCTGACGAATGTTGTGAGTACAGGATGTTTGTTTGTATCGTTTTGTAAAAAACTAAAAACAGAAATGATTAGATTAGACTTTTTATACATTAATATGTAAATTAGAGTTTGGAGCAATTAATTCAGAAGTGAATTCTGCACCACCTTTCAGTTAAAAACATCATTAAAACATTGCAACACGGCATCACTATGTTTTTTTTATTAATTTGTGTATTTATTTTTAAAAGACAAACTATCATAACTATCCGGGTTTATTCACTGTGTTAAACTTAATGTTAATGTCAATTTGTCTCCACCCTCCAAATCATTTTCCATTTCTTACTGTAGATGTCACTATAGTCTCAGTGTAAAGTTAAGGACATGTTCAGAGGATCAATGAGGGTCTTAGGGTATCAGGTATTTACTCAGGAATAATGAACATTTGGTTCATTTCTACAGGAAGCAGTCAGATAAACACAGTGGGTCAAATGGATTCAGAGCTGTTGTTTCCATGTGGAACAGAAGCTTAACTGCTGTTAATGACTTGGACAGTGAATCCTACTGGAAATCAGTGTTTTTAATGAGACTCCATCAAACTTTGTAGCTTCCAGAGACTGATGATACTTTGGTTTTGTCTGATCTCTAAACTCACTTTTACACTACACACACATTTAGAACAACAGGAACACACACACACTTCGTACAACAACAAATCAGTTTTAATCTTAAACAATAATATGATTTTTGCCCTTTTTTCTATCCAACATTCAGTTTTTAAACTGTGCAGATTTTTTTCTCAGTTTGTTTCATTCCTGAATCTCCAAGAACATTCTGACTGAGGTCATGTTTAAAGATTGTAGTATAAATACACATGTATCTGGAAGGTCCAGGTATTGGTGAATCAGTATCCTCAAAAAAATCTACAGCACAAAGACGAAACAAAACTCCAACCAACTCTGTGAAGAGATGATTAAAAAGCTGAAGTCAGAGGATGGAGAGTTTGTAGAAAACAGCTGGTTGAGGGATCAAAGTGCAGAAGATGTTAGTTACAGATCTTTTAATATTTAATAGCTACTTTTAATATTGTGCCACTTCCTTTTTAGTTATGTGATTATATTCACATCAGACCATCAGCTCCCAGATTTCAGTTTCCTCCTCTGGTTTAGTACAAGAGGATGAAACAAAAATGTACATTTAACATCAGAACTACATAATTAAACCTAATTTTGGTTCAAATGACAAAGTTACCAAAAGACAAAGTGCTTCTTTAATGCATTTTAATTTATCACCGAGAGAATTTTATTATTTTTATGAATTTTTAAAATTTTTTTAATCTTAATCGCACAGCTCAACCACCTAAAATGAATCATGATAACCTAATAAAAGTTAAGACTAATGCTCATTCAAAACAAAACCCAAAACTATTGAATTTGCATTATTAAATATCAGATCTCTCATCTAAATCCATGTTGGCAAATGACTTGATAAATGATCATCAAATTGATTTATTAAGAATGTCAGTATCAATGAGTCAACCTCCCCAAGTCATATTAATGATCATGTTCCTAGAAGCACAGGCTGAGGTGGAGGAGTAGCAGCAATCTTCCACTGAAGCTCACCAATAAATCCTGGACCTAAACATAGTTATAACTCATTTGAGAGTCTTACACCCAAACTGGAAAATTATTTGTTATCGTGTACCGTCCTCCAGTTATTTATTCAGAGTTTTTGATAGAATTTAGTACTTAGTACAGATAAAGTCATTATAGTGGGTGACTTTAATATTCATGTAGATGCTGACAGTAACTGTGTTTAATTCATTATTAGATTCAAAATGTAAATAAACCCACTCACGGTTTTAGTCAAACCTTAGACCTGGTCCTTAAATATGGCATTGAAAGTGATCATTTAACAGTATTTCCTCATCATTCTCTTCTGTCTGACCATTTTCTAATAACATTTGAATTTACAATAACAGACTATACAGCAGTTAGGGATTAATTTCACTACAGCAGATGCTTATCTGAAAATGCTGTGAACAAATTTAGTGAAATAATTTCATTTTTACCACCATGTATCAGCGCAATGGAGAGTAGCCACCATAACTTTACTCTTGTACAAATTGATTAGCAGGGTACAGGTGAAAGACATCAGGACTAATGGGTAGAGGAAACCAAAAACACTAAACACAAGAAGCAGGGCTGAGGGGCCACAAAATAAAAGCCATGAACAGGAAGTAAAGGTATTGAAACTACCTTAAACTGAAATTCATCAAAACTGAAGCAAGAGAGATCATATTTCTCCTTCATCACCTTCTCTCCATCGGTTTCCCATTAAATCTAGAATAGAATTTAAAACCCTGTTTCTTACATATAAAGCTCTGAATGGTCAGGCTCCATCATATATAGAAGACCTCATAGCACCATATCATCCCAGTAGACCACTTCGATCTCAGAATGCAGGCCTACTTGTGGTTCCCATAATTTCCAAAAGTAGAATGGGAGGTAGAGCCTTTAGCTATCAAGCTCCTCTGCTGTGGAACCAGCTCCCAGTTCAGATTCGAGAAGCAGACACCCTCTCTACTTTTAAGCCTAGACTTAAAACCTTCCTCTTTGATAAAGCTTATAGTTACTTATAGTTATGCTGCTATAGGCTCAGACTGCTGGGGGACCCACCCTCCATGTCCCCCTCTCTCTGTCCCTTTCTGCACGTGTCCCCGGCTTTGGAGCTGTATGTTTTCCAGCGTGCAGCTACTGGTCCTACCAACCTGCCAAATGTTTTCTTGCTTTTGTTGCTCTTTTCTTTTCTCCCTTCACTTTCCACTCACCCCAACCGGTCAAGGCAGATGGCCGTCCACCCTGAGCCTGGTTCTGCTGGAGGTTTCTTCTGTTAAAGGGAGTTTTTCCTCTCCACTGTTGCCTAGTGCTTGTTCAAGGGGGAATTGTTGGGTTTTCTCTATACATCTTTATAGTCTTGACTTAATTCTGTAAAGTGCCCTGAGATGACTTTTTTGTGAATTGGTGCTATAAAAATGAAGTTGCATTGAAATAAATCACAAATTGAAAGCATGTGGTTCACACAGCTGAACTAGGAATGTGTTTGAATTACATCCATAACTCTGGATTTAGGTCTGAGGTTCATGTTTTTACATATTGGATGTGTGAAAATTACTCAATCTGTATGCAATTGTTTTTTTTACATTTGATGTCATATTTATTTGAAAACTTTAACTCTTGTATTTTAGATCATGAGTTTCGCATGAAACATGTTTAAATTGTGAACATTTTTACAGATTGTTGCTGTTTTCTGTTTTAATTCTGACCCACAAGTGAAAACAGTCCAATCTGGAGTACAGTGGATCAGACCTGACATGTTATCAAAAGGTTCCGGCTTCTTCTTCAGAGATGATCGTACATATGAAAACTACCTGGTTCCAACTTTTCATGATCGAGTGGAGCTGAGAGATCCAGAGATGAAGGACGGAGACGTTTCTGTGATTCTGAAGAACGTAAACATCAATGATGCTGGAACATATGAGTGTTGTGTTAGAAACAGCAACACACAACCACCACCTCAGCTCATCAGCAACATCATCCTGACAGTTGTCAACTCAGGTGAGTGTGTGTGTGTGTGTGTGTGTGTGTGTGTGTGTGTGTGTGGATCAGAGATGAAGCTGCTTCCTGGTTGTTGATGTGAGAGTGAACCATCACAGATCAGATGTTTGTGTTTTCTAAAGATGTTGCTGATGAGACTTTGTAGCAAACAGCTGCTATGAGTGATGGGATCAAAGTGATGTAGATAATGTCTGACAGGAGTTTGAAGAGGAAATGGATTCATCACCTACCTGACACCTCACATCTCACATCTCATTCTCTTCTTACAGGTGGAGACGAGGATGGAGGAGACGAGGATGGAGGAGACGAGGATGGAGGAGACAATGATAAATCATTTAGACTCATAGGTGTAATGTCAGTTGTTACACTGCTTCTTGCTGCAGTTGTTGCTTTTAGTTTTATTATCTTTATAATATACAAAAGGCTCAAAAAGAAGATTTACCATCAAACAATTTATCATTGACCTCCTGCTGATGAAGCAGCTGATCCTGAGCTCCAAGATTTAACTCCTGAACCTTAAGAGATACTGAAGAAAAAGGAGGAGGAGGAGAAACCTCCAGTGGAGACATGAGTGAGTGTCTCAGAGCAGTATCCACTGTGTCCTTCTGTCTTCTGTTGGTATTGTGACCAGCAGCAGCTGGAAAATGTCAGAGATCATTAAAGTCCTGAAAGTTTGTCTCCTGCTTCTGTATCTAACTACATTTTTCACATATCTGTACTTAACTTATGTAGATTTACTTATAGCTACTTTACATTTTACTCACTACATCTAAGAGCAAATATCTGTACTTTTTACTCCACTACATTATAAATTACAGTTGCTTTACATGTTACAATTGTTTTATAAAAACAAGTCACAAGCAATGCACCAGGTGCAGGTAGGTGTCAGTCACTTCATCTGTATCCTTAATTAAAAGACTCATTTGACATTTTAGCAGTGTTCAAAGTGAGTCTGTACTCAGTAATTTTACTCTTTGGTTTGTTGTGCTGAGTTTGTTCTGTCTACAGAGATCTGCATTCACTGCACAGGAGTGAAAAACCCCAGATTTATTTCAATGTGTCTTCAAATGGGATCATTGAATGTGGTGTCAGAGTCGATCAAATAATAGAATGAGCAGATCTTCAAATGTTTTCTTAACTGAACGTCTTCATCTTGGTGCCATGTGCTCAGAAAGATGTAAAGCAGAGGTATGTGAGTTCTTGGTGTAACTGCTCTGAGAAAAAAAAAATGTTATAAAATAAATAAAAACAGAGTTTATTTCAGCTTAGTATTATAGCATAGTATTATTTCTAAATACTTAGAAAGTCGTGACAGCTCCCACAATATGACATAAAAACAGAAACAAAAGCTGCTGTGTGGATTTAACTCAGTCAGTCTCAGTGACAGTTAAACTGAGTGAAACCTGCACTGACACTTTTGAATTCTGTTTTTTTATTCAGTCTCTTCCTGTCTCACACTCCAGTAATATGACTTGTTGTTGATGTCTGTCAATAAAGGCCATAAATTATTGCTATTATTTATTTTATTATTACTATTATTTTTTTTAATATTACTATTATTTTTGAGGGCGTGTAGCAGCTCCCCCTCCAGCAGGTGGCGTCCTATATGACCTCTGCTGGTGCATATAACAAAATATTGCTACAAGAGAACCACATACAGCTTCAACCCATCATTTATGTGTATTACCATTAATTATTGAAGCCCCCCCCCCAAAAAAAGAAAAAGAAAACAAGGCAGCACTGCTCCACAGAAAGAATCAGGGAGAAAACATTGGTTGAGTACTTCTACTTTTAATACTTGTACTTGCCAGAGTAAATTTTTTTTTCAGAGTACATTTTTTTTCTTTTTATGTTCTTTATTTCATTATATCATTTTAATTCACAACTTTATTTTATTCAGTTTTAAACTTATTGTGACAATGTTGTGGTTCAGGAGATAAAGCTGACTGAACATCTCCTCTGATCCACAGGTGTTTTTGATCAAGACACTGAACCACAAGTTGCTCCTGGTTTGACTTTAACTCACTTTGGATAAATGTATTAAATGACTAAATGGAATTGTGAAGCTCTTCTTGGCCTTTGTTAAACACTTTGAATAAGCTCTGTTATCCTCTGTACTACAGTGGATGAGTGGAGGCATCAGTCAGAGGAACTGTGGTTCAGGAGGTACAGTGGGTTGAGTGTGTTTGCATTCGTAACCAGGTCATGAAAATCACCTGTATCCTGTCAACTGGATTTTGTGTTGCTGCAGTTGCTGAGTTTCAACAGCAGAGGGCAAAGTCTCACAGTGAGCACAGAGGTGTATTCAGGTGAAGAGCTGCAGGGAAAAAGACAGGAAGTGAAACATTACACGCTCACCTAGTAGAAATGACCACAGCTGGAGACGCAGTGTAAATGCTTGTGGATCAAAGACGGTGATCGGCTACTTGTGGGTGTGTTCGAAATAAAGCTCAGCTATCGCTGTTGTGAGAGGTAGCTGTAAAAAGGCAAGAGTTGGGTCTTGAGGTCGTGCGGTGTATGGGGCACAAGTGTTCTCCCTTCTGCCTGGCATTTTGAACTGTTCGTTGACGTTAGCTTGCTAGAACTCAAGCTAGCCGATTAGATTAGTTAAGTCAGATAGGATTAGCCTTAGCTTTAGCTTCACCGCCTCCCACAGTTAGCTCCCATAAACCGTGGGTTGCTACAATATGTTTTGAGCAGTTTGTGTGTTGTGGAAAATCCTTCACATGCTGCCTGCACAGTAAAGAATAGACCTACATGTTCCCTCATCAATGATCAAGATGAGTCTTCATGGCCAGTTGATTCACCACAAGATGCAAACTCCAGTAACTTTTCAACTTTTATAGTTTTCTACTAAATGATACTGTGATAGACAGATGTAGCTCAGAGTGTGAACTTTAAACAGTCCTGGAGAAAAGTCATTAGTTTGTCTCAGCCGACCACCAACAACATTCTGTTTTTAGTCCATGGTTTTCTGCACTGAAGAGGTGTGAATGTGTCAAGCACAAACAAAAAAGAAAGTCAAGTTTTCCACCTGACAACTATATGAAACCCACAGACATGACACTAAAGTTTATTGATCCTGCAGAAGAGGACATGTTGCTGTCTGAAGACACACAGCATCTAAAAATAAAGTTCTTCTGTCTGATGGACTCTGAGGACCAGTTACAGGTGCAGCTTGTCCTCAGTGGTTTTACTGGTGTGAAGGTGTAAAGGTCGACCTCAGTGAAGAGTAGACGTCCTCTGTCTGGGCTGGAAGCTCTGAGCACAAACACACAGTTTAGACAGTGTGAGACAATGATGATTAAAAACAAAGTTTATTGGACAAAACATTTGCTTTTATAATGTATTTAATAAGAAGTGAATTAACAGTAGCTGGTTTTGAGAATCAGTCACTAACCATCACCCTGTTGTCTCCCACAGACTGGTTCATCATAACTTATCACAAAGTAGAATGTGTAGTGTTTCTTCTCTGCAGCTTTGTGTTTATTTGAGCTGCTGCCTGTGACCACATGTCCAAGGTGAATGATTTCACCTTTTATTTAAAAAATAATAATAAGTTAATCTCCTATTTCCTGATTCTGAGATCATGAGGCTGGTAGCAGTTTTGTTCTTCACACCTCTGCTGTGAAACAGCAAGGAGCAAATATAGGTTTGGAGGGTGTGAATCACAAACAGGAAAGTGGACGACAGAGCTGCTCACTTTTATTATCTTTAACATATCAACAAGGTACCAAACAAACAGTGTCATTAACCACAGAAGATCACACTCATGACAAACCTCCACAGCATCAGTTCATTGTTTTACTAAAATCAACAAGATGTTTCTGTTTTTCCATATGCAGAGTTTAAAAAATATACACATATATATAGAAAATGTAAATTTATTAAGTTAGAAATCATGTTGTGTGATTTCTCTTATTAGTCTCTTGGCAGCTGGATCAGTCTCTGCAAAATAAAATACACACCATTTTTGTGTAGTAGTGGACCTGTGGCTTCCTGCACTTGTACCTGTGAGATGTGGACTTTGATGACACTGTTGTCCAGTCTTAATGTAGCTTGTGTAGTAACTGATCGTCGAAGCTTCTCACCGTTAACAGTGTTTTAGAACTTTTATTAAAAAGAGAACAAATGATCATTGTGAAACATCAGTTCCTGCATGTTGTGAGGCCCAAACACAAACAGTAAGCTGAAGCCTAAAACCCAAGTCTGAACCTCTTCAGGCTTTGGGACGTCCTTCAACGTGCAGGACTGAACAACTTGAGGTGTGAGTGAGGATCAAGGAACAATCAGCTCATTGATCACAGTGGATCAGTTCAGAAGTGATGCTGTGTGGTGACTCCAGTGATGACATCATCATAGTCATCAGCCAATCCCTGCTCAGTTGGGGTGGGCAAGGTTGTCACCATGGAGACGGGCAGATGATTTCCTACAGTCATTAGAGGAAAGAAAGTAGAAGTAAAGTAAATGTATCAACAGTTAAACAATTAAAAGTTCTGTTAGAGACAATTGTGGTTGATGAGTGTTACCTGTGGGTCTGTGTCCATATAAAGACACCATGAGGACAGTGGAGATGAAATATGGACAGAACACCACCAGGTGGAGGAGCAGAATGAAACGAAGTTGGAGGGAGGAGGAGACAGGAGGTGGTGTTGTAGTTTTACCTGTAAAGAGAATCACCTGTTCAGGTGAACATGTGGAAAAAATAAGTGCTGAGATCAAAGTGAAGCTCCTGACCTGTGACGTAGATCCAGCTGGGTGGAGACTCTCCATGACTGCTGATGTGACACTTGTAGAGGCCTTCATCAGACTTGGTAACATGGTGGATGGTCATGTGACCTGTAGGCTCAGTCCTGATGAGGGAGCCATCTTTATAGAAATCAGCTGAATGATTGGAGGGAGGCCTCTTTGTTTGACAGTGCAGAGAGACATCATGTCCCTCCATCACAGGGAGGACAGGACTCTGCAGGATCACTGCTCCACCTCAACACAGAGACAAACTACAGCATTTCATCCATTTCCACACAGCTTCATCAACACTAACTCCACAGTCTGATCTTACCAGTGACAGTGATGGTGATGCTGTTACTGGTTGATCCGTCTCTGGACTCACACCAGTAAACACCACTGTCCCGTAGGATGATGGTGCTGATGTTACAAGAACATCCAGCTTGTTTTCCCCAGATGTCACACTCACTCCTGGTGTCTCTGCTTGTGTTTCTCCTCAGTGTCCATCCAGCAGAGCCGTCGTCCTCCTCACAGATCAGAGAGACAAAATCACCTTTAAACAGCTGAGAGAAGCTGGGACTCACAGTCAGACGAGCTGGAGAAAGATTGAATTCATTCTGAGCAAAACATAATGTTCTATAATATCACACTTTGTTTACAAAAATGTTCAGGTGCTGCATAAAATGTTAAGAAACAGAATATGGTAATTTAATAATATTTAACTGAAATAGTACAAAGATAATAAATAAATAATGCATTAGATAGATAGATACTGAAATGTTACTGGAACGTGATGCCAGCAAATGACAACTATAGGCAGCAATAAAAAATTTGTATTGGACTGTGGAAACTTTGTCTTAGGCTGAAAATGACTAACCAGGACCGGGTGACTAATAAACATGTGTAAAATAATCAGAGTTTGAAGAGCTTCAGATGATCAGAGAAGAAGTTTACTGACCTTGGTTTGTTGTGCAGCAAAACAGACAGATCACAACTAAAGAGACAAGAGAGTCAGGATGGTTTGAACTGGACAAATGAGACGAGTCGACTTCAGAGGAAAAACACTTCAATTATCACAATAACAACAATAATAGGAATAATATGAATTATACAACATAGTTATTTAATAAAAACAACATAAAGTGAATAATAGCTAAAATATTCATACAGAGCCATAAATGTATCACTGTCTCAAAAAAGCAGACATTACATGGACGATGATTTTGATGATCACGATTTTTAGTTGGCTTCTTTATTTAACATTAGTTTATGTTTCATACTCGTAATAAACAGTTGTGTTATTTTACAAAATGTCACAGAGACACAAAGAACAGAGAGCAGCATCACATTTGAAGTGAGACTGTAAAACATATGGACATTAAGTTTGGACTTGTTTAAAGCTGCTGAATGAGACAGTTTAGATAAAAATGTGCATTTGACTCCACGTGGGCTGAAAGTGACAAATGATTCTCTAACTTTTCTGTTCAGGGATCAGAGCCTGTGAGTTCTAATGTTGGTCAGAGAACAAAGAGCTTTTTACTGTTCAGGTTTCACCTTTAGCTTCAGTTTGATCAGCAAATGTCCTGATGATGATCTGTCTTCTTCTGTTCCTATGTCTCCATTTATCTGACCTCATGCTGAAAGTCTCATAGTTTAAATTGTACTTACAGAGCAGCCGCTGAAGAGACGTTCGCTGCATTGTTCCACTTGGTGACATGAGAGCAACACGTGTGATCACACTTCCTCCTTCTTTGTACATGTTGGTGGTTTGTTTTCTCTGCAGCAGTTGGTATGAAAGAGCTCATTACGTTTGTCATCAGTTTATTCGGAATTCAGGAAGAGTTTCAGGCCTTTATTGATCCACACTGATCAGATTTTCATAAGAAGTCTCACTGCTTTGTGATCTGATTTCTGTTTTCTACATTTCAGAGAAAACTGAAATCTGTCATTTGTGAAGTGGGTAAAATCTTTATTTGTTGGACAAAAGAAAACAATATTTTCACTGACTCATTTAATTGGAATATGTGAATAAAATTAAATTTAGAATTTGATTCATTTACCACAGTCATGTTTCCCACTGTGTTCCATGAATTATTTGGGATGAACTCCTCTAAATCAGTAGCCTGAAGAGGGACGGACCATCCAGGGATGAGGCAGCAGACCCAGTGAGAAAACAATGAGCTACAATGCTCCTGATGATCACAGGGTCTGGGATCAAATCCCAACTCATTCATCATCAATGCAGAGATTAAATGTACAGTATGTGGAACTTATATATATATATATATATATATATATATATATATATATATATATATATATATATATATATATATATATATATATATATATATATATATATATATATATATATATATATATATATATATATATATATATATATATATATATATATATACGACACCTGCTGTCTGACTTCATGTTCATATGGAAGGATTCATTACTGTCGTTTTATTGATAAAAGTCATTGTATAAAAACAGATCTGCTTTAAACAGACTTTAAATTGTGAGGCAGACAATAACCTTCCATCTTGAAAACATCAGACTGGACTTTGTGAAGAATGTGAGGAGCTGGAAAAAGAAGAACAAGTGTTAAACTGTTAAAAACAAGGACTGTTAAGTGTGGGGTTAAAGGTCATGTTGGAGCCAAATAATCAATGTAGAGGCGCGTTATGCATTTTGAAAAATAGAACAGGACTGATCTCAAGAATCGAACAATATAGAACATGTAGGGAGAGAGTTAAACCAGAAGATGGCAGTAATGCAACACATGGGATCCCGACTGAAAAAGAGCACGTACTCTTACGTCACGGCGTAACTGCGCGAAGAAACTGAAACGTCACTTCCTTCTTTGGAGCGTAACTACGCAGTAGCAAAATGACCAGATCATGACCAGATCTTTGTTGTTTCCACTAACAAATGATTTTTTTCCATCACAGTAGGAGCCAGAACAAGTAAAGGATGTCTTCTTCTGGATAGATCTTCTGTGTGTGTCTCCTCACGTGTCTCCTGAACATGTCTGTCTCTGACGGTAAGCTGGGTCGCGTTAGGCCTTAACATTTCCTGAAAACAGAAAGAGGAACCACGTTAACTGTGTCTCAGTGACACACAGCTCCGGGTTTATTCAGAGTGTTAATCTTAATGTTACTGCAGCACAGAGAAAAACTCTAGAACATGTTTGTGCAGGTTTATGTATGTATGTATGTATGTATGTATGTATGTATTTATTTGTTTGTTTTTTGTTAAAGATGACCGCACCCTTCGAGCTGTTAGTTTCGTTTTCTTTTTAATCTCAGTTTAAAGTTAAACACACGTTCAGAGGATCAGTGTGAGACAGGAAGCAGAAAGTTGACATATCAGGTATTTACTCAGGAATAATGAACATTTGGTTCATTTCTACAGGAAGCAGTCAGATAAACACAGTGGGTCAAATGGATTCAGAGCTGTTGTTTCCATGTGGAACAGAAGCTTTGATCAGAGAACAACTGCTGTTAATGACTTAGACAGTGAATCCTACTGGAAATCAGTGGCTGTTTTTAGTTGAAAAAGACTCCAGATAAAGAGGAATGAGGCACTAAATGTAAAGAACTACCTGATGTGTTTCTTTCCTGAGTCTTTGTGGAACAATGGTCCTTTCTTTATTTGCTCTAAAGTGAGTGGACTGAAGTTTCTGTTGGTCTGTGAGATCCTCATCAAACACTTTAACATGTTTTAACATCGTCTTTAACATGTTCCTGGAACAACAGGAAGCTTCACTTACATTCACACAGTTTGAACAGGTGGATTTTCTACAAGGCCCCTTTCACACTTCCACCTCCCTCTCTGTCCACACTAAGTTGTTGTGTGAATAAAAGACATTTAAAGCAGTTTGATTAGTAAAATAATTAATAATTAAAGTAGTCATTAGTTACAGACCACATACTCTCAATACTAAATAGAAATTTTCTTTCTAATATTTATACCACTTCCTTTCATAGTAATGTGATTATATTTACATTGTTGACCATCACTTGCTGCTGATGCTTTGACCAGTTTTTACAGTGTTTCTGTAATGAACATTGTGTTTGTAGTCAGAGGAAACTCAGAGCCAGTTAATAACCAGCTTCATGCTCACAGTTATCTATGAGAAATGTTAGAGAACGAGCTTCATGGTCCAGGTCTCAGATGTCAGTCCTTCCTCTGGTTTTAGTACATTTAACATCAGAACTACACGATTAAACCTCATTTCGTTTCAAATGACAGAGTCTGGTTCACACAGCTGAACTAGGAATGTGTTTAAACTACAGTTGGGCACAAACGTTTGCATCCTCATGTTTATAAGTTATAAGTTTATAAAAATTATCCTTGTTTTTTGATGAAAGAACATTTGTACCAGCTGATTTAAAAATTAATAATAAAATCTTAGTTTTACTTATTTTAGCCATTTCAAAATAAGTGGCTGCTTTAAAGTCATATTTGTTTTTACATATTGGATGAGTGAAAATGACTCATCTACATGTGAATGTATTTTATTAATTTTTACAGTCACAGTTATTTTTTAAAAACTTCATCACTGATATGTCATGTTTGTTTATCCAAAGGTTGAATCATATCAACTGTCCATCTTTTCCTTGGTTAGAAACATTTCTCTACTTATTCAAGCAGCTTCTTCAATCTGAATAAAGTGGCTGGGGAACCCAGTTATATCATCAAAGGGATCTTCAGAAAATACCACATACCTGTTCACTTCAAACCCACCAACAACCTGAGACAAATACTTTTCCACTCGAAAGACTAAACATCTAAATACAAGAAGAGCAACATAGTGTGTGCAGTCCTCTGCAGTGAAGACAGCTCAGAGCTCTACATTGGAGAAACCAAACAGCCTCTGCACAGGAGAAGCAACACCTCAGGACCAGAATCAGCAGTGTACCTACACCTGAAGGACAAAAGGACGCTCGTTTGAGGATGACATCAAAGACAGATGGTATGAGAGAGGAGTAGGTGAAGCCATTTATGTCATCCGTCCCCAGGAAGATGAAAACCACTTCACACATCCACCAAGAGGGCCACACCCATCGACCCCCATCTTAGGGGTTTAGGGAATTAGGGTCGTAATCGTTACACCTTGATGACTCCACCCTCTTCCCACCTCCCACCTTAATGAGCTTATTCAGGCTCGTGTGGAACAAAGTCTACTTTGTGAACAGATGTGGTGTTTTCTAAAAAATTCTCTTGATGATATAACTGGGTTCACCATCCACTTTACTCAGACTGAAGAAGCTGCTTGAATAATAGCAACATTTCTAACCAAGGAAAAGAAGTTCAGTTGATATGATTCAACCTTTGGATTTATCTTTGATATTTCAGATCATGAGCTTCACGTTTAAAAAGGTTTAATGTTAAATGATCAAAATAACAAATGTGTCCTAAATAATATTTTTACTGACACTTGCTTTTTTTCTGTTTTAATTCTGATCCACAAGTGAAAACAGTCCAACCTGGAGAAGACGTCCTTCTTCTGTGTCTGGGTCCCAGAGCTGCTGACATCGTATTTGTAGAGTGGATCAGACCTGATCTGGAATCAGAAGGTTCTGTCTTCTTCTTCAGGGACGATCGTACATATGAAAACTACCAGCATCCATCTTTTCATGGTCGAGTGGAGCTGAGAGATCCACAGATGAAGGACGGAGACGCATCTGTGATTCTGAAGAACGTTACCATCAAAGACATTGGAACATATGAGTGTAATGTTAGAATAACAGGAAACAGTCTTCAGTTCATCAGCAGCGTCCACCTAAAGGTTAAAGACTCAGGTGAGTTTGAAGTGCAGCTTCTTCCACATCACTGTTGGTCAGGATTTTTCCACATCATGTCAACAAACTGCACTGATCCAAGTTGTGACTTTAGAGCTGTGTGAATTTGACCTCATCAACTGTTTTACTGATGTTTACTTTGTGTTTTGATCTGGATTTTATGGTTTTTGTTTAGACCATCAACAGATCACAGTGAAGACTGGAGATGATGTTACTCTTCAGTGTCTGGATCACAGAGGTGGAGACATTGAGCTGTTAGTGTGGAGGAGACTGGACCTGGAGGAAGACGTCTTTGATTGTAGACATGGGAGCATGTCTGACAACCTCCAGCATCCATCGTTTAAGAACCGAGTGGAGCTGAGAGATCCAGAGATGAAGGACGGAGACGTTTCTGTGATTCTGAAGAAAGTGAAGATTAGTGACACTGGAACATATGAGTGTTATGTTAGAAACAGCAACACACAACCACAACCTCAGCTCATCAGCAACATCACAATGACAGTTATCGACTCAGGTGAGTGTGTGTGTGTGTATCAGAGATGAAGCTGCTTCCTGGTTGTTGATGTGAGAGTGAACCATCACAGATCAGATGTTTGTGTTTTCTAAAGATGTTGCTGATGAGACTTTGTAGCAAACAGCTGCTATGAGTGATGGGATCAAAGTGCAGTAGATAATGTCTGACAGGAGTTTGAAGAGGAAATGGATTCATCACTTACCTGACACCTCACACCTCACATCTCATTCTCTTCTCACAGGGGATGGAGCTAGAGACACTGAGGATGGAGGAAACATGGACAGAGGAAAGCATGGACATGTTGGACTGGTAGTTGTTACAGTGCTTGTTGTTGTTGTTGTTATTGGTTTTATGATCTATAGAAGATGCAGAAGACTCAATCAGCATAATCACCAATGTCCTGCTGATGAAGCAGCTGATCATGAGCTCCAAGATTTGAATTCTAAACCTGAAGTGAAAATTGAGGAGGTGGAGGAAGAAAAACCCCCAGTGGAGACATGAGGTATCTATTGCAAACTTCATGATGGTGTTGGAGCTTTGTGTTATTGGGCCAGAGAAAGACCAGTTTAGGAGACATGTGAGGAGACACACACAGAAGGTCCATTTAGAAGTCAACATCCTTTTCTTCTTCTGGCTCCCTCTGTGCAGAACAATTCATTTTTAGTGGAAACAACAAAGATAAAAACTAATTGGACCTTACATTTCTGCTCAATACAGTCGAAAAAGAACTATGGATGTTGTTTGCATTAAATGGAGCTTCTGTGTGTGAAACTATGAAATCATTTCAATTTTAGTGACAAAAACAAGACAGTTTGATTGGATTAATATTATTTATTATGATTTCAAAGTTACAAAATAGAGCTAATTGAAACCAACATAACTACCTCATTTAAAATGCACTAAAGGTCTTGTACCATGTAAAGAATGTGCCAACACATTTTTTTAGCCATTTTCAAAATCTGGTCCATGTGCACTTTGCAACATGTAACAGAATCATGTTGAATCCACTGCCGTCCACTTATTAATCAGGAGCAGGAAATTTACTCACTTCTTAAATGCACAAAAATGTTTATGTAATTTTAAAAAGCAATTTGTGTGATTGCTCACTAATGTTGTTTCCAGTATTTCATTTTATTATTTTTCCGGATTCTTCCGTCCGTTTTTTTGAAATGCTATAAGTCCTAAATGCTAACAGCTGCAAACATGGTTCGAAGTGTAACTTGTTTAAGCATGTTTGGGAGAGATGGGCTTGGTGCTGACAGCTAATGTACTGTATTTATTATGAATATGAATGTGATTATTTTTATGAATGGAAAGTCTATGGGAGTGATGTTTAAACTGCAATATCTCAAACTACACATGGTAGCATGATGCAGCTTTGTGTACAGCTGCATCACAATGATGCGCTTCAGGCATATGGGGTCTCGTGTGTGTGTGTGTGTGTGTGTGTGTGTGTGTGTGTGTAAACCTGCTTTTGAATTCCATTTTTATATCTTCCTGTCAATAGGAACCTGAGATGTGTCCCCTTTACTTTTAATTCTTTAAGCATAATATAAATCATGTACTTAAGTAGAAATGTTATCGGGTACTTATACAACTTACCCAAACAAAATTTTACTGTAGTATTTGTACTTTTATTTTATTACATTTTTTGAGTTCTTCATCCAGCAGTGACTGAGTTATGATGGTTGTTCTCATTCTCTGAGAGAGAATTAATGAGGTAAAGCCTATTTTTATTGTTTTTTATTTTTTTTGTTGTTGTTTCCTTTTTATGGGTTTAATTTTATTATATCTCATTTTAATTCAGGAGATAAAGAACCACAAGTTGCTCCTGGTTTGACTTTAGTCATTGGATACATTTATCCAAAGTGAGTTTTTCTTGGCCTTTGTTAAATGCTTTGTTATCATATGTACTACAGTGAATGCAATCTGTGTCTTCCTGTGCCAAGTCCCAAGTCTGAATAAATGCAGAGGGTTGTGTCAGGAAGGGCATCCGACTAAAAACCTGGAGGTATTTCTCTGGTTGGAAGCGTCAGTCAGAAGAAACAGTTTATTTGAAATGATTCTGTTGTTGAAATAGTATTTCTCATTAGTCTATGAAATGTTCCAGTATGCTACATGCTATACTGTGTTTTTTAATCATTGTAATTATTGTAATATTGTATATATGGGCAGCTGTAGCTCAGTCAACCTGGGCAAGTTACTGATCCCCTAACAGCCCATTCCCCTCCTCACCTATGCAGTGCTGGTCCAAGCCCGGTAGAAATAGACCGGGCTGCGTCAGGAAGGGTATCTGGCGTAAAACCTGCCAAATCAACATGTGGTCAATGATCCGCTGTGTGTGCGACTTTTTCAATCTTTTTTTTTTTTAAGCTAATGCAATGACCGACTTGAGTGAAACTTTTTCACATTTTACCTTTTTATATTGACTTTTTTTCTTGGTTTGGATTTATGTTTACTTTGCTGGTAACTTAATAGATGGGATGTAGCAAAAATATTGTAAAGTTTTTCTATTGTATTGTTTTTCTATGAAAACATGTGAGCTCCATCTGCCCCCCTCCCATGAGCAATGCCAAGGAGTCTTACACACTTGGAAACTTAGAAACTGGATTTGTACATTAGGAAGAGCTCATTTTATTCTGTTTTTTACTTATTGTGACAAGTCCTGGTTTGACTTTAGTCATTTGATACATTTATCCAAAGTGAGTTTTTCTTGGCCTTTGTTAAATGCTTTATCATATGTACGACAGTGAATGCAATCTGTGTCTTCCTGTGCCAAATGATCCGCTGTGGTGACCCTGAATCAAGGGATAAACTGAAAGGACAAAAAAATTGTAATATTGTATATATTTGTAATTATTTAAACTCAAGAGTAACACATACAGTCCCAAGACTGCATAAATCTGATTACAGTGGCAGGAAGAAATCCGTGAAGCCTGAAGGACTGACTGGTTTTATGCATTGATTGTTGTAAGTGACCTTAATGAAAAGGTCTTCAACCATGAGAAATGTGTGCTTTGCTTTGTTCTCATTTTACTGAGTGTAAAATTGCACATCTGCTAACTAAAGCCGCAGGTGATTCAGCAGAGAGAACTGCTCGCAACACACACACACACACACACACACACACACACACACACACACACACACACTGTGTGGAGGTCTTCCCTGCTGATAAGATCAGAGGGCTGGAACAACGCTGTTGAGAATATATAAAGAGGTGCTTGTACTGTTTCAGCAGTCAATCCTGTACTTTTGCTGTGCATTTATCGACTCCTTGCTGCAAGTAAAAACCTTTTAACGAGACTCCAGTGACTCTGTCATTTTTGAGTAACAATTTACCTAACAGCTCGCCACAGTGTCAGCCTTTCTCTGAGGAATCTTGCTTGGATGTGGTAAAGAAGGAACCCAGAAAAAAACACACCACCAGAATTATTGCATCATGATGCTCCTACTAATGTTGGACTATGTCTGAACACCTTTTAACAAGTGCAATGTGTTCCAGAAGCTACATAAAACAATTAAAAAATATGTTTGCTCCAAAATGGACTTTCAGCGTGAGTCTTCTCACAGCTTTCCTGATATGTTCAGCCACTAAAGGTAAGGTAACACTTGTTTACTGAGAGTTAGGAAACCAGAAGAAACCGCTTTAACTGTGAGTCATTGACTGTGGTAACTTAGCTTTTGTAGGTTATTACGCTATAAACTTGCTCAGCAGATTTTGTCTCTTCCCCTGTATAAAGTATCAAGGGACTGTCTGAAATGAAAGTGCACATAGGAGCAGATTTATGGAGGAGAAAATCCCGGTTAGACTTTATACCACTTCCTAAAGATAAAAGCTTGGTTACTGGTGTCACGGTGGTTTCAGGTTTAGTGGACATACTGTAGATGTGGGTTTGTGTAATGACGGTTTGTTGGCTTTCTGAATTCTCTGAGGCAGTGGTGCATGACAGCAGAGTGTAAGGCACATTTAGTTACTTTCCCTAAATAAGGAAGCCTTCAGAGCAGCAGTAAGTTTGAGATAGATATGTTTTGTGTGTCCTAAAGACTCATCTCATATTTTTGTGTTCATTTTGACAACTCACATCTAATCATCACTCATTAAAATACATACTGTACAAAAGTTGTCGAGTCCTTTCAGTCTCAATGGTGGACTGATACATACCTCCTCAGAGCCAGATGAGAAAAACTGTGCGTTTCACAGACTCCACATAATCTTTTACATTAAACTAGGTTTGACTCAATGTAAGAATCTGTGAGCAGCAGCATGATAAAACTAGATAAACCTGTTTCATACACTTTCATGCTGTAACTGTGTAGAAAATATGTTCTGATTCATTTGCTCACAGGAAGTTTCTGTGCCATTTTGTCTCTGGGTGTGTTAGAGTTACAGAGAAAAGAAACACATTTACTGTGACTATTAATAGCTGTGATTCTCTAAAAGCACTGAAACAGTGTTGGTCCAAGTTTTCATGGGATGGTTTCCAATTTAGTGCAAGAAACTCTTGTATAAAAGAAAGTGTTCGATTTGAACAAACATGCACATTATCCCAACTTTGAAGCTCTCCACCTTCTCACCGAGCAGATTCTTTCATTACATTTTTATTACTTCTATTGTTGGAAACACGTGTTTCCAACATGATGTGAAGTTGTCAAAAGACACATTCAAAAAGGAAAGGAAATGAGAAAATAAAATCAAAAACAACTGATAAACAACTTTTCACCTGACTCCATAAATCTGCTCGAATTAAGACGTTGATCTTCCTGTTAATCAGTTCGTGTCAGCAGGAATTAACACAGGGTTTCCTCAAAGTGATGAACAACTGTGACTGTGTCACGATCTGGCCCTCACTTCCACTTCCTGCCTTGTCCTTTCATTTGGTAGCCTTTTGTCCACCTTCCGGTCACTGTCCTTTTCACCAGCTTTACCTTTCATTATCAGTCATTATTGTTTACTGTTCCCCTCAAACTCATGAGTTACCTGACCTGTGCTATTAGTTACTACGAGTAACTCTGACTCTTGTGACTTGGACTCTGTTTCTTGGTAACTTTGGTCTGAGGTTTGGTTTGTTCCTGTTCATTTTGTCTCCCTAGTCTTTTTCTGAGTGTTAGTTTGGTTTCTCCGTTTGTAGTCAAGTTTTGGCCCGTGTCTTATTTTATTCCTTAGTTTTTTCGCTAGGGTTAATTAATGTTTACAGTGTGTTGCTTCTGTTGTCAATGTTTGGTCTTGTTTTCTTAGTTATTATCTCTTGTGTTCAGTCGGGTGGATGGTCTGTGTTTACATTTTTTGTTCAGGATTTACTACCTGCCATATGCCTGCTTATTTTTGTGAATCCCTAAACTTTGCTTTATGAGTTTATTCCCTCTCACCGTCTCTTCACTTGCCTTAATACAAAACCTGATAGACTGAAGACACACAGATTTCTTCAGGACAGAATAAACTGATCATCTAACCACTCAAGTGATAAACCAACAAGACTTCACATACAGGAAAGTGAAAAAGCAGCCATTACAAGTTCCAAGAATGATCAGACCCTTTCTAGACCCGGCTTCACAAGAACCTGTCAGTCATATTAGTAATAACATATATTCTGTGTCAATTTTCAGTTAAAGGGAAAAAGAGAGAACAAAAATTTAGAACTACATGTGATGTAACCTGGGTAGAATCATAAAATGTGTGGTAAACTGAGTTCAGGTGTGAAGGTATTTTAGTCTTTAGTCTGTAAAATGGTTTGAAAATGAACTGATCAAAATAAAAATACTTTATTAAAAGGTTTTACTGACTTTTACTTCCTGTTTTTCCCTGGAAGAGATAAAAACACATACTAGAGAAGATGTCCTTCTCCAGTGTCACGGTCCCAGAGATGCTGACATCAAACTGGTAAAGTGGATCAGACCTAACCTGAAGTCAGAGGGTTTTATCTTCTTCTTTAGAGACGAACTTGTGTATGATGACAACCAGCATCCATCTTTTAAGAATCGAGTGAAGCTGAAAGATCAACACATAAAGGACGGAGACGCTTCTGTGATTCTAAAGAACGTCACCATCAAAGATACTGGAACATATGAGTGTTATGTTGGATATGGAGGCAGCTCCAAGCTCATTATCACCATTCACCTTATAGTCGTTGACTCAGGTGAGTGTGTGTGTGTGTGTGTGTGTGTGTGTGTGTGTGTGGATCAGAGGTGAAGCTGCTTCCTGGTTGTTGATGTGAGAGTGAACCATCACAGATCAGATGTTTGTGTTTTCTAAAGATGTTGCTGATGAGACTTTGTAGCAAACAGCTGCTATGAGTGATGGGATCAAAGTGCAGTAGATAATGTCTGACAGGAGTTTGAAGAGGAAATGGATTCATCACCTACCTGACACCTCACACCTCACATCTCATTCTCTTCTCACAGGTGGTGGAGCTGGAGGCACTGAGGATGGAGAAGATGAGGATGGAGGAAAGCAGAGTGATTATTTTGGAGTGGCTGGTGCTGTGTCAGTCATTGTTATGCAAGTTTCTGTTATTGTTTTCGTGATCCTGAGAAAAGTCATCAAGCAGCATTTATACAAACCTCATTTTAAACAAGCAGGTATCCAGCAGGTGTAAAGTATCTCAGATCCCTTTACTCCTGAAAGTTTGTCTTGCTGATGTGTCTTGCTGAAACTAAATCCACACAAATTTGTACACATTGTATGTATATACACATATTTGTACAATGTGTACTCTTGCATAAATAACACTCTTCATTAAGAGTTTCTTTGTTAGTAAATTTTACATGAAAAACTTGCAGCACACACACAAGAATGTTGAGACAGACTCCTAACCAAGGTCAACCAAACTGACCTTTAACCTGTTTGCTAGAGGAAGGAAAGTGGAGAAGACTGTTGGAGGTCTGTTTTGATTTTGGTCAATTTGTATTTTTTTGTTTACTTTTATGTGTTTAATATTATTATATCTCATTTTAATTTAACTTTATTTTATTCAGTTTTTAACTTATTGTCACAATGTTGTGGGTAACTGTGGTTCAGGAGATAAAGCTGACTGAACATCTCCTCTGATCAACAGGTGTTTTTGATGAAGACACTGAACCACAAGTTGCTCCTGGTTTGACTTTAACTCACTTTGGATAAATGTATTAAAGGTGAGGGGGCGGCTGTATCTCAGTTAATAAGGCAGTCATTCATGGACTGTCCCCCGGTATAGATTGAGGTGGTTTGCGTCAGGGAGGGGCCAATGATCCCTCGTAAACTGCATTTTACTATTGTATTATTAGTGTTTATCGCTGTGGTGACCCTGAACTCGCAGGATAAGCTGAAAGGACAAATACTAAAAAATCCTCTTTACTAAAGGCGGAACTGTGTGGTTCAGGAGGTACAGTGGGTTGAGTGTGTTTGTATCTATGTGTATATTGTATGTGTCCACCTAACATTTATTAAAACAATCAGACATGAAGACAGCTGCAGTAAAGACTGGGAAGAAACCCAACATGTGGTGATGTCTGTGTACAGAGTCACAGTGATGACAGAGTCACTGTCCACAGACGTTTATTCCATGAGTTTCATTTCAGGCTCAGTCTTGATTCTTTTCATTGTTCAGTTGCTGTTGTCTGTAGTTGTTTTACTTCCTGTCTTGTTACCTGTTACGTTTTATTACACAAATGTTATCATCTGTCAACACTGGCTCATTCACTGGGATTTGTGTGTCACACTTTTTTTTGGAATTGCCTCCCTGTACTCCTTCATTTATATTGACTGTAAAATGAGCTCTTTGCATAAAGTTTTGGATGTACAGCACCTGTGTGTGGTTAATGCTCAGTGTGCACTTTAATACAAAACCATGTCTCATTCTTCCATCTGATCAGCTTCATCGCACTTTAACCACTATGTCAGAAGAGAAATCCACAACTACCTGAATAATGATTCACTCTGCTCTAATCTGCCGTCATCATTCAGTTACAGTCTTCAAGTCACAGTCAGAACCACAGTGGTTTTCACACAGAGAGAAATCAGGAAATAACATGAGCAGAGAAACAGACAGAAACTAAACAGGCAGATCTGATTCACACTTTTCCTCCAATATTGGAATCAGACCATGTGAATACGATGATGTGCTGCCACCTGCTGGATGATTCAGGTAACAGCTCCACAGATAACAGGTCACTCTGTCCTCTTTGTAACAGCAGTTTGACTGACAAAACCAACTCAAAAGTCTCTTCTAGTACTTTAAATCAGTTTCTATCTAACCTCCATCTGCTGGTGCTGCCTTTGAAGGGACCTGTAGGAGCATCAGCAGCTGGTCTAACCAGATCTGACTGTAGACATCACTCAACGTTAAATGTGACTGAGGACAACACACTTTCTGAGGACGTCCAGGTCCGAACATGAGGTTGATTGTCCATCCATCATCTTTAACCTCTTATCCAGTCTGTCTCAGGGCCAACACAGAGAGACATTCACAGCACTAACCAGTCCACTACTGTGCTGCCATGTTCATCCATCCATGCTGATCCTGTAATTTACGGCTGCTCACTGTAATTCACTGCAGTTTTCTAGAAGTATCATTATCTGCTGCTGTTGTATTGTTGGGATATTGGTCCCATATTCATCAACAAGGTACAAAAAACCTAACTAGGTAGTTAGGAAGAACTGAAACCAGCTCTGAGAGGCCTGGAGAGACTGAGGTAACAATGACAAACACTGTCAGTGATGGTGGAAGTTTTTTGAAGCACTAAATCACATAAATAAAATAACATTTTAGCATCAGTACAATAAAGTCAAAATGGCGACATCCAGTGGTCGACTTCTTCATGGTGTTACATATGTATGGATTTAATAAATGTGAAACCATAATGAAACAGTTTTTAGAAATATTTTTATTCGACTTGTTACAGCAAATAAACGCTGAGTCGGTTCTAATAAGACACAGCGAAATAACACGACTGATCAGTGTGGTAGAGGTTTTATTGTTACCTTGTTTAAACATAACCACTTCAATTTCGCCCCTCTTTTTGTGCACGATAAAGCCCAACTGCTTGTTTCTGCCTTCCTGAGGGTGCGTAGTGTTCACTGACTTTATTTCCCGTCTCGCCGGGTCTTCAGGGGGATTAACCCGTGTCGATGACAGAATAAGGAAATGTTGAGGAAGTAGCTAAAGAATGTAAACCTGGGAAGATGGTGCAGTATGAGGCTCTTTGTAGAACATTCTTATTCCCGCTGTGTTTATTCATGAGCGTGTGTCTTCGGGAGAACAGCGCTGAGTTAATATTTACTCCTCAACAGAAAACTAAATAGCAGACAGCGTTAGCATTAGCAGAAAGCTAACCTTCAAGCTTTAGCCTGCTAACTCAGCTAATCACTATCCCGAGGCCAGCTAGCGGGTATCCGACTCAGTTAGCTACATATCGAGTGGGTTGCCGAGAATAACTTCGCTCGGCTAGTGGGCAGCTGGCCTCGAAGAGTGGTTAGTGGCCTACCAGTTTCTGAACCAGTTTCTGAACCAGTTTCTAAATCAGTTGCTGCCCAGACAGTGTAACGTTATATATTTAGACATTTAGTGAAGATCGTCTTCAATAACATTAAAGGGCCGTCGGCTTTGTGAGCATTGCAGACAAAAACATTTCAGTCGTTGCACAAGTGTTTTCTTTACCCCACGATCCGTGGGTGAAGCGTAGTGATTAAAATAAAACATAGTAAACTGACGGACTAAAGTTAGTGACCATCTCCATATGCAGCGTGGACAACGTGGGCTAATAAATAACTTTTCCCATTACCCTTATTTCCTCCTTTTCTTTATGGTGTTTTCTAATTATTTTAAAGCAACTGTATAATCATTTGAGTCCACTCAATACATGCAGATGTTTTGGAATAAAATCATGTAACATGTACCAATAAGGTGTAATAGCTTTTTTCCAATAGCGTCGTCATTTTTTTTTTGAGTGACAATTCAAACTGCTTTTCCTGACGTCTGTGCTTGCTCCTACTATATGCACAACCTTTAGATAAAAAACAAAATAATCATGCAATGTAGTCAAAGAAGCTATTACGGCCTTCATACTACATTTGTTAATCAGGTTGAGACAGTGTCTGAAAGCTGCTTTATGTTCTTAAGGAGACAAAGTTGATTTCTGGCACTGATAGTATAGCTGTCAGTTTGATGCACATGCTATGCAACCAGTTAACCCCATCCCTACCCGGGTGACTGATAACTCATAATAATTCTGTGAAAATACCATGAACTATAGGCTTATACAGTACAACGTCATTATATCCGTATTGAGTAACACAAAATGATCCCTAAATTACTATGATCACAAATAAAGATGTCCTGCAAACATCTAAATCCAACTTCAAGCTAAATTGCAGTGAAACAAGCATCTTGTTTAATATAGAACATGATATTGACAAGGGAAGGTAATGTGGTTCCTGACCTCTATCTACATCACTACGATTGAGCAACCACTGATGCATTTGGAAGACTGGCACCAGTTGAGAGTCCCTTTTTTGTTTTTTGGTCCTTAGTCCGCATGTTGATTTGGCACAGTTTTTACACCAGATTCCCTTCCTGACGCAGCCTCCCCAATTTCTACCGGGCTTGGGACCGGCACTGTACGACTCGGGATTGGGAATGGGCTGTTGGGGGTTCAGTGTCTTGCCCAGGGACACTTCAACATCTAGTTGGGAAGAGAGGGTCACTGTACCAACTACCAGTTGACAGTCACAAGTAATTTTAAAACATTTTGACCGAAGATTATTCCTACTCGGTCAAACTTTTGTGTCCAATTACTTTTCACCATTGAGATGTGTTTCCCCTCACATTAACCTGTGTTCATCTTGTGAAGATTACAACATGTAACTTTATCTGCTGCAACACATTATCATGTGGACTGATACTAGGTGCACCACTGTGGCCACAAGCTAGTCAGTCACAGGATGATTCAGAGCCAAGTGTTACATCTAGACAAGTAAACTGGTGTTTGAATTTTGCAATGTTACACATAAATAAGAAAATGTTCATACTGCAGTTTGAAGTATTTGACCAGCTTCACGAGTGAACCCTCCTTTAGAGGTTATGTCATTCTACCAAGACTTACTCCATAAATTAGAGCAAATGAGCATTTTGAATTGCTACAAAAGATGTTGACCTCTATCGTACATACTAAGTTATTGTTTTCATTAAGCCTCACAAAGCTGCATTTACCAATGACCTCATCAAGTGGATAAAGTCTTTTAATAGTAGTTTTGCTGGTGGTGAAGTGATAAAATTGGTTAAAAATATTAACCCATTTCAAATTTGAACTTCAAGAAAATCATCATCAATAAAGAATAATGATGTCAGACGAGAATTTAATCTAATTGCAAATTTGTTTTAGAATTGTTATTATAAAGAAAAACAAGTTGTTGTTGTTTTTTTTATACTGTCAAGACACTATTAGTAAGCAGGTATCCTCAGAAACCTTTTTTTTTCTTTCTAGAAAACATTGGATTTGGTCAAACTTTTCAATTTAATACAGTTTGATGAGAAAGTTTGTAGTACATTCTGGATTGGCAGCAATTAGGTTTATTGGCTGGTTTGGAGGGTGAGAGTCCTCAGATGGAGGCAGGTGTTTTATTCAGATAATTTAAGCCTTTGTTTAGTATGTTTATGTCCCTCAGGTCAGCTGAACATCACCGTCCACCCTGGACAAAACATGACTCTACCGTGTCAGGCTCCTGTCTCCAAACACTTCATTGCTGTAGAGTGGACCAGACCTGACCTGACACCATCACAGTACGTCTTTTTTGTTCGTGGTGGGCGCATTCACAACACTTTCCAGCATCCATCCTTTGTTAACCGAGTGGACCTCCTGGACAGACCGATGAAGGATGGTAATGTGTCTTTGATTCTGAGGAACGTGAACAGCAGCGACCATGGAACATACGAGTGTCGAGTCAAGGAGAGGGAGCGGAGACGCATGATAAGAGGTTTTATTAAGTCTGAGCCCATCAACGTCATCAGACTGACAGTTACAGACTCAGGTGAGTTTGATAACAGTTGGGTGGTTATGATTAGGAATATGACCATGTAGAAAAATACAAATGTGCATAATGGCCATATCAAAATTGTTTTGTCAAAAATCTGACTTGTTCAGGCTATACATCATTTTCTCTCTCTGCAGACGTATTTGCCAAAAAAATGCTCCTGTGGTATTTCAGCATTAACCCTAAAGTTATTTTCCATTATCAAATTTAAGTCACAATTTACGTGACCTAAATTAAACGGTAACATGAAATAAAGATCATCAAGGAGTCGCATTAAACAAAAAAGTCATGTGTGCTGTTACTTTGAGTTAAAGGCAATTAAGCGGACTGTGCCAGGTCAGGCTAAAATATTTAAATGCACTGGTGAGATGAAGAAGCTGCTCACTGTCAGATAGACTTGATGTCTGATTCCCAATTTTTTTTCCACAAGATTTTAAGGAAAGCAGAACATTCCTGACTTGATTGTAGAGATTTTAGCCCTGCAGCCAACTGCCTCCTAATACCACAAGGAATTGCAGCGAAAAACTCAAATGTGCAATAAGAGTTTTTAGCATGTTTCTAGTGTCATACTTAATCTGATTTTTCATAATTTGTCATTGTGAGGATGAGTTGCAATGTGATGGGATGAAAACAGCTGAACTGAATAAATAATGTGCCCCAGCCAATGAGAATTATCTAACAATAAATGCATTAATTCATAGGTACAAATAATAGACCTAAAAGTAACTCTTGAGTCACAATATTAAAAAATACAGTAGACTTTCGTGATTAATCTTGTTACAGCATAAAAAATAGGAAGTTAGGTTTGACCTTTTTGGATTTAGTATTAGTTTTGGACTCAGTATATCCTTAATATTTAAACTTAAGAGTGTCAGTAACCCCAAAAAATGGTTTACATGAGTTTGAGTAGGAAATGGCTTGTTATTTATATTATCTACCTTACATCTGATATTTCACATCTGATTTTGATCTGCAGATCTTATAGCTGGAAGCATCAACAAAGCTGATGGAGGAATCAAGGACGGACATGTTGGACTGGCAGTTGGTCTGTCAGCTCTTAGTTTGCTTCTTGTTGCTTTTGGTGCTGGTGGATTCGTGATGTATAAAAAAAGAACCATGGGTCATTCATACACAGTTCCTGCTGAACAAGCAGATGAAACAGTAATGTAGCTGTAAAGGGATAAAGATAGAGATCAAACTTTATTGATCTCACAGCAGGGAAATTCACTTGTTAAGCAGCATACAGCAAGACCAGCATCTTGTCCGCCCTGGTATGGCACTTCACGTACTGGGTGAAAGTAGGGAGAGTAGAAGAGAGTGGAGCGCGATTAAAGTCCCCAGTGAGGAGAAAGAGGGACTGCTGAGTCTGCATCAGCAGAGGGAGGGATGTACACATTAAACACAATAACGTGCAAAAACTCCTGGGGATGTAATAGAGTCTTTTGCAAATAGGAAGTAACTCAATGTCTTTAGTGCAGAGATGTGCGCTGGGTTGCACCATCTCTCTTTAATAAACACCACCAGTCGCCCTCCATTCTTCGTACCGCACTCATCCAAATCCATCCAGGGCAACCACAGAGTCTGGTGTCACTTCAGTCGCCCATGTCTGAAACATGAGGGTCCACTCCCTATACTCCTGCTGCAGCTAGATCAACCCCGTAAGCTCATCAATCTTATTGGAGAAGGAACGGACGTTTCACATGTACCTTCATTTTCTCTCCTGGAGCTTTTGTCCCACTCTACAGCCTCTCCCTTTCCTCCATAATTCACCTGGAATCTCTGGCTTGTCTCGTAGAGCTAAAAGCTGCTCCTCTGTGTAAACTGTGAAGCTCTTTCTGAAGCTGAAGGGTTCTTTGGATGAACTCCCAAAAAGTTCAAAAAACAGTAAAAAAAAGAAAACAAACGAGTAATACATGTAGTCGCCCTGTGTGCACAGAATCTAAAAGGATTTAACCACATTAAAGAAAACCTGAAACCTGAACCTGACGGGCTACATTCCCCAGGGAGCCTGCCCAGTATGTGAGGGATGGCACAGTCTCTCACAGTAGCAGCATGTCTGCAACATGGCTGTTGCAGACTCACAAATAGTCACTATATGTTCTTTGTTCATGCGCTGTTTGCACAAGGGTGTAATTAACCTAATATTGTTGGATGTATAAATGTATTGATTCTATGGTGAAGATTTTTTGCACTTAGGATAAGCTGATGAAAAACTATTTGTGAACCTTTACTGGTTTGTGCATATTAACATTGCCGTTTGGAAAATATTTATAATGAAATTATATTTTGTTAAAGAAACTTTTGTGTGAGGTTTGGATTATGTTATCAGTGCCTCAAATAAAAGCCTTCAGGTTTTATTTGAGTTTTAAAACCTGCAGATATGCTGAATAAATGAAGACGTTGACAAGCTGGAGTGCTTTAGGGATCTTAAAGTTCACTTTTTAATGTTATAAAACATTGAGAGTTAACTGTCAATTCTCAAAATGCCAGAAATACGTCACTTCGGACTAAGACTATAACCAGTCATACAGAAAAAAAAACACATTATCACATCAAAAGCCTTATTCAGTGTAGTATTCAGTTTAAAGTAGTTTATGCTACTTTCTACTTCCTGTATTTTAACCTCTTCTGAATGTGAAGGTCCTGCGATGATTTACTGACTTTACACTGTAAAAACTGCACTGTTTTATGAAAAAGATGCTTTAGATTTAGAAATTATGTGTGTAAATAAATAAATAATTAAAATTATAAACTGTTGTACTGGGTGTCTGAGGAAGCATCTGTGATGGAAAATCAAGTTTTATTAAATGAAGATTACATTTAATCCTTAGCATTTTACCTAGTTATAATAGTAACTTGTACTCAGTGTACTTTTGAAGAATGTTTAAAAGATTGTCTGTTGTTCAAACTTTGTCTCACATATATGTTTTGTCTTGAAGTGTTTGCAGAACTGCTCCAAGGTCAGTTATTGTCTAACAGCAGACCATCCCACTCTGTAGTGACCCAGAGTCACTTCATGCTCATAGCTGCTTATCAAAGTGCTGAAAAGGGAAAAGGTTTCCAGAAAAGGAGACGAGTGCTGGGAGCAGTAGCCTGAGGGTGAAGAATGTTCTGCCCAGCAACAGAAAGTTATAAGACTAATGTGTGATGTATGAAGTTTAGAACTGCATAGGATGGAGACTTGAAACTCTGTTGATGATCTTCTCTCTTCCTGGATGTTGAAGCTTCTTTACTGCTTACACTTGAGGTGTCTAAGACCTGATATGCTCATTTTTGCCATGACAATTTGGCGTTGTCGGCAGGATCCGTGAGTGGTCACTGGAGGAGCCAGAGTAACCAGTGGTTTGCATGCACCCTGGAAAAGAAAACAGGAGTATAAAGGGCAACAGCCAAGTTGAACGAAAGGGCCAACAAATAAAACTGAGGTATTGGGAGCTTTAAAAAGATTCCCTCATCCTCGTAGAGACGTCTGCGTTGAAGGCCGTGCACGGACGGGGGCTTGGACCCCATAGGGTCCGATTGTCGAGATTACGAAAACCAAGTATGGTGACAAAAGTCTTAAATGTTTGAAACTCTGGATTGAGTATTTTGGTTTTCCTTAAGAAGGTTGCTTTAATAAAATAAGCAAACAAAATTAGAGACAGAAGAAAAAAAGTTAAATCAAGAAAAGAAACTGAAGGCTAAAAAGACAAACAGATGTGTAACTTACATAATGTTAAATATGTGAACAAAGGAAAATTAAGTAGAGTTTAGGGAAAGAAGACGACTACATTCATGTTGTCAGAATTATGCCCCATAAATTTGATTGAATAAATATCTAATGATTAAGTAGTGGATCTATCTGATGACTACATCAGAAGTAATGCAAGTGTTTGATAATTCAAACATTTAAAAACACACCATGATGAATTATAGCCCAGATTTTCTGTTATATGTGTATGAATGGAAGCTGCAGCAGGCTGTCTTTTCTTGTTCATGTCAGTAAGTGACTTACATTGTACATCACATGTTTCACATGACTGAATGAGTGGATTCAGTGAAGTTTGAATAATTCACTGCAGTGTTTTATTGGGCTGATCACTTATGTGATGTGTCTCTGAATGAGGAACCAATCTGTTTCTATGACGTTCAAATGCTGTTTCCCATATTTTCATGAGCTAAATCAGAATAAGAAAGGTTGGAAAATTTAGGCTGTGATATTTTCAGTGTCTGTCTGTGCCTACAGGAAGGTTTTTAGTTCTGTTTACATGCTTGTGCCTGAGCAGAAAACACAAACTTCTTCCTTATCAAAAATTGTGGCAACAACACATGGTGACAGAGGGGCAAGCAGAGAGGAGAGGGTTAGGATCAGATGAGCTAGTGATTCTTTCCTGTGTGAATCAACTAAGATTTTAATATTTCCCAGTAAGAGGGCATGAAGCTGTCCTTGTTATAGAGTAGGTCAGATAATAATACACCCAATGTCACAGTGAGCCTAAATGCCACACTATGATAACCTGTAAATGAAAAACATAAAGCTCTCAAACAAAAAGCCACTGATGGAATTACATCAATTTTTTGAATTGCTAAAGAAAAGCAGCCGTGATTGTGTCTTGTGAATATTTAATGATAAAGATGTGTGATATTGATAGTGGAAAGTGGTCCTTCGTGAAGTAACTTATTGAAGTCATGTGATAACCAAACAATCCATTCTCATCTCTTTAACCAAGAAACAAAGGATGAGTTTCTTGGGTCTGACATCATACTGAAAACAATGGATTCAATATTATCAAGACAGAAAGGCTCCAAATGTATTGTTCCATGGAAAATAACTCTCAGCTCATGATGAAATGAGTTGAGCACCATGAGCAGACTCCACATTAGTGTTATCCAGTCACTATGTTCGGTTTGTTAACCAGGGAAACAGCTGTATGACTTGTGTTTTGTTACAGAACCATGATGGCAGATGACAACATTAGCTAAGATGGATCCTGCAGATGATGGATTATGATGCCTGCAAGCTGTGACAGTTGCAGACAAAGTGTTGGTTGTGCTGATCTAACTCTTCCTTATGCAGCTTCTTTCTCTTATTCCAGGAGCAGAAACTCATCACCTTTCTACAGTGAGATGTCTGAGATACGATCAGTGTTACTTCACATGTCTAATGTAACTGTTTCCAGATGGTTCAATCCCACCACTTGAGAGAACCAAGAAGATTTTGCTGTTGTTACATAATGTGATGTTTATCATATTATTTAGCTTAAGATGCTGAATTTGTGGCTCATAGAAGAAGAACTGAAGACAAAAACAGTAAAGATCTTGGATTTTAGACTTTTAGATCCACAATTTTTGAATTGTTCATGAATCTGGAACACTCTAGACAAGAGTTCAAGGAATCTGATAACAATCTTTTTTTTTAACATAATAATGTTGCTGCTTAGTTTCAGCAGGAAACACGCAAGTGGATGATGTAGCTAAGAAAGCTGCCCAACAGGAAGTATCTCAAACACACACACACAAACAAAAGTGTTTCAGACATTTTATTGTCACTCCCTGCTGTACAACAATTTTCTATCTCCGAGAAAATCAGGGGAAAATAGGGGGTTGCAAATTCCAAAAGTTCCAAAATTCTTCTTAAACACTGATAAAGTTGACACAGGTTAAACCATGTGTTTAAAAGGGGGAATGTTGATTTATTACAGCAACCGATGATTTAACAAGGGGTATGAATCATATGCGCAGAAATATTGTCAATCTTGCTTTGTCTGTGTGACTAAAGCCACAGGCAGCACATCTTCCATCTGATAAACCATTTGACCATGTGATGATTGATTTCATTGAGTTGATGCCCAACTGAGAGAAGAGATATTGTGTTGTTATGACTGATGTACTCAAAACAAAATTGGTACGAAGGAGAAGGTCTCCATGGACTGAGCTTTCTCTGGCTGTTTTAAGGAACATGGGGATAAGGGAAAATAAATAAATAAAATAGTTTGGGAAATCTCCAAATTTGAGAAAATGATATGTTGCAATATTTCCAGACGTTGTCTTCTGCTTTGTTTTAAATACATTACCAGGACATTCTTCCTATTCCAACTGAACGATTTCAGTGGAATGGACCCTTTCAAATGATGCACGCAACCACACAGCAGTGAAAGACGTGGATACACGCCACCCACTGAAAGGAAGGGGCCAAAGTCTGTGGACAAAGAGGACGAGTGCAAGTGCCTACACTCTGAGTCCCTAAGCTGCGAAGAAGGAAAGCAACAGTGAGAACAACACCATGGAAGACAGAATGAGACTCCTTGTGCCACAGTACACTGGTCAAGTAAAACACATGCTTTGAAAGACATGTGGTGAATCTGCAGAGGAAAACCACAACAGACTCGATCCCAGAACGTGCACCCAGGTGATGTTTGGAATTGAAGGTAGGAATCGAACATGATATGCCCCCACTCTCCAGGGAGGAAGTGCAGTGCCCATAAAAATCATTTGATGGAAAATTAGAAACCAAATAGCTGCAGGATTTGAGTCTTTGTGCCATTGATAAAAATCTTGATTGGATGAATTTCACATATGAATTACACCTCTGATGCTGTAGAACACCTGACGGAGCATGCAATCTTTTACATTTTACAGGTGTTGTCTTATGCCATGTGTAAAAAGTCTAATTATGTGAGTCACAGAGTTCTATGACTCATCAGATGGCACTCATTGATATAACATCTGCAAAGAATTTAGTTCCTCTTTTTAAAACCTGATGTTGACCTTTTCACAGATCTGTAAATATCCTATATAGTTTTTAATCTGTGCTTAGCTCTGTACCCCAGTGATGTCTATGTCACAGAAAAACAGTGCCTGAATTTCCAATATAACATTAAGAAGATGTATATTGAATCTTTATGAATTTGTGCATCTGATGACTTCTTTTGGTTGTCTTGTGATTAAAATGTAATCAAAAGGAGGGAATTGTGATGGAAAATCAAGTTTTATTAAATGAGGATTACATTTAATCCTTAGCATTTTACCTAGTTATAATAGCAACTTGTACTCAGTGTACTTTTGAAGAACGTTTAAAACATTGCATGTTGTTCAAACTTTGTCTCATATCCATGTTTTGTCTTGAAGTGTTTGCAGAACTGCTCCAAGGTCAGTTACTGTCTAACAGCAGACCATCCCACACTGTAGTGACCCAGAGTCACTTCATGATCACAGTTCTATGTCAGTGTTACACAGTCCTTCGCTGACAACAATTGTTTTGCACCAGTGTGGGTTAAGGTAGAGAAAGACCCCACCACCATGTCGTTAAGCTGTCAGCTCGCTGTCTCGATCTAACCTTACAGGAAAACCAAAGCCTTCTATGTACAGGTTGTCACTGTTATCGTTCCTACTCAGACATGTTTCAGTAAAAGCAAGAATGGAAGCAGTCCAATACTCATACATATGAAACACATTGGCTTGCAGTTCATCAGTCTTATTGCGCAATGAGCGCACGTTAGCAAGGATCACTGACGGAAGTACACGGTGTTGTTTACTTTTTCCTCGCTTCAGTCTTGCTTTGATCCCACCCTTCTTCTTCCCCCGTCTTGTTACCTTCTTTTTATTGTTGTGACAGGTGTCCGTCCGACCGGGTGGGTTTGTGCGTTGTAGCTCCTCCGGTAACTTGTGTGTGACAGTAACTTGGTGAGAGTGATGTTGCAGCTGTAGCAAAAAGTCTCTGGAGTAAGTGATACGTGGATTGTCCGGAAGACTGTATCCATTTGTTACAGAGGACAAATGATCCAACACAAAACACAGGAACGCAGCAATCCACAAGGTCCCTGTGTAGACCCTTACTCAGCAAGTTAGGCTAATGCTAGTTGGATAACTAGTGTTAGCTTGCTAGTCCGGTGTGTATGAGGTTGTCACATCATGCCCCCAACTGTAGCAGTCAGTCCATACATACGTAACGTATCAAGAAAACACAAGTTCACACTATCTCCACGCTCGCATAACAACAGTACGAATAAAGAAGAAAGAAAGATATATATAGCATGTTTTGGACACCTATGCTGAAAGTACCAGTTTCAAACCCAGAAGCTTCTTACTGTGAGGTGACAGAGCCACTGCACCACTGTGGACACAGTGAAGCAGCAGGTGTCAGCACAGAGCAGCTCAGCGGGCGACGCCACACAAAGCTCCACTTCACCTCCGTCCTCTACAGGACACATGAGACAGCAGAATGACAGAAAACTCAATGGAGCTGCAAAAACTAATGCAATTATTAAAATTGTTTAAATGTCGCTGTAAAATCCAAGGAACAGCTTTTGATTTTCTGTATTTATTTACACTCACTGACCACCTGTATAATGGAATACAATCCAACACAGCAGCTCTGCCATGAATTTTACTTTTACAAAGGTATAATTTTTAAGTTTGTGGGTTAAAAGGTGAAAATTCTACTCTGTTCATTATTGAGCTCAGAGTGGGTGGTCGAGTCATACTGGAGTGCATTATAAGAAGCAGTGGTTCTAATGTTTTGGCACATTTATTCATTTTAAAAGGGGTGGAAAGTTTTTACTTTTTTTAGTTTTTACTACATTTACTACTGCACGGAAGTTCAAACTTCACATTACTTTACTCCAACCTTATATCTGTGATGTCCAACATCTTTAGGGAAATACTGAACCTATACTGCTCTGTGCTTTAAATTAATAAAAATCAATTATTCAACATTTCTTGTTCAAAAATGGCACAAGTTGTAACTCTTTCAGTGTGTCAAATGTGACGAATTCCTGTAGAACATATTTCTACTAAAATACATCACCCGCTTAGCTCATGTTTTGTTTGGCTAAAACAAATCGTAACGTGTTGTCAACTTCAGATTCTCTGTAGCCACAGTAACACAAAGTGTCCAAACCACAAAAAAATAAAGAAATAAAAGACTCTTTGCAACTAAATATTCCTTGAGCAGTTGTGCGTTGTGGAAAATAATTTGCATGCTGACTGCACAGTAAATGGTAAATGTTCTGCACTTATGTAACCAGGTGGTGAAAATCACCTATATCCTGTCAACTGTATTTTGTGGTGTAGTAGTTTTGCTGCAGTTACCGACGGTTAATGAGCACCATGCGGTGTGGAGTTGTGAACGTTTTCTGTTTTTTCCACCCTTTAGAGGTGCCACTGCCGTATTTGTACGTTATTTGTGTGAATATTTGAATCTAGTTGTGCTACACAGTTTGTCAAATTATTCTTTTTGAGGGTTATTATTTTTATTCTATTTACCATAGAACTTGCACTGGGCTTCTAGTGTTTGTTTGTTTTTGTTTGTTTCTTTTTGAACTTTCTACATTTTTTAAAAACTTTAGTCACTGTCCATCAGTGGGAAATAATAACTTTAATACTTTTAAGAAATAAAGAACCCACATAAAAATTATTTGAAGTGTGGAGTGTCATTTGCCCGGCTTCAAATCTTGGTACCAGGAGTGGGGTTTCTTCATAAAAAACATAAGTAAATATCTAGATTCAAAAGGCAGTTGTCTGCACAATATAGTACAAATTATACGGCAGTGGTGAAGAGTAGCCTGGTTGTATATCCTGGGCAGCTGAGGACCAGGGAGATCTTCAGAGAGTGTTGGTGTCTTGGACGTAGTGGAGAAGCCACTTGACAAGGAGGGACCAGTACTTGAGGCTGAAGAGTACATCACAGAAGTTGTCATCCGACGGAGAAGAACTCTTGGCTGGAGTGGACATTGCTCATGAGTCTTGAGTGAAGTCAACAGGTTTATCCTTTTTCTGTGTGATACAGACTGAGCTATTTGAAAAAAAATAAATAAAGACTGAATGTTATTGGACTGAATCAAAGACTGTATAGAAAAGAAAAACAAGAAACATGTCAATCCAAAGTGAGGAGATTGTAGTAGGAAATGAACAGGGTTTTGGGAATGACCAGGATAGTGATTCTGAGGAGGATGCAGTAGGGCAAGTTGATGTGCAAACACAGATAATTGAATTAGCTAAAAAGCAACAAGAAGTTATGTCTGCCCTGTCCTCATTGAGCACAGAACCAACTAGATCATATGTGTACATGCCAAGGGAACGACATATTGCACCATTTAGTGGAGATTTGGATAAGGATGGAAGATCAGTAGATGAGTTTATTGATGAGGTAGAACGGGTTCTGTTTACACGCAACCAGTCCCCACCCGAACAGTTTGATTTTGTCATGTCACTCCTGAGAGGGCCAGCTTTAGAGGAGGTGCGTTTACGTAAAGATGACCAAACTGAGCAGACGAGTGACCTGTTTAGCTATCTCAGGGAGGGTTTTGGAGATAGACGTAGTTCCTCCCAGCTGCTGCAAAACTTCTATAGCTGCAAGGAAAGAGACGGTGAGGACATACGTGACTTTTCTCATGTCTTATCACAAGCGCTGAGCTCAGTAATGAAACATTATCCTAGGTCTGTTGCTAATGGAAAAATTGCACTGAAAGATCAGTTTATAGAGGGTGTAAGAGATCCTGTATTGAGACGAGAGCTTCGTAAATATGTCAGAGCTCTTCCCGACTCCTCCCTGATAGAAGTACGGGAAGAGGCTTACTCATGGTCCTCGGAAGAACTAGGACCAGGTGTAAAAGGCGGTAAAAGTAAAGTGAAAGCCTGCAGCCATCTTACAACTGATATGCAGTGTAGAGCTGTTACTACCAGTGAGAATCCTTGCTATCTAGAGGTTGTTATGAAGGCTCTGGCTGAGCAAGGCAAAGTTAGTGCTTCAGGCCAAGCTGAGCAATCTGTTTCACTGAATGATGTTTTGAAAGTTCTTAAAGAACAAGGTAAAGTGATTACGGAACTGACCAGAGCAGTGAAGGATTTGACTACTCAAACCCAAAGCTCGAGCACAATGGCAGTTAGCCAACAAAAAAAATCGGTCCCAAAATTTACAGCTGATGATAAGCCAATCTGCTTCAGATGTCAGACTGAAGGTCATGTTGCCAAGCAGTGCCCACAGAAGTGGCGCAAAGTTTCAGAAAGCCCTCCTACTTCAAGCAATTTGGGAAACGGGAACCCCTGGTTGCAGTGAGTCGGGCAATGCAGGGGCCGATGATAGACTCAACCAAATCTGAACTTACACGAGAGCAAGTGATCGAGCGTGCCATAGGCAAGTGTCCAGTAGTTGATGTTATGCTAAACAAGGTAGCAACTTGCTGTTTGCTTGATACAGGGAGCCAAGTCAGTACAATTACAGATGAGTTCTTCAGGAAGCATTTGTTAGGGGATGATGATGCCATGCTTGCTACGTCTAGTTGGCTTAAGTTAACTGCTGCAAATGGCCTTGAAATCCCTTACCAAGGTTATGTTGAACTGGAAGTTGAGACGATGGGCTTAAAAATCCCAAACTGTGGGTTTCTAGTCTTGAAAGCATCTGATGGTGTGACCCCAGCAGAACACTGTATCATTGGTATGAATGTCATTCATAAGTGTCGACAGCTGGTTGTCTCAGAGTTTGATACAGTTTTGGAAGGTACATTGGATTCTGGGTGGAGGAGTGCATTTCAGCAAATTCAGACATGCATTGTTGAACGGAAGATAATGGCTCGGGTTTTAGGTAGAGACAAGGTGCGAGTACCTGCTGAGTCCATTTCAACTGTGATGGTTAAGGGTCATTTCTCCCAGATAGGCACGGACACGCAACTTCTTATTGAACCAGCAAATGCACCACTTCCCCCAGGCGTACTTGTCATTCCAACACTTGTAGACAACAAAAGTCGCGTCCTGCCAGTCCAGGTTGTTAACTTCTCACAAGAGGACATATGGCTGTGTCCAAGGACTAGGATAGGTATTATTTCTCCTGTCGAATGTGTTGAAAATAACCAGACCTGTGGAGTGAAGTTCCACCGCATCTCCGCAGATGTTGAACAGGTTTCTGTTGACATGAAAAATGAACAGTTTGACAGTAAAGTACAATCTGTCTTAGAAAAACTTGATATAGGTGGCACTGAAGAAGAGCGAGCTGATCTCTGTGCACTACTGGCTAGGTACACAGATGTATTTGCAGACAATGATGATGATCTTGGGTCTACTGACAAAGTAAAACATGAAATCAAGCTGGTTGAGGACCTACCAGTCACCCAGCCCTATCGGCGTATTCCACCCAACCAGTATAAAGAAGTCCAAGAACACATTTCAAAGCTGTTGAAAAAGGGGATAATCCAGGAAAGTGAAAGTTCCTATGCTTCTCCTGTAGTTATAGTGCAGAAAAGTGATGGTAGTATCCGCTTATGCGTGGACTATCGCAAGCTTAACTTGAAAACTGTGAAGGATCCCTTCCCACTGCCTCGCATCGATGAGAGTTTTGATGCATTGAAGGGTGCCAAATACTTTTCTACCATTGACCTCGCCAGTGGCTACCACCAGGTTGTGGTAGATGAGCAAGACCGCCATAAGACCGCTTTCACAACACTTTTTGGTCTTTTTGAGTATTTGCGCATGCCAATGGCTGTCTGCAATGGTCCTGCAACTTTTCAAAGGTTGATGCAGGTGACTATGAATGACCTCATTTTTGAGATGATGCTAGTTTATCTAGATGATATTTTGGTGTAATCTCCCTCTTTTCAGTCACATTTGGAAAGGCTGGACATAGTGTTTAAGCGTCTCAGGTACACTGGACTCAAGGTTAAGTGGGAAAAATGTCATTTCCTTCAGAGAGAAGTCAGATTTCTAGGGCATCAGATATCTGCAGATGGCATTGCAACAGATCCCTCCAAGGTGACGGCTATTAAGGAGTGGCCGGTCCCATCCACAGTCAGAGAGCTACAGTCCTTTTTGGGTCTGTGTAGCTACTACAGACGGTATGTTGACGGTTTTTCAAAGATTGCTGCCCCTCTGCATGAGGTGGTTAATCAATGTCATGGTGTTAGCAGTTCAACTAAGGCTAGTAGGAGACTGGGTACACTATGGGACACTGACTGTGAGAGGGCCTTTGAAGTGTTAAAGGAAAAGTTGATGACTGCACCAGTTTTAGGGTTTGCAGATTTTACTCTCCCTTTTATTTTGGAAACTGATGCGAGTGGTCAGGGTTTAGGTGCTGTCCTGTATCAGCAACAGGATGACAGAAAAAGGGTCATTGCATATGCAAGTAGATGGCTAAGAAATGCTGAAAGAAATGATAAAAACTATAGCAGCATGAAGTTGGAACTGTTGGCACTCAAGTGGGCCATAGTAGAGAAATTTCGTGGTTACCTGCTTGGTTCAAAATTCACTGTCATTACTGATAACAATCCTCTGTGTCATCTCAAAAGTGCAAAACTGGGAGCCATTGAACAGCGACGGGTTGCACAGTTAGCTGCTTTTGATTTTGATGTACAGTATCGTCCAGGACGAAGCAATGCTGCAGCTGATGCTCTCTCAAGGCACCCTTTAGCAGGGGAGCCTGAATCTAACAAAGATGATGAAGAGTTTGATGATTGTGTTGCCATTTGTAATGTGCTTCACCGGGGAACCTCCCTGGAACCAGAGTTGGTCAAAGCTGGAGTCGAGTGCTGTCAGGTCAGTCAGGTAAGGGCCTTAGGAGCTGGTGAGTGTCATTTGAGTGGTAGGGAAGCCACTCCAACTCTCCCAGGCTATTCCAAGGAGGAGTTACAAACATTCCAAGGTCAGGACTCAGTGCTTAGTGTGTTTCGAACATTTTGGGATCGTAAATATAGACCAAGTCCCCAAGAAAGGAAAAGTCTTCCACAGATTGTGAAGTCACTTTTAAAGCAATGGAAGCATATCAGAGAGAGAGATGGATTGTTGTATCGGGTGGTTGAGGATGTACGCTATGGAGACTGTTTCCAGTTGCTTGTTCCAAATGGTTTGCAGAAACAGATACTGGAGAGTGTACATGATGGTATGGGTCATCAAGGCATAGAAAGAACCCTGCAGCTGCTGAGGCAGAGAGCATTCTGGGTGGGCATGCACAGAGATGTTGAGCATTGGATAAAAAGCTGCCAGCGCTGTGTTTTGACCAAAATGCCGCATCCCAAGATTCACCCACCCATGAAGTCCTTTCTTGCCTCCAGACCTCTAGAAGTTGTTGCAGTTGATTTCACTGTGCTTGAAACAGCAACAGATGGACGAGAAAACGTTTTAGTAATTACAGATGTGTTTACCAAGTTCACTCAGGCTTTTCCTACTCGTGACCAGAAGGCCGAGACCACAGCAAAGGTGCTGTTGAGAGAATGGTTCATGAAGTACGGTGTGCCTGAGCGATTGCATTGGCATTTCAACTTTAACTGTAATGCTTTCCATTCTCAAATATAAACCACATAGCTTATGAACAGTAAAAAAAAATTAAAAATTAAAAAAGAGGACAAATCTATTACCCAGCTTCTTTAATTATGTATTGTAGTCAGAACCTTAGTGTATGGAGAACCAGACGAGACCAAGACTTAAAGGAGTTGAGACCAAGACATGATAATATGTAATACTGCCAAAATCTCTTTGGGTGAGGAATGAAGATATTTTTAAGAGTTTTGCTACAGAGGCACATTGCTATACTATATCATCTATACATTATTATCAATTTTCCTTATTATAGTTTGCTTCTTTAGTCATCTCTGGTTAATAAGTAGCTGGGATCCCTTTTTTTTATCGTTCAGTTTCAGCCTTCAAGTCAAGAGAGACCACAGGAAGTGATGTGCTTCAGTTACCTCCAGCTTTACCATCTAAATAGTGACATTTTGCTTTGAAGCACAGACTATGTGAATATGATGATGTGCTGCCACCTGCTGACTGATTCTGATAACAGCTCCACAGGTAACAAGTCGTAAGTTTGCAGGTCCTTCTTCTACTGGGCCCACTCATTTCTAACCAATTGACCTTACTGCCTAATAAACTATTTTAACTTCATGATTCATCTCTGCCAAAACTACCAACTTCTGGATAATACCTACAACAGTTTGCCATGGTTACTAATCAGCCTTCTTGGTCTACAACCAGATACTGATGCCCCAATGAACCAGGGAAGGCTCACCACCCTCTCTTAGACAAAACTGGCTCAAAAACTGGACTTTAAGGACTTTATCTGAGTCTTTGCTGTGAGAAAAGTCAGGTAACTTGCATTTGGACCTGGACACCAATCAGCAGAACATCATAACCACAATATAGAGGTTAAAATATGGTTACAATAAAATAAGCTACACATGTGGGTAAGGCTTTTATTCATAATCCACTTGATAGTATTTTGATTATTTGAATATTTGATTTATTTTCTTGATCAGTTTCACAGAAGCTGAAAAGGGTCTTCAGAAAACACCACATACCTGTTCACTTCAAACTCACCAACACACAGAGACAGAGTCTCATCCACCGTAAAGACTGAACACTTAAACTGCAAACACTACAGAGCTCTACACTGGAGAAACCAAACAGCCTCTGCACAAGACGATGGCAAAGCACAGGAGAAGCTCACCTCAGGACCAGGATCAGCAGTGTACCTACACCTGAAGGACAAAAGACCCTCGTTTGAGAACAACAACGTCCACAATTTAGACAGAGAAGACAGATGGTATGAGAGAGGAGTAAGTGAAGGCATTTATGTTCACATGGAGAATCCTTCTCTCAACAGAGGAGAAGGCCTCAGCCACAACCTGTCTCCTGTACAGCTCTTTGTCAACATAGGTGTTTTCAATTTCTTAAAAAATAAAGTTACAAGTTTTCTGTGATTCACTTTAAAAATACAATAGAGCAGATGGCAGCACATCATCACAACAGAACCAACATCAAGAGCTTCAGGTTGTTCAACAACTGTGAGACACAGACACAAACCAGCAGTTGTCAGTGTTATACATGGATTCACAAAGTCACAGGAGAATCTCAACTTTCAAACGGCAGATCATCTGCTAGTGTTTAAAATCCCTATGAAAAACAGACAGTACTGCAAATGTCTGAGTGCTCACACTAACAGTCCTGCTGCAGGTAACACTCAACAGCAAACATTCATGTCATAACAATATTAGCTTGGTTTCTACAACTATCTGTGGATTCTCTCATCAGACTTTCAGTTTCAGTTACTTATTGCTTATCAACACAGTGTCATCAGCAAATAGAGGTCTACTGATCTCTTTTCATCAAACCATTGGATTCCTCCCTGCTGACCCCTTAATAATCCATGACCACCAGGAACAGTATCACACAACATTGTCCTATTCTCATGATCATCTGATTCTTTTTAAAGTCAGTGAAATATAACCAAAGACAGAAATCTGTGTCTCTCTCAGTAATTTGTCTCAAAGTAACATTTGCTCACAACAAGATCGTCCCTGTCTGCAGCTTCCTGTTTCTGTCAAAGTACATGTTCCACTGCTTCTTAGATATGATGTAGTAAAATGCTTGCTGTGACCTTTCCAATATTTATATCAGCAAGTAAATATCAACAAAAAGAGAATATTAACTGAATGCATCAGTACTCAAAACAACAAAAACTGAGAATCCTGCAGCGTTTGTTCATGTGTGGATTGTAACATAAATAATCATACATAACAATTTGTGATGTCAGCACTGTGATAGCGTGCAATGATTCTTAACCCCAAGTTTGTGGTTAAAACTCAGAGCAGCTGCCAGAAATGCAGCTAAAAAATTTCCTTCTTTGAAACCACTTTTGTCATCCACATCTCATTTTGGACAAAGAAGACAGATGGTACAGAGGAATATGTGAAGAAATTTATGTTCACATGGAGAATCCTCTCGACAGAGGAGGAGGCCTCAGGCCCAACTGTCTCCTCTTTTCATGAAAAGACGATTTCTCACATCCAACAAGATGGTCACACCTAATGGTCCCATCTTAGAGTGTTAGTGTCATAATAATTACATCTTGATGACTCCACCCTGTTCTCACCTCCTCTGCATCCACCTGTCCACCGTGCTCTGCAAATGAAACAGGGTCTGGTGGTTCCATCTCCAGACAAAAGACACCAAGCAAAACTCTTCAGCTCATTGGTCCCATGATGGTGGAACGAGCTTCCAAACTCTCAGCAACCTCAGTCCCAATATTTAAAAACCTGCTGAAAACTGAACTCTTCCCCAACTTCCTATGCACTTAAATCATTACAAAGACATAATAACACCACCTATCTGTTCTTTCTTGCAGTTGCATCTAATGAAATGGAAACACTCATAGCACTTTGCTTTGATGTTTTCTCAGTGAATTAGATTTTTGCTGCCTTGTACCTTTTGTAAGTAGCTTTGGATAAAAGCGTCTGGTAAATGACTAAATGTAAATAAAATGTAAATGTGGAAAAGTCCTGTGTCTTGTTCCATTCAATTCAATTCAAAATGAAACGGAACAAACAGGACTTGTTGAACGTGCAGAAGAAGAAAACCACACATCTGCTAGACTGCATCAAAAAAAAGGAAGTGGTATAAGCAGTGCAGACTGAAACCAGGAACAACAACGAACATGACAAGTGTTTGATGATCAAGTGTCACATTAGGACAAACATCTCTTCAATGGCTCAGCTGTAGGTACGATCAGCTCTGTCTAAATTTCATTGATTACATGTTTAATGAATGAGCTCTGCTAGAGACTAAAGATGAGAGATTTTAATTTCAAATATATAATCATCAATAATCATCTAGGATTTTTTTTATTAAAAGGCAAAACAACCAATAAAAAGCCTTTGTGAGGGAACATTCTTAGTATTATTACTGAAAATGATGACATACATGTTAACATACATGATGACAACTTTTCCACTTTTAAGTTTGAAGTCTTCTATTGTTTTGTCCACAAGGATCAGTAACTAAAACACTGTAAGTCTAATAAGCCTGAAGTAAGTCTGGTTTACCTGGTAACATGATTCATGAAACACCTCTATGGTGTAAGTTGTGTTTTCTACACTAATGATCAATTTATGTCTGTATTTTGACAGCGTGTGATCAGGTTTGTGTCTGTGGGTTCATCTCCTCTGTTCTCATCACAAGAGAACAGCACCCAGACACCCAGACATGTAGTGACTTACACTGAGTTAGGAAGTGGTTTATGCAGATTCTATCTAACTACTGTGATCTACAGGACTTTCACACAGCTGCAGAATGAAGGAAAACACTGTGCTGAGGCTGCTGAGTAAGTCCTACATGCTGGATTTGTGTTGATGTGTGAATGTTGGGAAATGATCACTTCTGTGATGTTGCACAACAGACCAGTCCTCACAGGTAACATGTCATTTCTCTTTAGTTCTGACATCAATGCTGTGCTGCACAACAGGCCAAGGTTAGTGAGCATCTTCCAGTGTTTAACACCCAGCAGCTAACAAGGCTTCACTTTCTAAAGTGATTTAACATTGAATGACACCCGTCCATGGTCCTGCTTCCCTCGACCTGAGTCACCTTGACTGTCTCACTAGTAATAAAATTGCAGTTGTATGGTAGTGATGTACAGATCGATCCTGAAATTTAGATACTTCCAAATCCAACGTTTCCTGTTCTAGAATCCAATCCAATAATAAAAGATCAATATCTAATATCAGTAATTTGGGGTAAATGTTTAATTTGTTTAACTTTTCTTTATTCAGTTTTTTCCTTATTGTGACAATGTTGTGGTTAACTGTGGTTCAGGAGATAAAGCTGACTGAACATCTCCTCTGATCCACAGGTGTTTTTGATCAAGACACTGAAACACAAGTTGCTCCTGGTTTGACTTTAACTCACTTTGGATAAATGTATTAAATGACTAAATAGAATTGTGAAGCTCTTCTTGGCCTTTGTTAAACACTTTGAATAAGCTCTGTTATCCTCTGTACTACAGTGGATGAGTGGAGGCATCAGTCAGAGGAACTGTGGTTCAGGATGTACAGTGGGTTGAGTGGGTTTGCATGTGTAACCAGGTGGTGAAAATCACCTGTATCCTGTCAACTGGATTTTGTGTTGTGGAGGTTTTGCTGCAGTTGCCGAGTTTCAACAGCAGAGGGCAAAGTGTCACAGTGAGCACAGTGGTGTATTCAGGTGAAGCGCTGCAGGGAAAAATACAGGAAGTGAAACATTACACGCTCACCTAGTAGAAATGACCACAGCTGGAGACGCAGTGTAAATGCTTGTGGATCAAAGACACTGCTCCAATATTGGAATCAGACCATGTGAATATGATGATGTGCTGCCACCTGCTGGATGATTCAGGTAACAGCTCCACAGGTAACAGGTCACTTTTTAACAGCAGTTTGACTGACAAAACCAACTCAAAGGTCCCAGGAGCAGCTGACATCTTTAGGCTGAGTTCATGGTCCCAGTAAGAGCTAGAACAGAGTTGAATGTCTGTATAAGGTCTCCAGCTGCGAACGTGATGAACCACATCAAGAACAATTCCCACCAAATAAAATGCTGCTGACACTGAGTGGAACAGGTCCAACCAGCAGGAAAAGAAACATGAAGGAAACACTGGATCTACTCTGCAGGTTTGAACTGAGCTCAGCAGCACAGTGACACCTGGTGGATTCAACGTGGGACAACAAGTCCATGAAGACAGAGTCTTACAGTTGTGTAATAATGTGTTGGTTACATGTGAAAAAGCCACATGAACAGAGACACTGATTCACGTACAGATCAGTCCCACTGATTAAAAACAAGAGGACTTTAATACAGACTGTCAACTTTAATTATAGAGTTTGCTTAAAAATATTGGACCAACTGTGTAAGAAATGCAAACACTTCACATCTGTTCCACTTCCTGTTCTTTCTTAGAGGATTTGTCTTCAGTTCACCTTCATCAGGTGAAATGCAGCTTATTTAGATCCAGATCAAGAAAATTGGTCAATTTAGCATCAGTGAGTCAGTGGAAAGTCACATGTTCTACTGCACATAAGTACAAACTTCACATCTATCAGCTTTATGTCAACATTTTAGAGAGAAATATTTCACTTTTACTGTTCTGCACCTTAAATTATTAAACTTAAATTATTCAACATTTTGGTTAAAAATGCCACAAGTTGCAACTGTTTCATCGTCTTATATGAGACAATTTGCTGCTTTTCTATGTCACTAATTACAGTAAACTCTACTGTAAAATCTATTAGTGTCTCTGCTCCTGTAGAACATATTTCTACTAACATGATTCACCTGCTTAGCTCATGTTTAGTTTGTTCAAATGTGATGTCGACGTCACATTCTCTGTATCCACAGTAACAAAGAGTCCAGACTGAAAAAAAAAATACAGAAATAAAAGACACTTGGCTACTAAATATGTTTTGAGCAGTTTGTGTGTTGTGGAAAATCCTTCACAAGCTGCCTGCACAGTAAAGAATAGACCTACATGTTCCCTCATCAATGATCAAGAAGAGTCTTCATGACCAGTTGATTCACCACAAGATGCAAACTCCAGTAACTTTTGAACTTTTATACTTTTCTACTAAATCATACTGTGATAGACAGATGTAGCTCAGAGTGTGAACTTTAAACAGTCCTGGAGAAAATTAAATTAAAGTCATTAGTTTGTCTCAGCCGACCAACAACAGTCTGTTTTTAGTCCATGGTTTTCTGCACTGAAGAGGTGTGAATGTGTCAACCACAAACAAAAGAGAAAGTCATGTTTTCCACCTGACAACTATATGAAACCCACAGAACCATATGAGACAAACAAGACATGAGACTAAAGTTTATTGATCCTGCAGAAGAGGACACGTTGCTGTTTGGACTGAAGAGACACTGAAAAGAGAATTGAAAAAGTCCATATATGTGATGGAGTTAACAAATGTGTTATATTGTGTATTAATCATTAATTAATTCATTTTTCTTATAATTCTTACAGATTCTAGAAAAAGAAACTTGAGTTTGTCTTTCTTCATGTTCTGTTGCTGTCTGAAGACACACTAAAAATAAAGTTCTACAGTCTGATGGACTGAGGACCAGTTACAGGTGCAGCTTGTCCTCAGTGGTTTTACTGGGGTGAAGGTGTAAAGGTCGACCTCAGTGAAGAGTAGACGACCTCTGTCTGGGCTGGAAGCTCTGAGCACAAACACACAGTTTAGACAGCGTGAGACAATGATGATTAAAAACAAAGTTTATTGGACAAAACATTTGCTTTTATAATGTATTTAATAAGAAGTGAATTAACAGTAGCTGGTTTTGAGAATCAGCCACTAACCATCACCCTGTTGTCTCCCACAGACTGGTTCATCATAACTTATCACAAAGTAGAATGTGTAGTGTTTCTTCTCTGAAGCTTTGTGTTTATTTGAGCTGCTGCCTGTGACCACATCTCCAAGGTGAATGATTTCACCTTTTATTTAAAAATAATAATACATTATTTTCCTATTTCCTGATTCTGAGATCATGAGGCTGGTAGCAGTTTTGTTCTTCACACCTCTGCTGTGAAACAGCAAAGAGCAAATATAGGTTTGGAGGGTGTGAATCACAAACAGGAAAGTGGACGACAGAGCTGCTTGTTTCTATTATCTTTAACATATCAACAAGGTACCAAACAAACAGTGTCATTAACCACAGAAGATCACACTCATGACAAACCTCCACAGCATCAGTTCATTGTTTTACTAAAATCTACATGAAGTTTCTGTTTTTCCACATGTAGAGTTTAAAAAATATACACATATATAGAAAATGTAAATTTATTAAGGTAGAAATCATGTTGTGTGATTTCTCTCACTACTCTCTTAGCATTAACTAACTGTGTTAACTATTTATATGTTTGTACACAGTTTGTGGTTTTGACTGACAGTTGCTCTGCTATAAACCTTAAAGACATAACACACAACAACATGATATTTTCAGTAGGTGATGGATCTTAAAGTATGTTTGTCTCTAATCTCCCTTTGTTTTCCTCCAGTTAAAAGTATGATATCATCATTGTGTCGGCTGTAAAGCGTCTCTACACACTGTAGCTTATAAAGCATGTTAACGTGCTGATGTCAGCATTGAGCATCATGGCTGCAGAGTCCTGCTTTGGTGTTTGACCAGGACAGAGACAAAGAAAAGCAGCTGTACCTTTTGTCTTTGCTTTGGTGTTTTTAATGACTATCTGTCCATAACTGACGTCTTCTGTCCTCACTGCTGAGCAAACTGCAGCTGGATCAGTGTCTGCAAAATAAAATACACAAAGTACTTCACTGCAGGTACTACACATGGTACAGTAGTAAAGCTGCTGTTAGTGTCAGGAAGTGGAAAACTGTCCTGTGGTCGGACATTTAAAGTTTGACATTCTAAATGGAAATCATGATGCTGCGTCCTCCAGAGGGACAATATGACTGGTTATCAGTGCACAGTTCAGCAGCTGTGATGATGTGGGGGGACATTAGTGCACACAGCACATGGGAAAGTTCCACATCTTTGTCCATTAACGCTGACATCAGTCTGACCATTTGAGAACAGGGCAGATCTAGAAATATTTACTGGGGCACCAGCTGAAACCAGGGTGGTACATTTGAAAAACCCTTTAGAAGATTTACATTTGGTAAAAAAAAACTATATTAATATTAATAGGCTAATAGTGTTTTATCAGTGTCAGAAATACATAACTTCTTTACCATTTCTTACTCCAAATAATTATGAACAAATAACAAGAAACAGCTGGGGAGAAGTATAAATCCATCTATTGCATAATCTGCCTGATTTCAACTGTTTCAAGAAATAAAGCAACAAAAACTTTGTTTCATAATGTTTGTACATAATAATAGAATTTTAACTCTTCATAATAATAAGTACGAGTATGAAGGTTTTAAACTAAAACACTAAACACACACACTTACAGACACACAAACCTCTGCTCCGTCTGATTGGTTGTTGTTGGTCATGTAATATGTTGATGTCTGTCTGTGTAATGTCACTTTCTCCAACTTCTTCTTTATCAGCTGTAATATACAGTAAAAAGGCAGCAGCTTACAATATTTTTTTCAGTCCAAAATGTTAAATTGGGCTGAAAAAGTCTGGAAAAAGTGTAAAATTTCACCTTTCGGTTTCCTGTAAAAACATTGTTTCACCAGTAAAACCAGTAAAACCAGCAGGACCAGACCAGAGATGGATGAAACAGATAACACCACAGACAGAGGAGGAGAAGAAGAGGAGCCAGGAGGTTTTTCTAAAATGAAGCAGAAGAAATTAAACTAAGAAACTGAAAATAATCGTTCTGTTTGTTCTCAAACTTTTCTCTGTCACATGAAAGATCACAGATCCAGTTTAGAAACCTGCTGAAGATTAGCTGGAGGTTCCTGACCTGTGACGTAGATCCAGCTAGATGGAGACTCTCCATAACTGCTGATGTGACACTTGTAGAGGCCTTCATCAGACTTGGTAACATGGTGGATGGTCATGTGACCTGTAGGCTCAGTCTTGATGAGGGAGCCATCTTTATAGAAATCAGCTGGGAGCTTGGAGGAGTTCTTCATTGCACAGCGCAGAGAGACATCATGTCCCTCCATCACAGGGAGGACAGGACTCTGCAGGATCACTGCTCCACCTCAACACAAAGACAAACTACAGCATTTCATCCATTTCCACACAGCTTCATCAACACTAACTCCACAGTCTGATCTTACCAGAGACAGTGATGGTGATGCTGTTACTGGTTGATCCCTCTCTGGACTCACACCAGTAAACTCCATTGTCCAATGGGTCAACTGAACTGATGTTACATGAAGAACCAGCATGTTTTCCCCATTCAGCTCCACACTCAGCTCTGGTCTCTCTGCTTGTGTTCCTCCTCAGTGTCCATCCAGCAGAGCTGTCGTCCTCCTCACAGATCAGAGAGATAGAATCGTCTTCAAACAGCTGAGAGAAGCTGGGACTCACAGTCAGACGAGCTGGAGAAAGATTCAGTGTATCTTGAGCAAAAAATAATATTAATAGAAACAGAATGAAGTGATTTAATAATATTTAACAGAAACAGTACAAAGACAATAAATAGATAGATTTAGAAGAAGTTTACTGACCTTGGTTTGTTGTGCAGCAAAACAGAGAGATCACAACTAAAGAGACAAGAGAGTCAGGATGGTTTGAACTAGACAAATGAGATGAGTCGACTTCAGACGAAAAACACTTCAATTATCACAATAATAACAATAATAATAATAATAATATGAATTACACAACATAGTTATCTAACAAAACCAACATAAAGTGAATAATAGCTAAAATATTCATACAGAGCCATAAATGTATCACTGTCTCAAAAAAGCAGACATTACATGGATGATGATTTTGATGATCATGATTTTTAGTTGGCTTCTTTATTTAACATTAGTTTATGTTTCATACTCGTCATAAACATTTCTGTTACTCTACAAAATGTCAAAGAGACACAAAGAACAAAGAGCAGCATCACATTTTAAGTGAGACTGTAAAACAATATGGACATTAAGTTTGGACTTGTTTGAAGCTGCTGAATGAGACAGTTTAGATAAAAATGTGCATTTGACTCCACGTGGGCTGAAAGTGACAAATGATTCTCTAACTTTTCTGTTCAGGGATCAGAGCCTGTGAGTTCTAATGTTGGTCAGAGAACAAAGAGCTTTTTCCTGTTCAGGTTTCACCTTTAGCTTCAGTTTGATCAGCAAATGTCCTGATGAGGATCTGTCTTCTTCTGTTCCTATGTCTCCATTTATCTGACCTCATGCTGAAAGTCTCATAGTTTAAATTGTACTTACAGAGCAGCCGCTGAAGAGACGTTCGCTGCATTGTTCCACTTGGTGACATGAGAGCAACACGTGTGATCACACTTCCTCCTTCTTTGTGCATGTTGGTGGTTTGTTTTCTCTGCAGCAGTTGGTATGAAAGAGCTCATTACGTTTGTCATCAGTTTATTCGGAATTCAGGAAGAGTTTCAGGCCTTTATTGATCCACACTGATCAGATTTTCATAAGAAGTCTCACTGCTTTGTGATCTGATTTCTGTTTTCTACTATTCAGTGAAAACTGAAATCTGTCATTTGTGAATTTGGTTAAATCTTTATTTGTTGGACAAAAGAAAACAATATTTTCAATGACTCATTTAATTGGAATATGTGAATAAAAGTAAATTTAGAATTTGATTCCTCTACCACAGTCATGTTTCCCACTGAGACAGAGAGACATCTTCAGGAGCTGCAAGGATGAATATAATGTTTGTATATGTATCAAGTGTTTGTGGTCAAAAATCTGTTTCCTTCAGGTTCGAACAAAAATGACGACATGGACCAAATAAGAACAGAGTCATCAAACATCCAAATTCATTATAATGTTTAAACAAAGATCTGTCTCTGTTTCTCTCTCTTTCTCTCTCTGTCTCTGTGTCTCCCTGTCTCTGTCTCTGTCTCTCTCTTTCTGTCTCTGTCTCTGTGTCTCCCTGTCTCTGTCTCTGTCTCTCTCTTTCTCTCTCTGTCTCTGTGTCTCCCTGTCTCTGTCTCTGTCTCTCTCTTTCTGTCTGTCTCTCTCTCTGTGTCTCTGTCTCTCTCTATTTGTCTATGTCTCCCTCTCTCTCTCTCTGTCTCTCTCTCTGTCTCTCTCTGTCTCTCTGTCTCTGTCTCTGTCTCTCTGTCTCTCTCAGAGATCAAATGAACAGTATGTGGAAGTTTGACCTCAATAATAAACACATTATTGAATTATCACCACCAATCAGGCAAAACATTATGACCTGTACAATCTAATACAATCCAATATAGCCGACCTGCCATGAATTCTACTTTCACAAAGTCATAATTTGTAATGACAGGAAGTTTCCTGCAGAGGTCAGTAACAGTATTTTCCATGTTTCATCAAACTGCAGCTTCTGTGGAGCAGGAGTGGGCCTGTGTTTATGCAGGTGACAGCAGAAGCTGGGATTTGTTTCTACTCATTACAGATAAAATGTTTCTTGTCCTCAGAGGAATTTGTTACTTTGCACTTATTACGTTTTTGCATTTAAGTAGATTTAATTATGGCCACTTGGACTTTTACTCCAATACATCTAAGAGCAAATATTTCTACTTTCTACTCAGTTGGTTTTACTTGGTTTTATTTAAAGACTTATTTGACACAGTCTGAACTTGAGTTTTGGTTCTTTTCAGGTGTGATTTCCCTGCAGGAGTTGACATTATCATGTAGGACACCCTGTCTCTCTGTGGAGACACATTAGGCTCCATTATAGACTCATTCTCAGCAGCATGTGATGAAATGATGATAAACTAACATGTCATGTTGTTTATGTCATGTTTATTCAGCATCTGCCTTCATAACAAAGGATCATGGGACAAACGTCCTGTGAGGACGACCTTCCTACCCACAATCCCTCAGTATTACTACTCAGTGCAGACGCACTTTCATAACAGCAGATGACACAGTTGTGTAATTTTGTGGAATTGAACATGAACACATTCACCAGTCAGCCACAACATTAGAACCACCTGCTGGTTTTTATACAAAGTTTATATTAATATTATTATAACTATGTAAGCTGATGTATCATTATGACTGAACCACCTGTAAACACATACAATGGTTAAAATCAGCTCCACCTTTGCTAACAGTGACCTTGGTCTGTTGACTGTTTTTATTAATAACCATATTTTACCCTATTTACCATAATTAGTATTGTTTAAGATACTTTGTGTTTTCAGTGGAGAACTTTTACTTTTGTACTTTGAGTAAAATGTAGATGTTTAGTACTTTGACTTGAGTAAGAGAGTTGAAGTTGTACTTGCAGTGGAGAATTTTTGGGCCAATATTACATTTTTAGTTTTAAGTAATAAGTTTTTGTTCTTCTACCACCTCTGTACTTTTACCATCTCTGAAGTAGAAGTACACAAACTCAATACTCAAAATATTTTTCTTAAGTAAAAGCACTAAGCACATTATCTACATTTTACTTAAGTGTGTGTGTGACTCGAGCATATGTGTGTGTTCGTGTCTAATCCAGCTGAGGAACCTTGTGTTAGTCACATTTTGTGTCTGACTTCATGACTTTGTGTTAATAATGAGGCATTAATAATCTCTCTGTTCATTCATTCTTTCACTCAGGTGCATGTTCCTGTCTGCAGCTTTTTGTTACACCTACAGAGAAAGACGGATGGAAACCTGGTTTCTTAATCCCTGTAAACGCAGTCATTGTGAAGTAAAGAGCAGAAGTGCAGCCTACAGGTAAATGTACTCATCCAAATGCTGGTATTGATGTTGCTGATAGTCCAGTTCTCCAAAATAAACCAGAAACATGTCTTTGTCTACATTCAGTTTTGGTAAAGCTGAATTATTTATTACACCAAAAAAGCCTTGTGGTGGTTGGTGCAAGTTATTAATGTCATTTGTGAAAGTTGTTCCGTGTTGAATTCAACTAAAAGGTGCAGAAATCTGTTCCCCAGCGTTTTAAACTTCTTGTGATGACCTGGAAAAAAGAACGTGAGAGAAGGACGTTCATGCAGACACTTTCCCACTGTGGCAGAGCTACTGTAGGGTGAAAGTGTCCTCCAGCTGTGACACAGTCAGCAGTGAAAACTAAACCGTTTTCACACAAACAGGACAATGAAACAGACAAGACTCACTTAAGACTGACCTTAGTGTATTTCACATGATATTTCTGACTTCTAAAGCCCGTGTAGCTGATCTGCATTGGGTCTTTCTGGACCAGGTGACACTAAGGAGACTACCTGGTCAACATGTCCAGGAAGCAACAGCTGCATTCTCTTAAGTTTTAGAAGCTCTTTCACTTTCACCTCTCAACGTATGGAAGCGACTTTAGAAGTATTTAAAAGTATTTTATATCTGCTGCCTCAGAAAATACTCATCAACTGTTGTAGAGACGGTGTTTGTGAGTGTGTGTGTGTGTGTGTGTGTGTGTGTGTGTTGGTCTGTGGTTTTCTGCACTGCAGGGAGATGTGAATGTGTCAACCACAAACCAGAAGGAACAAGTCAACTTTTCCATCTGACAACAGTATGAAACCGTCAGAACCACACGAGACAAACAAGACATTAGACAAATGGTGACACCTGCTGTCTGACTTCTGTCTTCATGTTCATGTGGAAGTATTGATTACTGTTATTTTATTAATGAAAATCATTGGATAAAAAAACGATCTATTATAAACTGAGTTTGAATCCCATCTTTCAAACATCTGCACAGATGTCTCAACTCTGGTACATTAATAATGAAACCTATATTTCTTATGTTTCTTTCCTCTCCCTGTTTAGTTTGAATATGAAGCATGCTGACGAATGTTGTGAGTACAGGATGTTTGTTTGTATCGTTTTGTAAAAAACTAAAAACAGAAATGATTAGATTAGACTTTTTATACATTAATATGTAAATTAGAGTTTGGAGCAATTAATTCAGAAGTGAATTCTGCACCACCTTTCAGTTAAAAACATCATTAAAACATTGCAACACGGCATCACTATGTTTTTTTTATTAATTTGTGTATTTATTTTTAAAAGACAAACTATCATAACTATCCGGGTTTATTCACTGTGTTAAACTTAATGTTAATGTCAATTTGTCTCCACCCTCCAAATCATTTTCCATTTCTTACTGTAGATGTCACTATAGTCTCAGTGTAAAGTTAAGGACATGTTCAGAGGATCAATGAGGGTCTTAGGGTATCAGGTATTTACTCAGGAATAATGAACATTTGGTTCATTTCTACAGGAAGCAGTCAGATAAACACAGTGGGTCAAATGGATTCAGAGCTGTTGTTTCCATGTGGAACAGAAGCTTAACTGCTGTTAATGACTTGGACAGTGAATCCTACTGGAAATCAGTGTTTTTAATGAGACTCCATCAAACTTTGTAGCTTCCAGAGACTGATGATACTTTGGTTTTGTCTGATCTCTAAACTCACTTTTACACTACACACACATTTAGAACAACAGGAACACACACACACTTCGTACAACAACAAATCAGTTTTAATCTTAAACAATAATATGATTTTTGCCCTTTTTTCTATCCAACATTCAGTTTTTAAACTGTGCAGATTTTTTTCTCAGTTTGTTTCATTCCTGAATCTCCAAGAACATTCTGACTGAGGTCATGTTTAAAGATTGTAGTATAAATACACATGTATCTGGAAGGTCCAGGTATTGGTGAATCAGTATCCTCAAAAAAATCTACAGCACAAAGACGAAACAAAACTCCAACCAACTCTGTGAAGAGATGATTAAAAAGCTGAAGTCAGAGGATGGAGAGTTTGTAGAAAACAGCTGGTTGAGGGATCAAAGTGCAGAAGATGTTAGTTACAGATCTTTTAATATTTAATAGCTACTTTTAATATTGTGCCACTTCCTTTTTAGTTATGTGATTATATTCACATCAGACCATCAGCTCCCAGATTTCAGTTTCCTCCTCTGGTTTAGTACAAGAGGATGAAACAAAAATGTACATTTAACATCAGAACTACATAATTAAACCTAATTTTGGTTCAAATGACAAAGTTACCAAAAGACAAAGTGCTTCTTTAATGCATTTTAATTTATCACCGAGAGAATTTTATTATTTTTATGAATTTTTAAAATTTTTTTAATCTTAATCGCACAGCTCAACCACCTAAAATGAATCATGATAACCTAATAAAAGTTAAGACTAATGCTCATTCAAAACAAAACCCAAAACTATTGAATTTGCATTATTAAATATCAGATCTCTCATCTAAATCCATGTTGGCAAATGACTTGATAAATGATCATCAAATTGATTTATTAAGAATGTCAGTATCAATGAGTCAACCTCCCCAAGTCATATTAATGATCATGTTCCTAGAAGCACAGGCTGAGGTGGAGGAGTAGCAGCAATCTTCCACTGAAGCTCACCAATAAATCCTGGACCTAAACATAGTTATAACTCATTTGAGAGTCTTACACCCAAACTGGAAAATTATTTGTTATCGTGTACCGTCCTCCAGTTATTTATTCAGAGTTTTTGATAGAATTTAGTACTTAGTACAGATAAAGTCATTATAGTGGGTGACTTTAATATTCATGTAGATGCTGACAGTAACTGTGTTTAATTCATTATTAGATTCAAAATGTAAATAAACCCACTCACGGTTTTAGTCAAACCTTAGACCTGGTCCTTAAATATGGCATTGAAAGTGATCATTTAACAGTATTTCCTCATCATTCTCTTCTGTCTGACCATTTTCTAATAACATTTGAATTTACAATAACAGACTATACAGCAGTTAGGGATTAATTTCACTACAGCAGATGCTTATCTGAAAATGCTGTGAACAAATTTAGTGAAATAATTTCATTTTTACCACCATGTATCAGCGCAATGGAGAGTAGCCACCATAACTTTACTCTTGTACAAATTGATTAGCAGGGTACAGGTGAAAGACATCAGGACTAATGGGTAGAGGAAACCAAAAACACTAAACACAAGAAGCAGGGCTGAGGGGCCACAAAATAAAAGCCATGAACAGGAAGTAAAGGTATTGAAACTACCTTAAACTGAAATTCATCAAAACTGAAGCAAGAGAGATCATATTTCTCCTTCATCACCTTCTCTCCATCGGTTTCCCATTAAATCTAGAATAGAATTTAAAACCCTGTTTCTTACATATAAAGCTCTGAATGGTCAGGCTCCATCATATATAGAAGACCTCATAGCACCATATCATCCCAGTAGACCACTTCGATCTCAGAATGCAGGCCTACTTGTGGTTCCCATAATTTCCAAAAGTAGAATGGGAGGTAGAGCCTTTAGCTATCAAGCTCCTCTGCTGTGGAACCAGCTCCCAGTTCAGATTCGAGAAGCAGACACCCTCTCTACTTTTAAGCCTAGACTTAAAACCTTCCTCTTTGATAAAGCTTATAGTTACTTATAGTTATGCTGCTATAGGCTCAGACTGCTGGGGGACCCACCCTCCATGTCCCCCTCTCTCTGTCCCTTTCTGCACGTGTCCCCGGCTTTGGAGCTGTATGTTTTCCAGCGTGCAGCTACTGGTCCTACCAACCTGCCAAATGTTTTCTTGCTTTTGTTGCTCTTTTCTTTTCTCCCTTCACTTTCCACTCACCCCAACCGGTCAAGGCAGATGGCCGTCCACCCTGAGCCTGGTTCTGCTGGAGGTTTCTTCTGTTAAAGGGAGTTTTTCCTCTCCACTGTTGCCTAGTGCTTGTTCAAGGGGGAATTGTTGGGTTTTCTCTATACATCTTTATAGTCTTGACTTAATTCTGTAAAGTGCCCTGAGATGACTTTTTTGTGAATTGGTGCTATAAAAATGAAGTTGCATTGAAATAAATCACAAATTGAAAGCATGTGGTTCACACAGCTGAACTAGGAATGTGTTTGAATTACATCCATAACTCTGGATTTAGGTCTGAGGTTCATGTTTTTACATATTGGATGTGTGAAAATTACTCAATCTGTATGCAATTGTTTTTTTTACATTTGATGTCATATTTATTTGAAAACTTTAACTCTTGTATTTTAGATCATGAGTTTCGCATGAAACATGTTTAAATTGTGAACATTTTTACAGATTGTTGCTGTTTTCTGTTTTAATTCTGACCCACAAGTGAAAACAGTCCAATCTGGAGTACAGTGGATCAGACCTGACATGTTATCAAAAGGTTCCGGCTTCTTCTTCAGAGATGATCGTACATATGAAAACTACCTGGTTCCAACTTTTCATGATCGAGTGGAGCTGAGAGATCCAGAGATGAAGGACGGAGACGTTTCTGTGATTCTGAAGAACGTAAACATCAATGATGCTGGAACATATGAGTGTTGTGTTAGAAACAGCAACACACAACCACCACCTCAGCTCATCAGCAACATCATCCTGACAGTTGTCAACTCAGGTGAGTGTGTGTGTGTGTGTGTGTGTGTGTGTGTGTGTGTGTGTGGATCAGAGATGAAGCTGCTTCCTGGTTGTTGATGTGAGAGTGAACCATCACAGATCAGATGTTTGTGTTTTCTAAAGATGTTGCTGATGAGACTTTGTAGCAAACAGCTGCTATGAGTGATGGGATCAAAGTGATGTAGATAATGTCTGACAGGAGTTTGAAGAGGAAATGGATTCATCACCTACCTGACACCTCACATCTCACATCTCATTCTCTTCTTACAGGTGGAGACGAGGATGGAGGAGACGAGGATGGAGGAGACGAGGATGGAGGAGACAATGATAAATCATTTAGACTCATAGGTGTAATGTCAGTTGTTACACTGCTTCTTGCTGCAGTTGTTGCTTTTAGTTTTATTATCTTTATAATATACAAAAGGCTCAAAAAGAAGATTTACCATCAAACAATTTATCATTGACCTCCTGCTGATGAAGCAGCTGATCCTGAGCTCCAAGATTTAACTCCTGAACCTTAAGAGATACTGAAGAAAAAGGAGGAGGAGGAGAAACCTCCAGTGGAGACATGAGTGAGTGTCTCAGAGCAGTATCCACTGTGTCCTTCTGTCTTCTGTTGGTATTGTGACCAGCAGCAGCTGGAAAATGTCAGAGATCATTAAAGTCCTGAAAGTTTGTCTCCTGCTTCTGTATCTAACTACATTTTTCACATATCTGTACTTAACTTATGTAGATTTACTTATAGCTACTTTACATTTTACTCACTACATCTAAGAGCAAATATCTGTACTTTTTACTCCACTACATTATAAATTACAGTTGCTTTACATGTTACAATTGTTTTATAAAAACAAGTCACAAGCAATGCACCAGGTGCAGGTAGGTGTCAGTCACTTCATCTGTATCCTTAATTAAAAGACTCATTTGACATTTTAGCAGTGTTCAAAGTGAGTCTGTACTCAGTAATTTTACTCTTTGGTTTGTTGTGCTGAGTTTGTTCTGTCTACAGAGATCTGCATTCACTGCACAGGAGTGAAAAACCCCAGATTTATTTCAATGTGTCTTCAAATGGGATCATTGAATGTGGTGTCAGAGTCGATCAAATAATAGAATGAGCAGATCTTCAAATGTTTTCTTAACTGAACGTCTTCATCTTGGTGCCATGTGCTCAGAAAGATGTAAAGCAGAGGTATGTGAGTTCTTGGTGTAACTGCTCTGAGAAAAAAAAATGTTATAAAATAAATAAAAACAGAGTTTATTTCAGCTTAGTATTATAGCATAGTATTATTTCTAAATACTTAGAAAGTCGTGACAGCTCCCACAATATGACATAAAAACAGAAACAAAAGCTGCTGTGTGGATTTAACTCAGTCAGTCTCAGTGACAGTTAAACTGAGTGAAACCTGCACTGACACTTTTGAATTCTGTTTTTTTATTCAGTCTCTTCCTGTCTCACACTCCAGTAATATGACTTGTTGTTGATGTCTGTCAATAAAGGCCATAAATTATTGCTATTATTTATTTTATTATTACTATTATTTTTTTTAATATTACTATTATTTTTGAGGGCGTGTAGCAGCTCCCCCTCCAGCAGGTGGCGTCCTATATGACCTCTGCTGGTGCATATAACAAAATATTGCTACAAGAGAACCACATACAGCTTCAACCCATCATTTATGTGTATTACCATTAATTATTGAAGCCCCCCCCCCAAAAAAAGAAAAAGAAAACAAGGCAGCACTGCTCCACAGAAAGAATCAGGGAGAAAACATTGGTTGAGTACTTCTACTTTTAATACTTGTACTTGCCAGAGTAAATTTTTTTTTCAGAGTACATTTTTTTTCTTTTTATGTTCTTTATTTCATTATATCATTTTAATTCACAACTTTATTTTATTCAGTTTTAAACTTATTGTGACAATGTTGTGGTTCAGGAGATAAAGCTGACTGAACATCTCCTCTGATCCACAGGTGTTTTTGATCAAGACACTGAACCACAAGTTGCTCCTGGTTTGACTTTAACTCACTTTGGATAAATGTATTAAATGACTAAATGGAATTGTGAAGCTCTTCTTGGCCTTTGTTAAACACTTTGAATAAGCTCTGTTATCCTCTGTACTACAGTGGATGAGTGGAGGCATCAGTCAGAGGAACTGTGGTTCAGGAGGTACAGTGGGTTGAGTGTGTTTGCATTCGTAACCAGGTCATGAAAATCACCTGTATCCTGTCAACTGGATTTTGTGTTGCTGCAGTTGCTGAGTTTCAACAGCAGAGGGCAAAGTCTCACAGTGAGCACAGAGGTGTATTCAGGTGAAGAGCTGCAGGGAAAAAGACAGGAAGTGAAACATTACACGCTCACCTAGTAGAAATGACCACAGCTGGAGACGCAGTGTAAATGCTTGTGGATCAAAGACGGTGATCGGCTACTTGTGGGTGTGTTCGAAATAAAGCTCAGCTATCGCTGTTGTGAGAGGTAGCTGTAAAAAGGCAAGAGTTGGGTCTTGAGGTCGTGCGGTGTATGGGGCACAAGTGTTCTCCCTTCTGCCTGGCATTTTGAACTGTTCGTTGACGTTAGCTTGCTAGAACTCAAGCTAGCCGATTAGATTAGTTAAGTCAGATAGGATTAGCCTTAGCTTTAGCTTCACCGCCTCCCACAGTTAGCTCCCATAAACCGTGGGTTGCTACAATATGTTTTGAGCAGTTTGTGTGTTGTGGAAAATCCTTCACATGCTGCCTGCACAGTAAAGAATAGACCTACATGTTCCCTCATCAATGATCAAGATGAGTCTTCATGGCCAGTTGATTCACCACAAGATGCAAACTCCAGTAACTTTTCAACTTTTATAGTTTTCTACTAAATGATACTGTGATAGACAGATGTAGCTCAGAGTGTGAACTTTAAACAGTCCTGGAGAAAAGTCATTAGTTTGTCTCAGCCGACCACCAACAACATTCTGTTTTTAGTCCATGGTTTTCTGCACTGAAGAGGTGTGAATGTGTCAAGCACAAACAAAAAAGAAAGTCAAGTTTTCCACCTGACAACTATATGAAACCCACAGACATGACACTAAAGTTTATTGATCCTGCAGAAGAGGACATGTTGCTGTCTGAAGACACACAGCATCTAAAAATAAAGTTCTTCTGTCTGATGGACTCTGAGGACCAGTTACAGGTGCAGCTTGTCCTCAGTGGTTTTACTGGTGTGAAGGTGTAAAGGTCGACCTCAGTGAAGAGTAGACGTCCTCTGTCTGGGCTGGAAGCTCTGAGCACAAACACACAGTTTAGACAGTGTGAGACAATGATGATTAAAAACAAAGTTTATTGGACAAAACATTTGCTTTTATAATGTATTTAATAAGAAGTGAATTAACAGTAGCTGGTTTTGAGAATCAGTCACTAACCATCACCCTGTTGTCTCCCACAGACTGGTTCATCATAACTTATCACAAAGTAGAATGTGTAGTGTTTCTTCTCTGCAGCTTTGTGTTTATTTGAGCTGCTGCCTGTGACCACATGTCCAAGGTGAATGATTTCACCTTTTATTTAAAAAATAATAATAAGTTAATCTCCTATTTCCTGATTCTGAGATCATGAGGCTGGTAGCAGTTTTGTTCTTCACACCTCTGCTGTGAAACAGCAAGGAGCAAATATAGGTTTGGAGGGTGTGAATCACAAACAGGAAAGTGGACGACAGAGCTGCTCACTTTTATTATCTTTAACATATCAACAAGGTACCAAACAAACAGTGTCATTAACCACAGAAGATCACACTCATGACAAACCTCCACAGCATCAGTTCATTGTTTTACTAAAATCAACAAGATGTTTCTGTTTTTCCATATGCAGAGTTTAAAAAATATACACATATATATAGAAAATGTAAATTTATTAAGTTAGAAATCATGTTGTGTGATTTCTCTTATTAGTCTCTTGGCAGCTGGATCAGTCTCTGCAAAATAAAATACACACCATTTTTGTGTAGTAGTGGACCTGTGGCTTCCTGCACTTGTACCTGTGAGATGTGGACTTTGATGACACTGTTGTCCAGTCTTAATGTAGCTTGTGTAGTAACTGATCGTCGAAGCTTCTCACCGTTAACAGTGTTTTAGAACTTTTATTAAAAAGAGAACAAATGATCATTGTGAAACATCAGTTCCTGCATGTTGTGAGCCCCAAACACAAACAGTAAGCTGAAGCCTAAAACCCAAGTCTGAACCTCTTCAGGCTTTGGGACGTCCTTCAACGTGCAGGACTGAACAACTTGAGGTGTGAGTGAGGATCAAGGAACAATCAGCTCATTGATCACAGTGGATCAGTTCAGAAGTGATGCTGTGTGGTGACTCCAGTGATGACATCATCATAGTCATCAGCCAATCCCTGCTCAGTTGGGGTGGGCAAGGTTGTCACCATGGAGACGGGCAGATGATTTCCTACAGTCATTAGAGGAAAGAAAGTAGAAGTAAAGTAAATGTATCAACAGTTAAACAATTAAAAGTTCTGTTAGAGACAATTGTGGTTGATGAGTGTTACCTGTGGGTCTGTGTCCATATAAAGACACCATGAGGACAGTGGAGATGAAATATGGACAGAACACCACCAGGTGGAGGAGCAGAATGAAACGAAGTTGGAGGGAGGAGGAGACAGGAGGTGGTGTTGTAGTTTTACCTGTAAAGAGAATCACCTGTTCAGGTGAACATGTGGAAAAAATAAGTGCTGAGATCAAAGTGAAGCTCCTGACCTGTGACGTAGATCCAGCTGGGTGGAGACTCTCCATGACTGCTGATGTGACACTTGTAGAGGCCTTCATCAGACTTGGTAACATGGTGGATGGTCATGTGACCTGTAGGCTCAGTCCTGATGAGGGAGCCATCTTTATAGAAATCAGCTGAATGATTGGAGGGAGGCCTCTTTGTTTGACAGTGCAGAGAGACATCATGTCCCTCCATCACAGGGAGGACAGGACTCTGCAGGATCACTGCTCCACCTCAACACAGAGACAAACTACAGCATTTCATCCATTTCCACACAGCTTCATCAACACTAACTCCACAGTCTGATCTTACCAGTGACAGTGATGGTGATGCTGTTACTGGTTGATCCGTCTCTGGACTCACACCAGTAAACACCACTGTCCCGTAGGATGATGGTGCTGATGTTACAAGAACATCCAGCTTGTTTTCCCCAGATGTCACACTCACTCCTGGTGTCTCTGCTTGTGTTTCTCCTCAGTGTCCATCCAGCAGAGCCGTCGTCCTCCTCACAGATCAGAGAGACAAAATCACCTTTAAACAGCTGAGAGAAGCTGGGACTCACAGTCAGACGAGCTGGAGAAAGATTGAATTCATTCTGAGCAAAACATAATGTTCTATAATATCACACTTTGTTTACAAAAATGTTCAGGTGCTGCATAAAATGTTAAGAAACAGAATATGGTAATTTAATAATATTTAACTGAAATAGTACAAAGATAATAAATAAATAATGCATTAGATAGATAGATACTGAAATGTTACTGGAACGTGATGCCAGCAAATGACAACTATAGGCAGCAATAAAAAATTTGTATTGGACTGTGGAAACTTTGTCTTAGGCTGAAAATGACTAACCAGGACCGGGTGACTAATAAACATGTGTAAAATAATCAGAGTTTGAAGAGCTTCAGATGATCAGAGAAGAAGTTTACTGACCTTGGTTTGTTGTGCAGCAAAACAGACAGATCACAACTAAAGAGACAAGAGAGTCAGGATGGTTTGAACTGGACAAATGAGACGAGTCGACTTCAGAGGAAAAACACTTCAATTATCACAATAACAACAATAATAGGAATAATATGAATTATACAACATAGTTATTTAATAAAAACAACATAAAGTGAATAATAGCTAAAATATTCATACAGAGCCATAAATGTATCACTGTCTCAAAAAAGCAGACATTACATGGACGATGATTTTGATGATCACGATTTTTAGTTGGCTTCTTTATTTAACATTAGTTTATGTTTCATACTCGTAATAAACAGTTGTGTTATTTTACAAAATGTCACAGAGACACAAAGAACAGAGAGCAGCATCACATTTGAAGTGAGACTGTAAAACATATGGACATTAAGTTTGGACTTGTTTAAAGCTGCTGAATGAGACAGTTTAGATAAAAATGTGCATTTGACTCCACGTGGGCTGAAAGTGACAAATGATTCTCTAACTTTTCTGTTCAGGGATCAGAGCCTGTGAGTTCTAATGTTGGTCAGAGAACAAAGAGCTTTTTACTGTTCAGGTTTCACCTTTAGCTTCAGTTTGATCAGCAAATGTCCTGATGATGATCTGTCTTCTTCTGTTCCTATGTCTCCATTTATCTGACCTCATGCTGAAAGTCTCATAGTTTAAATTGTACTTACAGAGCAGCCGCTGAAGAGACGTTCGCTGCATTGTTCCACTTGGTGACATGAGAGCAACACGTGTGATCACACTTCCTCCTTCTTTGTACATGTTGGTGGTTTGTTTTCTCTGCAGCAGTTGGTATGAAAGAGCTCATTACGTTTGTCATCAGTTTATTCGGAATTCAGGAAGAGTTTCAGGCCTTTATTGATCCACACTGATCAGATTTTCATAAGAAGTCTCACTGCTTTGTGATCTGATTTCTGTTTTCTACATTTCAGAGAAAACTGAAATCTGTCATTTGTGAAGTGGGTAAAATCTTTATTTGTTGGACAAAAGAAAACAATATTTTCACTGACTCATTTAATTGGAATATGTGAATAAAATTAAATTTAGAATTTGATTCATTTACCACAGTCATGTTTCCCACTGTGTTCCATGAATTATTTGGGATGAACTCCTCTAAATCAGTAGCCTGAAGAGGGACGGACCATCCAGGGATGAGGCAGCAGACCCAGTGAGAAAACAATGAGCTACAATGCTCCTGATGATCACAGGGTCTGGGATCAAATCCCAACTCATTCATCATCAATGCAGAGATTAAATGTACAGTATGTGGAACTTATATATATATATATATATATATATATATATATATATATATATATATATATATATATATATATATATATATATATATATATATATATATATATATATATACGACACCTGCTGTCTGACTTCATGTTCATATGGAAGGATTCATTACTGTCGTTTTATTGATAAAAGTCATTGTATAAAAACAGATCTGCTTTAAACAGACTTTAAATTGTGAGGCAGACAATAACCTTCCATCTTGAAAACATCAGACTGGACTTTGTGAAGAATGTGAGGAGCTGGAAAAAGAAGAACAAGTGTTAAACTGTTAAAAACAAGGACTGTTAAGTGTGGGGTTAAAGGTCATGTTGGAGCCAAATAATCAATGTAGAGGCGCGTTATGCATTTTGAAAAATAGAACAGGACTGATCTCAAGAATCGAACAATATAGAACATGTAGGGAGAGAGTTAAACCAGAAGATGGCAGTAATGCAACACATGGGATCCCGACTGAAAAAGAGCACGTACTCTTACGTCACGGCGTAACTGCGCGAAGAAACTGAAACGTCACTTCCTTCTTTGGAGCGTAACTACGCAGTAGCAAAATGACCAGATCATGACCAGATCTTTGTTGTTTCCACTAACAAATGATTTTTTTCCATCACAGTAGGAGCCAGAACAAGTAAAGGATGTCTTCTTCTGGATAGATCTTCTGTGTGTGTCTCCTCACGTGTCTCCTGAACATGTCTGTCTCTGACGGTAAGCTGGGTCGCGTTAGGCCTTAACATTTCCTGAAAACAGAAAGAGGAACCACGTTAACTGTGTCTCAGTGACACACAGCTCCGGGTTTATTCAGAGTGTTAATCTTAATGTTACTGCAGCACAGAGAAAAACTCTAGAACATGTTTGTGCAGGTTTATGTATGTATGTATGTATGTATGTATGTATGTATGTATGTATGTATGTATGTATTTATTTGTTTGTTTTTTGTTAAAGATGACCGCACCCTTCGAGCTGTTAGTTTCGTTTTCTTTTTAATCTCAGTTTAAAGTTAAACACACGTTCAGAGGATCAGTGTGAGACAGGAAGCAGAAAGTTGACATATCAGGTATTTACTCAGGAATAATGAACATTTGGTTCATTTCTACAGGAAGCAGTCAGATAAACACAGTGGGTCAAATGGATTCAGAGCTGTTGTTTCCATGTGGAACAGAAGCTTTGATCAGAGAACAACTGCTGTTAATGACTTAGACAGTGAATCCTACTGGAAATCAGTGGCTGTTTTTAGTTGAAAAAGACTCCAGATAAAGAGGAATGAGGCACTAAATGTAAAGAACTACCTGATGTGTTTCTTTCCTGAGTCTTTGTGGAACAATGGTCCTTTCTTTATTTGCTCTAAAGTGAGTGGACTGAAGTTTCTGTTGGTCTGTGAGATCCTCATCAAACACTTTAACATGTTTTAACATCGTCTTTAACATGTTCCTGGAACAACAGGAAGCTTCACTTACATTCACACAGTTTGAACAGGTGGATTTTCTACAAGGCCCCTTTCACACTTCCACCTCCCTCTCTGTCCACACTAAGTTGTTGTGTGAATAAAAGACATTTAAAGCAGTTTGATTAGTAAAATAATTAATAATTAAAGTAGTCATTAGTTACAGACCACATACTCTCAATACTAAATAGAAATTTTCTTTCTAATATTTATACCACTTCCTTTCATAGTAATGTGATTATATTTACATTGTTGACCATCACTTGCTGCTGATGCTTTGACCAGTTTTTACAGTGTTTCTGTAATGAACATTGTGTTTGTAGTCAGAGGAAACTCAGAGCCAGTTAATAACCAGCTTCATGCTCACAGTTATCTATGAGAAATGTTAGAGAACGAGCTTCATGGTCCAGGTCTCAGATGTCAGTCCTTCCTCTGGTTTTAGTACATTTAACATCAGAACTACACGATTAAACCTCATTTCGTTTCAAATGACAGAGTCTGGTTCACACAGCTGAACTAGGAATGTGTTTAAACTACAGTTGGGCACAAACGTTTGCATCCTCATGTTTATAAGTTATAAGTTTATAAAAATTATCCTTGTTTTTTGATGAAAGAACATTTGTACCAGCTGATTTAAAAATTAATAATAAAATCTTAGTTTTACTTATTTTAGCCATTTCAAAATAAGTGGCTGCTTTAAAGTCATATTTGTTTTTACATATTGGATGAGTGAAAATGACTCATCTACATGTGAATGTATTTTATTAATTTTTACAGTCACAGTTATTTTTTAAAAACTTCATCACTGATATGTCATGTTTGTTTATCCAAAGGTTGAATCATATCAACTGTCCATCTTTTCCTTGGTTAGAAACATTTCTCTACTTATTCAAGCAGCTTCTTCAATCTGAATAAAGTGGCTGGGGAACCCAGTTATATCATCAAAGGGATCTTCAGAAAATACCACATACCTGTTCACTTCAAACCCACCAACAACCTGAGACAAATACTTTTCCACTCGAAAGACTAAACATCTAAATACAAGAAGAGCAACATAGTGTGTGCAGTCCTCTGCAGTGAAGACAGCTCAGAGCTCTACATTGGAGAAACCAAACAGCCTCTGCACAGGAGAAGCAACACCTCAGGACCAGAATCAGCAGTGTACCTACACCTGAAGGACAAAAGGACGCTCGTTTGAGGATGACATCAAAGACAGATGGTATGAGAGAGGAGTAGGTGAAGCCATTTATGTCATCCGTCCCCAGGAAGATGAAAACCACTTCACACATCCACCAAGAGGGCCACACCCATCGACCCCCATCTTAGGGGTTTAGGGAATTAGGGTCGTAATCGTTACACCTTGATGACTCCACCCTCTTCCCACCTCCCACCTTAATGAGCTTATTCAGGCTCGTGTGGAACAAAGTCTACTTTGTGAACAGATGTGGTGTTTTCTAAAAAATTCTCTTGATGATATAACTGGGTTCACCATCCACTTTACTCAGACTGAAGAAGCTGCTTGAATAATAGCAACATTTCTAACCAAGGAAAAGAAGTTCAGTTGATATGATTCAACCTTTGGATTTATCTTTGATATTTCAGATCATGAGCTTCACGTTTAAAAAGGTTTAATGTTAAATGATCAAAATAACAAATGTGTCCTAAATAATATTTTTACTGACACTTGCTTTTTTTCTGTTTTAATTCTGATCCACAAGTGAAAACAGTCCAACCTGGAGAAGACGTCCTTCTTCTGTGTCTGGGTCCCAGAGCTGCTGACATCGTATTTGTAGAGTGGATCAGACCTGATCTGGAATCAGAAGGTTCTGTCTTCTTCTTCAGGGACGATCGTACATATGAAAACTACCAGCATCCATCTTTTCATGGTCGAGTGGAGCTGAGAGATCCACAGATGAAGGACGGAGACGCATCTGTGATTCTGAAGAACGTTACCATCAAAGACATTGGAACATATGAGTGTAATGTTAGAATAACAGGAAACAGTCTTCAGTTCATCAGCAGCGTCCACCTAAAGGTTAAAGACTCAGGTGAGTTTGAAGTGCAGCTTCTTCCACATCACTGTTGGTCAGGATTTTTCCACATCATGTCAACAAACTGCACTGATCCAAGTTGTGACTTTAGAGCTGTGTGAATTTGACCTCATCAACTGTTTTACTGATGTTTACTTTGTGTTTTGATCTGGATTTTATGGTTTTTGTTTAGACCATCAACAGATCACAGTGAAGACTGGAGATGATGTTACTCTTCAGTGTCTGGATCACAGAGGTGGAGACATTGAGCTGTTAGTGTGGAGGAGACTGGACCTGGAGGAAGACGTCTTTGATTGTAGACATGGGAGCATGTCTGACAACCTCCAGCATCCATCGTTTAAGAACCGAGTGGAGCTGAGAGATCCAGAGATGAAGGACGGAGACGTTTCTGTGATTCTGAAGAAAGTGAAGATTAGTGACACTGGAACATATGAGTGTTATGTTAGAAACAGCAACACACAACCACAACCTCAGCTCATCAGCAACATCACAATGACAGTTATCGACTCAGGTGAGTGTGTGTGTGTGTATCAGAGATGAAGCTGCTTCCTGGTTGTTGATGTGAGAGTGAACCATCACAGATCAGATGTTTGTGTTTTCTAAAGATGTTGCTGATGAGACTTTGTAGCAAACAGCTGCTATGAGTGATGGGATCAAAGTGCAGTAGATAATGTCTGACAGGAGTTTGAAGAGGAAATGGATTCATCACTTACCTGACACCTCACACCTCACATCTCATTCTCTTCTCACAGGGGATGGAGCTAGAGACACTGAGGATGGAGGAAACATGGACAGAGGAAAGCATGGACATGTTGGACTGGTAGTTGTTACAGTGCTTGTTGTTGTTGTTGTTATTGGTTTTATGATCTATAGAAGATGCAGAAGACTCAATCAGCATAATCACCAATGTCCTGCTGATGAAGCAGCTGATCATGAGCTCCAAGATTTGAATTCTAAACCTGAAGTGAAAATTGAGGAGGTGGAGGAAGAAAAACCCCCAGTGGAGACATGAGGTATCTATTGCAAACTTCATGATGGTGTTGGAGCTTTGTGTTATTGGGCCAGAGAAAGACCAGTTTAGGAGACATGTGAGGAGACACACACAGAAGGTCCATTTAGAAGTCAACATCCTTTTCTTCTTCTGGCTCCCTCTGTGCAGAACAATTCATTTTTAGTGGAAACAACAAAGATAAAAACTAATTGGACCTTACATTTCTGCTCAATACAGTCGAAAAAGAACTATGGATGTTGTTTGCATTAAATGGAGCTTCTGTGTGTGAAACTATGAAATCATTTCAATTTTAGTGACAAAAACAAGACAGTTTGATTGGATTAATATTATTTATTATGATTTCAAAGTTACAAAATAGAGCTAATTGAAACCAACATAACTACCTCATTTAAAATGCACTAAAGGTCTTGTACCATGTAAAGAATGTGCCAACACATTTTTTTAGCCATTTTCAAAATCTGGTCCATGTGCACTTTGCAACATGTAACAGAATCATGTTGAATCCACTGCCGTCCACTTATTAATCAGGAGCAGGAAATTTACTCACTTCTTAAATGCACAAAAATGTTTATGTAATTTTAAAAAGCAATTTGTGTGATTGCTCACTAATGTTGTTTCCAGTATTTCATTTTATTATTTTTCCGGATTCTTCCGTCCGTTTTTTTGAAATGCTATAAGTCCTAAATGCTAACAGCTGCAAACATGGTTCGAAGTGTAACTTGTTTAAGCATGTTTGGGAGAGATGGGCTTGGTGCTGACAGCTAATGTACTGTATTTATTATGAATATGAATGTGATTATTTTTATGAATGGAAAGTCTATGGGAGTGATGTTTAAACTGCAATATCTCAAACTACACATGGTAGCATGATGCAGCTTTGTGTACAGCTGCATCACAATGATGCGCTTCAGGCATATGGGGTCTCGTGTGTGTGTGTGTGTGTGTGTGTGTGTGTGTGTGTGTAAACCTGCTTTTGAATTCCATTTTTATATCTTCCTGTCAATAGGAACCTGAGATGTGTCCCCTTTACTTTTAATTCTTTAAGCATAATATAAATCATGTACTTAAGTAGAAATGTTATCGGGTACTTATACAACTTACCCAAACAAAATTTTACTGTAGTATTTGTACTTTTATTTTATTACATTTTTTGAGTTCTTCATCCAGCAGTGACTGAGTTATGATGGTTGTTCTCATTCTCTGAGAGAGAATTAATGAGGTAAAGCCTATTTTTATTGTTTTTTATTTTTTTTGTTGTTGTTTCCTTTTTATGGGTTTAATTTTATTATATCTCATTTTAATTCAGGAGATAAAGAACCACAAGTTGCTCCTGGTTTGACTTTAGTCATTGGATACATTTATCCAAAGTGAGTTTTTCTTGGCCTTTGTTAAATGCTTTGTTATCATATGTACTACAGTGAATGCAATCTGTGTCTTCCTGTGCCAAGTCCCAAGTCTGAATAAATGCAGAGGGTTGTGTCAGGAAGGGCATCCGACTAAAAACCTGGAGGTATTTCTCTGGTTGGAAGCGTCAGTCAGAAGAAACAGTTTATTTGAAATGATTCTGTTGTTGAAATAGTATTTCTCATTAGTCTATGAAATGTTCCAGTATGCTACATGCTATACTGTGTTTTTTAATCATTGTAATTATTGTAATATTGTATATATGGGCAGCTGTAGCTCAGTCAACCTGGGCAAGTTACTGATCCCCTAACAGCCCATTCCCCTCCTCACCTATGCAGTGCTGGTCCAAGCCCGGTAGAAATAGACCGGGCTGCGTCAGGAAGGGTATCTGGCGTAAAACCTGCCAAATCAACATGTGGTCAATGATCCGCTGTGTGTGCGACTTTTTCAATCTTTTTTTTTTTTAAGCTAATGCAATGACCGACTTGAGTGAAACTTTTTCACATTTTACCTTTTTATATTGACTTTTTTTCTTGGTTTGGATTTATGTTTACTTTGCTGGTAACTTAATAGATGGGATGTAGCAAAAATATTGTAAAGTTTTTCTATTGTATTGTTTTTCTATGAAAACATGTGAGCTCCATCTGCCCCCCTCCCATGAGCAATGCCAAGGAGTCTTACACACTTGGAAACTTAGAAACTGGATTTGTACATTAGGAAGAGCTCATTTTATTCTGTTTTTTACTTATTGTGACAAGTCCTGGTTTGACTTTAGTCATTTGATACATTTATCCAAAGTGAGTTTTTCTTGGCCTTTGTTAAATGCTTTATCATATGTACGACAGTGAATGCAATCTGTGTCTTCCTGTGCCAAATGATCCGCTGTGGTGACCCTGAATCAAGGGATAAACTGAAAGGACAAAAAAATTGTAATATTGTATATATTTGTAATTATTTAAACTCAAGAGTAACACATACAGTCCCAAGACTGCATAAATCTGATTACAGTGGCAGGAAGAAATCCGTGAAGCCTGAAGGACTGACTGGTTTTATGCATTGATTGTTGTAAGTGACCTTAATGAAAAGGTCTTCAACCATGAGAAATGTGTGCTTTGCTTTGTTCTCATTTTACTGAGTGTAAAATTGCACATCTGCTAACTAAAGCCGCAGGTGATTCAGCAGAGAGAACTGCTCGCAACACACACACACACACACACACACACACACACACACACACACACACACACACACACACTGTGTGGAGGTCTTCCCTGCTGATAAGATCAGAGGGCTGGAACAACGCTGTTGAGAATATATAAAGAGGTGCTTGTACTGTTTCAGCAGTCAATCCTGTACTTTTGCTGTGCATTTATCGACTCCTTGCTGCAAGTAAAAACCTTTTAACGAGACTCCAGTGACTCTGTCATTTTTGAGTAACAATTTACCTAACAGCTCGCCACAGTGTCAGCCTTTCTCTGAGGAATCTTGCTTGGATGTGGTAAAGAAGGAACCCAGAAAAAAACACACCACCAGAATTATTGCATCATGATGCTCCTACTAATGTTGGACTATGTCTGAACACCTTTTAACAAGTGCAATGTGTTCCAGAAGCTACATAAAACAATTAAAAAATATGTTTGCTCCAAAATGGACTTTCAGCGTGAGTCTTCTCACAGCTTTCCTGATATGTTCAGCCACTAAAGGTAAGGTAACACTTGTTTACTGAGAGTTAGGAAACCAGAAGAAACCGCTTTAACTGTGAGTCATTGACTGTGGTAACTTAGCTTTTGTAGGTTATTACGCTATAAACTTGCTCAGCAGATTTTGTCTCTTCCCCTGTATAAAGTATCAAGGGACTGTCTGAAATGAAAGTGCACATAGGAGCAGATTTATGGAGGAGAAAATCCCGGTTAGACTTTATACCACTTCCTAAAGATAAAAGCTTGGTTACTGGTGTCACGGTGGTTTCAGGTTTAGTGGACATACTGTAGATGTGGGTTTGTGTAATGACGGTTTGTTGGCTTTCTGAATTCTCTGAGGCAGTGGTGCATGACAGCAGAGTGTAAGGCACATTTAGTTACTTTCCCTAAATAAGGAAGCCTTCAGAGCAGCAGTAAGTTTGAGATAGATATGTTTTGTGTGTCCTAAAGACTCATCTCATATTTTTGTGTTCATTTTGACAACTCACATCTAATCATCACTCATTAAAATACATACTGTACAAAAGTTGTCGAGTCCTTTCAGTCTCAATGGTGGACTGATACATACCTCCTCAGAGCCAGATGAGAAAAACTGTGCGTTTCACAGACTCCACATAATCTTTTACATTAAACTAGGTTTGACTCAATGTAAGAATCTGTGAGCAGCAGCATGATAAAACTAGATAAACCTGTTTCATACACTTTCATGCTGTAACTGTGTAGAAAATATGTTCTGATTCATTTGCTCACAGGAAGTTTCTGTGCCATTTTGTCTCTGGGTGTGTTAGAGTTACAGAGAAAAGAAACACATTTACTGTGACTATTAATAGCTGTGATTCTCTAAAAGCACTGAAACAGTGTTGGTCCAAGTTTTCATGGGATGGTTTCCAATTTAGTGCAAGAAACTCTTGTATAAAAGAAAGTGTTCGATTTGAACAAACATGCACATTATCCCAACTTTGAAGCTCTCCACCTTCTCACCGAGCAGATTCTTTCATTACATTTTTATTACTTCTATTGTTGGAAACACGTGTTTCCAACATGATGTGAAGTTGTCAAAAGACACATTCAAAAAGGAAAGGAAATGAGAAAATAAAATCAAAAACAACTGATAAACAACTTTTCACCTGACTCCATAAATCTGCTCGAATTAAGACGTTGATCTTCCTGTTAATCAGTTCGTGTCAGCAGGAATTAACACAGGGTTTCCTCAAAGTGATGAACAACTGTGACTGTGTCACGATCTGGCCCTCACTTCCACTTCCTGCCTTGTCCTTTCATTTGGTAGCCTTTTGTCCACCTTCCGGTCACTGTCCTTTTCACCAGCTTTACCTTTCATTATCAGTCATTATTGTTTACTGTTCCCCTCAAACTCATGAGTTACCTGACCTGTGCTATTAGTTACTACGAGTAACTCTGACTCTTGTGACTTGGACTCTGTTTCTTGGTAACTTTGGTCTGAGGTTTGGTTTGTTCCTGTTCATTTTGTCTCCCTAGTCTTTTTCTGAGTGTTAGTTTGGTTTCTCCGTTTGTAGTCAAGTTTTGGCCCGTGTCTTATTTTATTCCTTAGTTTTTTCGCTAGGGTTAATTAATGTTTACAGTGTGTTGCTTCTGTTGTCAATGTTTGGTCTTGTTTTCTTAGTTATTATCTCTTGTGTTCAGTCGGGTGGATGGTCTGTGTTTACATTTTTTGTTCAGGATTTACTACCTGCCATATGCCTGCTTATTTTTGTGAATCCCTAAACTTTGCTTTATGAGTTTATTCCCTCTCACCGTCTCTTCACTTGCCTTAATACAAAACCTGATAGACTGAAGACACACAGATTTCTTCAGGACAGAATAAACTGATCATCTAACCACTCAAGTGATAAACCAACAAGACTTCACATACAGGAAAGTGAAAAAGCAGCCATTACAAGTTCCAAGAATGATCAGACCCTTTCTAGACCCGGCTTCACAAGAACCTGTCAGTCATATTAGTAATAACATATATTCTGTGTCAATTTTCAGTTAAAGGGAAAAAGAGAGAACAAAAATTTAGAACTACATGTGATGTAACCTGGGTAGAATCATAAAATGTGTGGTAAACTGAGTTCAGGTGTGAAGGTATTTTAGTCTTTAGTCTGTAAAATGGTTTGAAAATGAACTGATCAAAATAAAAATACTTTATTAAAAGGTTTTACTGACTTTTACTTCCTGTTTTTCCCTGGAAGAGATAAAAACACATACTAGAGAAGATGTCCTTCTCCAGTGTCACGGTCCCAGAGATGCTGACATCAAACTGGTAAAGTGGATCAGACCTAACCTGAAGTCAGAGGGTTTTATCTTCTTCTTTAGAGACGAACTTGTGTATGATGACAACCAGCATCCATCTTTTAAGAATCGAGTGAAGCTGAAAGATCAACACATAAAGGACGGAGACGCTTCTGTGATTCTAAAGAACGTCACCATCAAAGATACTGGAACATATGAGTGTTATGTTGGATATGGAGGCAGCTCCAAGCTCATTATCACCATTCACCTTATAGTCGTTGACTCAGGTGAGTGTGTGTGTGTGTGTGTGTGTGTGTGTGTGTGTGTGGATCAGAGGTGAAGCTGCTTCCTGGTTGTTGATGTGAGAGTGAACCATCACAGATCAGATGTTTGTGTTTTCTAAAGATGTTGCTGATGAGACTTTGTAGCAAACAGCTGCTATGAGTGATGGGATCAAAGTGCAGTAGATAATGTCTGACAGGAGTTTGAAGAGGAAATGGATTCATCACCTACCTGACACCTCACACCTCACATCTCATTCTCTTCTCACAGGTGGTGGAGCTGGAGGCACTGAGGATGGAGAAGATGAGGATGGAGGAAAGCAGAGTGATTATTTTGGAGTGGCTGGTGCTGTGTCAGTCATTGTTATGCAAGTTTCTGTTATTGTTTTCGTGATCCTGAGAAAAGTCATCAAGCAGCATTTATACAAACCTCATTTTAAACAAGCAGGTATCCAGCAGGTGTAAAGTATCTCAGATCCCTTTACTCCTGAAAGTTTGTCTTGCTGATGTGTCTTGCTGAAACTAAATCCACACAAATTTGTACACATTGTATGTATATACACATATTTGTACAATGTGTACTCTTGCATAAATAACACTCTTCATTAAGAGTTTCTTTGTTAGTAAATTTTACATGAAAAACTTGCAGCACACACACAAGAATGTTGAGACAGACTCCTAACCAAGGTCAACCAAACTGACCTTTAACCTGTTTGCTAGAGGAAGGAAAGTGGAGAAGACTGTTGGAGGTCTGTTTTGATTTTGGTCAATTTGTATTTTTTTGTTTACTTTTATGTGTTTAATATTATTATATCTCATTTTAATTTAACTTTATTTTATTCAGTTTTTAACTTATTGTCACAATGTTGTGGGTAACTGTGGTTCAGGAGATAAAGCTGACTGAACATCTCCTCTGATCAACAGGTGTTTTTGATGAAGACACTGAACCACAAGTTGCTCCTGGTTTGACTTTAACTCACTTTGGATAAATGTATTAAAGGTGAGGGGGCGGCTGTATCTCAGTTAATAAGGCAGTCATTCATGGACTGTCCCCCGGTATAGATTGAGGTGGTTTGCGTCAGGGAGGGGCCAATGATCCCTCGTAAACTGCATTTTACTATTGTATTATTAGTGTTTATCGCTGTGGTGACCCTGAACTCGCAGGATAAGCTGAAAGGACAAATACTAAAAAATCCTCTTTACTAAAGGCGGAACTGTGTGGTTCAGGAGGTACAGTGGGTTGAGTGTGTTTGTATCTATGTGTATATTGTATGTGTCCACCTAACATTTATTAAAACAATCAGACATGAAGACAGCTGCAGTAAAGACTGGGAAGAAACCCAACATGTGGTGATGTCTGTGTACAGAGTCACAGTGATGACAGAGTCACTGTCCACAGACGTTTATTCCATGAGTTTCATTTCAGGCTCAGTCTTGATTCTTTTCATTGTTCAGTTGCTGTTGTCTGTAGTTGTTTTACTTCCTGTCTTGTTACCTGTTACGTTTTATTACACAAATGTTATCATCTGTCAACACTGGCTCATTCACTGGGATTTGTGTGTCACACTTTTTTTTGGAATTGCCTCCCTGTACTCCTTCATTTATATTGACTGTAAAATGAGCTCTTTGCATAAAGTTTTGGATGTACAGCACCTGTGTGTGGTTAATGCTCAGTGTGCACTTTAATACAAAACCATGTCTCATTCTTCCATCTGATCAGCTTCATCGCACTTTAACCACTATGTCAGAAGAGAAATCCACAACTACCTGAATAATGATTCACTCTGCTCTAATCTGCCGTCATCATTCAGTTACAGTCTTCAAGTCACAGTCAGAACCACAGTGGTTTTCACACAGAGAGAAATCAGGAAATAACATGAGCAGAGAAACAGACAGAAACTAAACAGGCAGATCTGATTCACACTTTTCCTCCAATATTGGAATCAGACCATGTGAATACGATGATGTGCTGCCACCTGCTGGATGATTCAGGTAACAGCTCCACAGATAACAGGTCACTCTGTCCTCTTTGTAACAGCAGTTTGACTGACAAAACCAACTCAAAAGTCTCTTCTAGTACTTTAAATCAGTTTCTATCTAACCTCCATCTGCTGGTGCTGCCTTTGAAGGGACCTGTAGGAGCATCAGCAGCTGGTCTAACCAGATCTGACTGTAGACATCACTCAACGTTAAATGTGACTGAGGACAACACACTTTCTGAGGACGTCCAGGTCCGAACATGAGGTTGATTGTCCATCCATCATCTTTAACCTCTTATCCAGTCTGTCTCAGGGCCAACACAGTGAGACATTCACAGCACTAACCACTCCACTACTGTGCTGCCATGTTCATCCATCCATGCTGATCCTGTAATTTACGGCTGCTCACTGTAATTCACTGCAGTTTTCTAGAAGTATCATTATCTGCTGCTGTTGTATTGTTGGGATATTGGTCCCATATTCATCAACAAGGTACAAAAAACCTAACTAGGTAGTTAGGAAGAACTGAAACCAGCTCTGAGAGGCCTGGAGAGACTGAGGTAACAATGACAAACACTGTCAGTGATGGTGGAAGTTTTTTGAAGCACTAAATCACATAAATAAAATAACATTTTAGCATCAGTACAATAAAGTCAAAATGGCGACATCCAGTGGTCGACTTCTTCATGGTGTTACATATGTATGGATTTAATAAATGTGAAACCATAATGAAACAGTTTTTAGAAATATTTTTATTCGACTTGTTACAGCAAATAAACGCTGAGTCGGTTCTAATAAGACACAGCGAAATAACACGACTGATCAGTGTGGTAGAGGTTTTATTGTTACCTTGTTTAAACATAACCACTTCAATTTCGCCCCTCTTTTTGTGCACGATAAAGCCCAACTGCTTGTTTCTGCCTTCCTGAGGGTGCGTAGTGTTCACTGACTTTATTTCCCGTCTCGCCGGGTCTTCAGGGGGATTAACCCGTGTCGATGACAGAATAAGGAAATGTTGAGGAAGTAGCTAAAGAATGTAAACCTGGGAAGATGGTGCAGTATGAGGCTCTTTGTAGAACATTCTTATTCCCGCTGTGTTTATTCATGAGCGTGTGTCTTCGGGAGAACAGCGCTGAGTTAATATTTACTCCTCAACAGAAAACTAAATAGCAGACAGCGTTAGCATTAGCAGAAAGCTAACCTTCAAGCTTTAGCCTGCTAACTCAGCTAATCACTATCCCGAGGCCAGCTAGCGGGTATCCGACTCAGTTAGCTACATATCGAGTGGGTTGCCGAGAATAACTTCGCTCGGCTAGTGGGCAGCTGGCCTCGAAGAGTGGTTAGTGGCCTACCAGTTTCTGAACCAGTTTCTGAACCAGTTTCTAAATCAGTTGCTGCCCAGACAGTGTAACGTTATATATTTAGACATTTAGTGAAGATCGTCTTCAATAACATTAAAGGGCCGTCGGCTTTGTGAGCATTGCAGACAAAAACATTTCAGTCGTTGCACAAGTGTTTTCTTTACCCCACGATCCGTGGGTGAAGCGTAGTGATTAAAATAAAACATAGTAAACTGACGGACTAAAGTTAGTGACCATCTCCATATGCAGCGTGGACAACGTGGGCTAATAAATAACTTTTCCCATTACCCTTATTTCCTCCTTTTCTTTATGGTGTTTTCTAATTATTTTAAAGCAACTGTATAATCATTTGAGTCCACTCAATACATGCAGATGTTTTGGAATAAAATCATGTAACATGTACCAATAAGGTGTAATAGCTTTTTTCCAATAGCGTCGTCATTTTTTTTTTGAGTGACAATTCAAACTGCTTTTCCTGACGTCTGTGCTTGCTCCTACTATATGCACAACCTTTAGATAAAAAACAAAATAATCATGCAATGTAGTCAAAGAAGCTATTACGGCCTTCATACTACATTTGTTAATCAGGTTGAGACAGTGTCTGAAAGCTGCTTTATGTTCTTAAGGAGACAAAGTTGATTTCTGGCACTGATAGTATAGCTGTCAGTTTGATGCACATGCTATGCAACCAGTTAACCCCATCCCTACCCGGGTGACTGATAACTCATAATAATTCTGTGAAAATACCATGAACTATAGGCTTATACAGTACAACGTCATTATATCCGTATTGAGTAACACAAAATGATCCCTAAATTACTATGATCACAAATAAAGATGTCCTGCAAACATCTAAATCCAACTTCAAGCTAAATTGCAGTGAAACAAGCATCTTGTTTAATATAGAACATGATATTGACAAGGGAAGGTAATGTGGTTCCTGACCTCTATCTACATCACTACGATTGAGCAACCACTGATGCATTTGGAAGACTGGCACCAGTTGAGAGTCCCTTTTTTGTTTTTTGGTCCTTAGTCCGCATGTTGATTTGGCACAGTTTTTACACCAGATTCCCTTCCTGACGCAGCCTCCCCAATTTCTACCGGGCTTGGGACCGGCACTGTACGACTCGGGATTGGGAATGGGCTGTTGGGGGTTCAGTGTCTTGCCCAGGGACACTTCAACATCTAGTTGGGAAGAGAGGGTCACTGTACCAACTACCAGTTGACAGTCACAAGTAATTTTAAAACATTTTGACCGAAGATTATTCCTACTCGGTCAAACTTTTGTGTCCAATTACTTTTCACCATTGAGATGTGTTTCCCCTCACATTAACCTGTGTTCATCTTGTGAAGATTACAACATGTAACTTTATCTGCTGCAACACATTATCATGTGGACTGATACTAGGTGCACCACTGTGGCCACAAGCTAGTCAGTCACAGGATGATTCAGAGCCAAGTGTTACATCTAGACAAGTAAACTGGTGTTTGAATTTTGCAATGTTACACATAAATAAGAAAATGTTCATACTGCAGTTTGAAGTATTTGACCAGCTTCACGAGTGAACCCTCCTTTAGAGGTTATGTCATTCTACCAAGACTTACTCCATAAATTAGAGCAAATGAGCATTTTGAATTGCTACAAAAGATGTTGACCTCTATCGTACATACTAAGTTATTGTTTTCATTAAGCCTCACAAAGCTGCATTTACCAATGACCTCATCAAGTGGATAAAGTCTTTTAATAGTAGTTTTGCTGGTGGTGAAGTGATAAAATTGGTTAAAAATATTAACCCATTTCAAATTTGAACTTCAAGAAAATCATCATCAATAAAGAATAATGATGTCAGACGAGAATTTAATCTAATTGCAAATTTGTTTTAGAATTGTTATTATAAAGAAAAACAAGTTGTTGTTGTTTTTTTTATACTGTCAAGACACTATTAGTAAGCAGGTATCCTCAGAAACCTTTTTTTTTCTTTCTAGAAAACATTGGATTTGGTCAAACTTTTCAATTTAATACAGTTTGATGAGAAAGTTTGTAGTACATTCTGGATTGGCAGCAATTAGGTTTATTGGCTGGTTTGGAGGGTGAGAGTCCTCAGATGGAGGCAGGTGTTTTATTCAGATAATTTAAGCCTTTGTTTAGTATGTTTATGTCCCTCAGGTCAGCTGAACATCACCGTCCACCCTGGACAAAACATGACTCTACCGTGTCAGGCTCCTGTCTCCAAACACTTCATTGCTGTAGAGTGGACCAGACCTGACCTGACACCATCACAGTACGTCTTTTTTGTTCGTGGTGGGCGCATTCACAACACTTTCCAGCATCCATCCTTTGTTAACCGAGTGGACCTCCTGGACAGACCGATGAAGGATGGTAATGTGTCTTTGATTCTGAGGAACGTGAACAGCAGCGACCATGGAACATACGAGTGTCGAGTCAAGGAGAGGGAGCGGAGACGCATGATAAGAGGTTTTATTAAGTCTGAGCCCATCAACGTCATCAGACTGACAGTTACAGACTCAGGTGAGTTTGATAACAGTTGGGTGGTTATGATTAGGAATATGACCATGTAGAAAAATACAAATGTGCATAATGGCCATATCAAAATTGTTTTGTCAAAAATCTGACTTGTTCAGGCTATACATCATTTTCTCTCTCTGCAGACGTATTTGCCAAAAAAATGCTCCTGTGGTATTTCAGCATTAACCCTAAAGTTATTTTCCATTATCAAATTTAAGTCACAATTTACGTGACCTAAATTAAACGGTAACATGAAATAAAGATCATCAAGGAGTCGCATTAAACAAAAAAGTCATGTGTGCTGTTACTTTGAGTTAAAGGCAATTAAGCGGACTGTGCCAGGTCAGGCTAAAATATTTAAATGCACTGGTGAGATGAAGAAGCTGCTCACTGTCAGATAGACTTGATGTCTGATTCCCAATTTTTTTTCCACAAGATTTTAAGGAAAGCAGAACATTCCTGACTTGATTGTAGAGATTTTAGCCCTGCAGCCAACTGCCTCCTAATACCACAAGGAATTGCAGCGAAAAACTCAAATGTGCAATAAGAGTTTTTAGCATGTTTCTAGTGTCATACTTAATCTGATTTTTCATAATTTGTCATTGTGAGGATGAGTTGCAATGTGATGGGATGAAAACAGCTGAACTGAATAAATAATGTGCCCCAGCCAATGAGAATTATCTAACAATAAATGCATTAATTCATAGGTACAAATAATAGACCTAAAAGTAACTCTTGAGTCACAATATTAAAAAATACAGTAGACTTTCGTGATTAATCTTGTTACAGCATAAAAAATAGGAAGTTAGGTTTGACCTTTTTGGATTTAGTATTAGTTTTGGACTCAGTATATCCTTAATATTTAAACTTAAGAGTGTCAGTAACCCCAAAAAATGGTTTACATGAGTTTGAGTAGGAAATGGCTTGTTATTTATATTATCTACCTTACATCTGATATTTCACATCTGATTTTGATCTGCAGATCTTATAGCTGGAAGCATCAACAAAGCTGATGGAGGAATCAAGGACGGACATGTTGGACTGGCAGTTGGTCTGTCAGCTCTTAGTTTGCTTCTTGTTGCTTTTGGTGCTGGTGGATTCGTGATGTATAAAAAAAGAACCATGGGTCATTCATACACAGTTCCTGCTGAACAAGCAGATGAAACAGTAATGTAGCTGTAAAGGGATAAAGATAGAGATCAAACTTTATTGATCTCACAGCAGGGAAATTCACTTGTTAAGCAGCATACAGCAAGACCAGCATCTTGTCCGCCCTGGTATGGCACTTCACGTACTGGGTGAAAGTAGGGAGAGTAGAAGAGAGTGGAGCGCGATTAAAGTCCCCAGTGAGGAGAAAGAGGGACTGCTGAGTCTGCATCAGCAGAGGGAGGGATGTACACATTAAACACAATAACGTGCAAAAACTCCTGGGGATGTAATAGAGTCTTTTGCAAATAGGAAGTAACTCAATGTCTTTAGTGCAGAGATGTGCGCTGGGTTGCACCATCTCTCTTTAATAAACACCACCAGTCGCCCTCCATTCTTCGTACCGCACTCATCCAAATCCATCCAGGGCAACCACAGAGTCTGGTGTCACTTCAGTCGCCCATGTCTGAAACATGAGGGTCCACTCCCTATACTCCTGCTGCAGCTAGATCAACCCCGTAAGCTCATCAATCTTATTGGAGAAGGAACGGACGTTTCACATGTACCTTCATTTTCTCTCCTGGAGCTTTTGTCCCACTCTACAGCCTCTCCCTTTCCTCCATAATTCACCTGGAATCTCTGGCTTGTCTCGTAGAGCTAAAAGCTGCTCCTCTGTGTAAACTGTGAAGCTCTTTCTGAAGCTGAAGGGTTCTTTGGATGAACTCCCAAAAAGTTCAAAAAACAGTAAAAAAAAGAAAACAAACGAGTAATACATGTAGTCGCCCTGTGTGCACAGAATCTAAAAGGATTTAACCACATTAAAGAAAACCTGAAACCTGAACCTGACGGGCTACATTCCCCAGGGAGCCTGCCCAGTATGTGAGGGATGGCACAGTCTCTCACAGTAGCAGCATGTCTGCAACATGGCTGTTGCAGACTCACAAATAGTCACTATATGTTCTTTGTTCATGCGCTGTTTGCACAAGGGTGTAATTAACCTAATATTGTTGGATGTATAAATGTATTGATTCTATGGTGAAGATTTTTTGCACTTAGGATAAGCTGATGAAAAACTATTTGTGAACCTTTACTGGTTTGTGCATATTAACATTGCCGTTTGGAAAATATTTATAATGAAATTATATTTTGTTAAAGAAACTTTTGTGTGAGGTTTGGATTATGTTATCAGTGCCTCAAATAAAAGCCTTCAGGTTTTATTTGAGTTTTAAAACCTGCAGATATGCTGAATAAATGAAGACGTTGACAAGCTGGAGTGCTTTAGGGATCTTAAAGTTCACTTTTTAATGTTATAAAACATTGAGAGTTAACTGTCAATTCTCAAAATGCCAGAAATACGTCACTTCGGACTAAGACTATAACCAGTCATACAGAAAAAAAAACACATTATCACATCAAAAGCCTTATTCAGTGTAGTATTCAGTTTAAAGTAGTTTATGCTACTTTCTACTTCCTGTATTTTAACCTCTTCTGAATGTGAAGGTCCTGCGATGATTTACTGACTTTACACTGTAAAAACTGCACTGTTTTATGAAAAAGATGCTTTAGATTTAGAAATTATGTGTGTAAATAAATAAATAATTAAAATTATAAACTGTTGTACTGGGTGTCTGAGGAAGCATCTGTGATGGAAAATCAAGTTTTATTAAATGAAGATTACATTTAATCCTTAGCATTTTACCTAGTTATAATAGTAACTTGTACTCAGTGTACTTTTGAAGAATGTTTAAAAGATTGTCTGTTGTTCAAACTTTGTCTCACATATATGTTTTGTCTTGAAGTGTTTGCAGAACTGCTCCAAGGTCAGTTATTGTCTAACAGCAGACCATCCCACTCTGTAGTGACCCAGAGTCACTTCATGCTCATAGCTGCTTATCAAAGTGCTGAAAAGGGAAAAGGTTTCCAGAAAAGGAGACGAGTGCTGGGAGCAGTAGCCTGAGGGTGAAGAATGTTCTGCCCAGCAACAGAAAGTTATAAGACTAATGTGTGATGTATGAAGTTTAGAACTGCATAGGATGGAGACTTGAAACTCTGTTGATGATCTTCTCTCTTCCTGGATGTTGAAGCTTCTTTACTGCTTACACTTGAGGTGTCTAAGACCTGATATGCTCATTTTTGCCATGACAATTTGGCGTTGTCGGCAGGATCCGTGAGTGGTCACTGGAGGAGCCAGAGTAACCAGTGGTTTGCATGCACCCTGGAAAAGAAAACAGGAGTATAAAGGGCAACAGCCAAGTTGAACGAAAGGGCCAACAAATAAAACTGAGGTATTGGGAGCTTTAAAAAGATTCCCTCATCCTCGTAGAGACGTCTGCGTTGAAGGCCGTGCACGGACGGGGGCTTGGACCCCATAGGGTCCGATTGTCGAGATTACGAAAACCAAGTATGGTGACAAAAGTCTTAAATGTTTGAAACTCTGGATTGAGTATTTTGGTTTTCCTTAAGAAGGTTGCTTTAATAAAATAAGCAAACAAAATTAGAGACAGAAGAAAAAAAGTTAAATCAAGAAAAGAAACTGAAGGCTAAAAAGACAAACAGATGTGTAACTTACATAATGTTAAATATGTGAACAAAGGAAAATTAAGTAGAGTTTAGGGAAAGAAGACGACTACATTCATGTTGTCAGAATTATGCCCCATAAATTTGATTGAATAAATATCTAATGATTAAGTAGTGGATCTATCTGATGACTACATCAGAAGTAATGCAAGTGTTTGATAATTCAAACATTTAAAAACACACCATGATGAATTATAGCCCAGATTTTCTGTTATATGTGTATGAATGGAAGCTGCAGCAGGCTGTCTTTTCTTGTTCATGTCAGTAAGTGACTTACATTGTACATCACATGTTTCACATGACTGAATGAGTGGATTCAGTGAAGTTTGAATAATTCACTGCAGTGTTTTATTGGGCTGATCACTTATGTGATGTGTCTCTGAATGAGGAACCAATCTGTTTCTATGACGTTCAAATGCTGTTTCCCATATTTTCATGAGCTAAATCAGAATAAGAAAGGTTGGAAAATTTAGGCTGTGATATTTTCAGTGTCTGTCTGTGCCTACAGGAAGGTTTTTAGTTCTGTTTACATGCTTGTGCCTGAGCAGAAAACACAAACTTCTTCCTTATCAAAAATTGTGGCAACAACACATGGTGACAGAGGGGCAAGCAGAGAGGAGAGGGTTAGGATCAGATGAGCTAGTGATTCTTTCCTGTGTGAATCAACTAAGATTTTAATATTTCCCAGTAAGAGGGCATGAAGCTGTCCTTGTTATAGAGTAGGTCACATAATAATACACCCAATGTCACAGTGAGCCTAAATGCCACACTATGATAACCTGTAAATGAAAAACATAAAGCTCTCAAACAAAAAGCCACTGATGGAATTACATCAATTTTTTGAATTGCTAAAGAAAAGCAGCCGTGATTGTGTCTTGTGAATATTTAATGATAAAGATGTGTGATATTGATAGTGGAAAGTGGTCCTTCGTGAAGTAACTTATTGAAGTCATGTGATAACCAAACAATCCATTCTCATCTCTTTAACCAAGAAACAAAGGATGAGTTTCTTGGGTCTGACATCATACTGAAAACAATGGATTCAATATTATCAAGACAGAAAGGCTCCAAATGTATTGTTCCATGGAAAATAACTCTCAGCTCATGATGAAATGAGTTGAGCACCATGAGCAGACTCCACATTAGTGTTATCCAGTCACTATGTTCGGTTTGTTAACCAGGGAAACAGCTGTATGACTTGTGTTTTGTTACAGAACCATGATGGCAGATGACAACATTAGCTAAGATGGATCCTGCAGATGATGGATTATGATGCCTGCAAGCTGTGACAGTTGCAGACAAAGTGTTGGTTGTGCTGATCTAACTCTTCCTTATGCAGCTTCTTTCTCTTATTCCAGGAGCAGAAACTCATCACCTTTCTACAGTGAGATGTCTGAGATACGATCAGTGTTACTTCACATGTCTAATGTAACTGTTTCCAGATGGTTCAATCCCACCACTTGAGAGAACCAAGAAGATTTTGCTGTTGTTACATAATGTGATGTTTATCATATTATTTAGCTTAAGATGCTGAATTTGTGGCTCATAGAAGAAGAACTGAAGACAAAAACAGTAAAGATCTTGGATTTTAGACTTTTAGATCCACAATTTTTGAATTGTTCATGAATCTGGAACACTCTAGACAAGAGTTCAAGGAATCTGATAACAATCTTTTTTTTTAACATAATAATGTTGCTGCTTAGTTTCAGCAGGAAACACGCAAGTGGATGATGTAGCTAAGAAAGCTGCCCAACAGGAAGTATCTCAAACACACACACACAAACAAAAGTGTTTCAGACATTTTATTGTCACTCCCTGCTGTACAACAATTTTCTATCTCCGAGAAAATCAGGGGAAAATAGGGGGTTGCAAATTCCAAAAGTTCCAAAATTCTTCTTAAACACTGATAAAGTTGACACAGGTTAAACCATGTGTTTAAAAGGGGGAATGTTGATTTATTACAGCAACCGATGATTTAACAAGGGGTATGAATCATATGCGCAGAAATATTGTCAATCTTGCTTTGTCTGTGTGACTAAAGCCACAGGCAGCACATCTTCCATCTGATAAACCATTTGACCATGTGATGATTGATTTCATTGAGTTGATGCCCAACTGAGAGAAGAGATATTGTGTTGTTATGACTGATGTACTCAAAACAAAATTGGTACGAAGGAGAAGGTCTCCATGGACTGAGCTTTCTCTGGCTGTTTTAAGGAACATGGGGATAAGGGAAAATAAATAAATAAAATAGTTTGGGAAATCTCCAAATTTGAGAAAATGATATGTTGCAATATTTCCAGACGTTGTCTTCTGCTTTGTTTTAAATACATTACCAGGACATTCTTCCTATTCCAACTGAACGATTTCAGTGGAATGGACCCTTTCAAATGATGCACGCAACCACACAGCAGTGAAAGACGTGGATACACGCCACCCACTGAAAGGAAGGGGCCAAAGTCTGTGGACAAAGAGGACGAGTGCAAGTGCCTACACTCTGAGTCCCTAAGCTGCGAAGAAGGAAAGCAACAGTGAGAACAACACCATGGAAGACAGAATGAGACTCCTTGTGCCACAGTACACTGGTCAAGTAAAACACATGCTTTGAAAGACATGTGGTGAATCTGCAGAGGAAAACCACAACAGACTCGATCCCAGAACGTGCACCCAGGTGATGTTTGGAATTGAAGGTAGGAATCGAACATGATATGCCCCCACTCTCCAGGGAGGAAGTGCAGTGCCCATAAAAATCATTTGATGGAAAATTAGAAACCAAATAGCTGCAGGATTTGAGTCTTTGTGCCATTGATAAAAATCTTGATTGGATGAATTTCACATATGAATTACACCTCTGATGCTGTAGAACACCTGACGGAGCATGCAATCTTTTACATTTTACAGGTGTTGTCTTATGCCATGTGTAAAAAGTCTAATTATGTGAGTCACAGAGTTCTATGACTCATCAGATGGCACTCATTGATATAACATCTGCAAAGAATTTAGTTCCTCTTTTTAAAACCTGATGTTGACCTTTTCACAGATCTGTAAATATCCTATATAGTTTTTAATCTGTGCTTAGCTCTGTACCCCAGTGATGTCTATGTCACAGAAAAACAGTGCCTGAATTTCCAATATAACATTAAGAAGATGTATATTGAATCTTTATGAATTTGTGCATCTGATGACTTCTTTTGGTTGTCTTGTGATTAAAATGTAATCAAAAGGAGGGAATTGTGATGGAAAATCAAGTTTTATTAAATGAGGATTACATTTAATCCTTAGCATTTTACCTAGTTATAATAGCAACTTGTACTCAGTGTACTTTTGAAGAACGTTTAAAACATTGCATGTTGTTCAAACTTTGTCTCATATCCATGTTTTGTCTTGAAGTGTTTGCAGAACTGCTCCAAGGTCAGTTACTGTCTAACAGCAGACCATCCCACACTGTAGTGACCCAGAGTCACTTCATGATCACAGTTCTATGTCAGTGTTACACAGTCCTTCGCTGACAACAATTGTTTTGCACCAGTGTGGGTTAAGGTAGAGAAAGACCCCACCACCATGTCGTTAAGCTGTCAGCTCGCTGTCTCGATCTAACCTTACAGGAAAACCAAAGCCTTCTATGTACAGGTTGTCACTGTTATCGTTCCTACTCAGACATGTTTCAGTAAAAGCAAGAATGGAAGCAGTCCAATACTCATACATATGAAACACATTGGCTTGCAGTTCATCAGTCTTATTGCGCAATGAGCGCACGTTAGCAAGGATCACTGACGGAAGTACACGGTGTTGTTTACTTTTTCCTCGCTTCAGTCTTGCTTTGATCCCACCCTTCTTCTTCCCCCGTCTTGTTACCTTCTTTTTATTGTTGTGACAGGTGTCCGTCCGACCGGGTGGGTTTGTGCGTTGTAGCTCCTCCGGTAACTTGTGTGTGACAGTAACTTGGTGAGAGTGATGTTGCAGCTGTAGCAAAAAGTCTCTGGAGTAAGTGATACGTGGATTGTCCGGAAGACTGTATCCATTTGTTACAGAGGACAAATGATCCAACACAAAACACAGGAACGCAGCAATCCACAAGGTCCCTGTGTAGACCCTTACTCAGCAAGTTAGGCTAATGCTAGTTGGATAACTAGTGTTAGCTTGCTAGTCCGGTGTGTATGAGGTTGTCACATCATGCCCCCAACTGTAGCAGTCAGTCCATACATACGTAACGTATCAAGAAAACACAAGTTCACACTATCTCCACGCTCGCATAACAACAGTACGAATAAAGAAGAAAGAAAGATATATATAGCATGTTTTGGACACCTATGCTGAAAGTACCAGTTTCAAACCCAGAAGCTTCTTACTGTGAGGTGACAGAGCCACTGCACCACTGTGGACACAGTGAAGCAGCAGGTGTCAGCACAGAGCAGCTCAGCGGGCGACGCCACACAAAGCTCCACTTCACCTCCGTCCTCTACAGGACACATGAGACAGCAGAATGACAGAAAACTCAATGGAGCTGCAAAAACTAATGCAATTATTAAAATTGTTTAAATGTCGCTGTAAAATCCAAGGAACAGCTTTTGATTTTCTGTATTTATTTACACTCACTGACCACCTGTATAATGGAATACAATCCAACACAGCAGCTCTGCCATGAATTTTACTTTTACAAAGGTATAATTTTTAAGTTTGTGGGTTAAAAGGTGAAAATTCTACTCTGTTCATTATTGAGCTCAGAGTGGGTGGTCGAGTCATACTGGAGTGCATTATAAGAAGCAGTGGTTCTAATGTTTTGGCACATTTATTCATTTTAAAAGGGGTGGAAAGTTTTTACTTTTTTTAGTTTTTACTACATTTACTACTGCACGGAAGTTCAAACTTCACATTACTTTACTCCAACCTTATATCTGTGATGTCCAACATCTTTAGGGAAATACTGAACCTATACTGCTCTGTGCTTTAAATTAATAAAAATCAATTATTCAACATTTCTTGTTCAAAAATGGCACAAGTTGTAACTCTTTCAGTGTGTCAAATGTGACGAATTCCTGTAGAACATATTTCTACTAAAATACATCACCCGCTTAGCTCATGTTTTGTTTGGCTAAAACAAATCGTAACGTGTTGTCAACTTCAGATTCTCTGTAGCCACAGTAACACAAAGTGTCCAAACCACAAAAAAATAAAGAAATAAAAGACTCTTTGCAACTAAATATTCCTTGAGCAGTTGTGCGTTGTGGAAAATAATTTGCATGCTGACTGCACAGTAAATGGTAAATGTTCTGCACTTATGTAACCAGGTGGTGAAAATCACCTATATCCTGTCAACTGTATTTTGTGGTGTAGTAGTTTTGCTGCAGTTACCGACGGTTAATGAGCACCATGCGGTGTGGAGTTGTGAACGTTTTCTGTTTTTTCCACCCTTTAGAGGTGCCACTGCCGTATTTGTACGTTATTTGTGTGAATATTTGAATCTAGTTGTGCTACACAGTTTGTCAAATTATTCTTTTTGAGGGTTATTATTTTTATTCTATTTACCATAGAACTTGCACTGGGCTTCTAGTGTTTGTTTGTTTTTGTTTGTTTCTTTTTGAACTTTCTACATTTTTTAAAAACTTTAGTCACTGTCCATCAGTGGGAAATAATAACTTTAATACTTTTAAGAAATAAAGAACCCACATAAAAATTATTTGAAGTGTGGAGTGTCATTTGCCCGGCTTCAAATCTTGGTACCAGGAGTGGGGTTTCTTCATAAAAAACATAAGTAAATATCTAGATTCAAAAGGCAGTTGTCTGCACAATATAGTACAAATTATACGGCAGTGGTGAAGAGTAGCCTGGTTGTATATCCTGGGGAGCTGAGGACCAGGGAGATCTTCAGAGAGTGTTGGTGTCTTGGACGTAGTGGAGAAGCCACTTGACAAGGAGGGACCAGTACTTGAGGCTGAAGAGTACATCACAGAAGTTGTCATCCGACGGAGAAGAACTCTTGGCTGGAGTGGACATTGCTCATGAGTCTTGAGTGAAGTCAACAGGTTTATCCTTTTTCTGTGTGATACAGACTGAGCTATTTGAAAAAAAATAAATAAAGACTGAATGTTATTGGACTGAATCAAAGACTGTATAGAAAAGAAAAACAAGAAACATGTCAATCCAAAGTGAGGAGATTGTAGTAGGAAATGAACAGGGTTTTGGGAATGACCAGGATAGTGATTCTGAGGAGGATGCAGTAGGGCAAGTTGATGTGCAAACACAGATAATTGAATTAGCTAAAAAGCAACAAGAAGTTATGTCTGCCCTGTCCTCATTGAGCACAGAACCAACTAGATCATATGTGTACATGCCAAGGGAACGACATATTGCACCATTTAGTGGAGATTTGGATAAGGATGGAAGATCAGTAGATGAGTTTATTGATGAGGTAGAACGGGTTCTGTTTACACGCAACCAGTCCCCACCCGAACAGTTTGATTTTGTCATGTCACTCCTGAGAGGGCCAGCTTTAGAGGAGGTGCGTTTACGTAAAGATGACCAAACTGAGCAGACGAGTGACCTGTTTAGCTATCTCAGGGAGGGTTTTGGAGATAGACGTAGTTCCTCCCAGCTGCTGCAAAACTTCTATAGCTGCAAGGAAAGAGACGGTGAGGACATACGTGACTTTTCTCATGTCTTATCACAAGCGCTGAGCTCAGTAATGAAACATTATCCTAGGTCTGTTGCTAATGGAAAAATTGCACTGAAAGATCAGTTTATAGAGGGTGTAAGAGATCCTGTATTGAGACGAGAGCTTCGTAAATATGTCAGAGCTCTTCCCGACTCCTCCCTGATAGAAGTACGGGAAGAGGCTTACTCATGGTCCTCGGAAGAACTAGGACCAGGTGTAAAAGGCGGTAAAAGTAAAGTGAAAGCCTGCAGCCATCTTACAACTGATATGCAGTGTAGAGCTGTTACTACCAGTGAGAATCCTTGCTATCTAGAGGTTGTTATGAAGGCTCTGGCTGAGCAAGGCAAAGTTAGTGCTTCAGGCCAAGCTGAGCAATCTGTTTCACTGGATGATGTTTTGAAAGTTCTTAAAGAACAAGGTAAAGTGATTACGGAACTGACCAGAGCAGTGAAGGATTTGACTACTCAAACCCAAAGCTCGAGCACAATGGCAGTTAGCCAACAAAAAAAATCGGTCCCAAAATTTACAGCTGATGATAAGCCAATCTGCTTCAGATGTCAGACTGAAGGTCATGTTGCCAAGCAGTGCCCACAGAAGTGGCGCAAAGTTTCAGAAAGCCCTCCTACTTCAAGCAATTTGGGAAACGGGAACCCCTGGTTGCAGTGAGTCGGGCAATGCAGGGGCCGATGATAGACTCAACCAAATCTGAACTTACACGAGAGCAAGTGATCGAGCGTGCCATAGGCAAGTGTCCAGTAGTTGATGTTATGCTAAACAAGGTAGCAACTTGCTGTTTGCTTGATACAGGGAGCCAAGTCAGTACAATTACAGATGAGTTCTTCAGGAAGCATTTGTTAGGGGATGATGATGCCATGCTTGCTACGTCTAGTTGGCTTAAGTTAACTGCTGCAAATGGCCTTGAAATCCCTTACCAAGGTTATGTTGAACTGGAAGTTGAGACGATGGGCTTAAAAATCCCAAACTGTGGGTTTCTAGTCTTGAAAGCATCTGATGGTGTGACCCCAGCAGAACACTGTATCATTGGTATGAATGTCATTCATAAGTGTCGACAGCTGGTTGTCTCAGAGTTTGATACAGTTTTGGAAGGTACATTGGATTCTGGGTGGAGGAGTGCATTTCAGCAAATTCAGACATGCGTTGTTGAACGGAAGATAATGGCTCGGGTTTTAGGTAGAGACAAGGTGCGAGTACCTGCTGAGTCCATTTCAACTGTGATGGTTAAGGGTCATTTCTCCCAGATAGGCACGGACACGCAACTTCTTATTGAACCAGCAAATGCACCACTTCCCCCAGGCGTACTTGTCATTCCAACACTTGTAGACAACAAAAGTCGCGTCCTGCCAGTCCAGGTTGTTAACTTCTCACAAGAGGACATATGGCTGTGTCCAAGGACTAGGATAGGTATTATTTCTCCTGTCGAATGTGTTGAAAATAACCAGACCTGTGGAGTGAAGTTCCACCGCATCTCCGCAGATGTTGAACAGGTTTCTGTTGACATGAAAAATGAACAGTTTGACAGTAAAGTACAATCTGTCTTAGAAAAACTTGATATAGGTGGCACTGAAGAAGAGCGAGCTGATCTCTGTGCACTACTGGCTAGGTACACAGATGTATTTGCAGACAATGATGATGATCTTGGGTCTACTGACAAAGTAAAACATGAAATCAAGCTGGTTGAGGACCTACCAGTCACCCAGCCCTATCGGCGTATTCCACCCAACCAGTATAAAGAAGTCCAAGAACACATTTCAAAGCTGTTGAAAAAGGGGATAATCCAGGAAAGTGAAAGTTCCTATGCTTCTCCTGTAGTTATAGTGCAGAAAAGTGATGGTAGTATCCGCTTATGCGTGGACTATCGCAAGCTTAACTTGAAAACCGTGAAGGATCCCTTCCCACTGCCTCGCATCGATGAGAGTTTTGATGCATTGAAGGGTGCCAAATACTTTTCTACCATTGACCTCGCCAGTGGCTACCACCAGGTTGTGGTAGATGAGCAAGACCGCCATAAGACCGCTTTCACAACACTTTTTGGTCTTTTTGAGTATTTGCGCATGCCAATGGGTGTCTGCAATGGTCCTGCAACTTTTCAAAGGTTGATGCAGGTGACTATGAATGACCTCATTTTTGAGATGATGCTAGTTTATCTAGATGATATTTTGGTGTAATCTCCCTCTTTTCAGTCACATTTGGAAAGGCTGGACATAGTGTTTAAGCGTCTCAGGTACACTGGACTCAAGGTTAAGTGGGAAAAATGTCATTTCCTTCAGAGAGAAGTCAGATTTCTAGGGCATCAGATATCTGCAGATGGCATTGCAACAGATCCCTCCAAGGTGACGGCTATTAAGGAGTGGCCGGTCCCATCCACAGTCAGAGAGCTACAGTCCTTTTTGGGTCTGTGTAGCTACTACAGACGGTATGTTGACGGTTTTTCAAAGATTGCTGCCCCTCTGCATGAGGTGGTTAATCAATGTCATGGTGTTAGCAGTTCAACTAAGGCTAGTAGGAGACTGGGTACACTATGGGACACTGACTGTGAGAGGGCCTTTGAAGTGTTAAAGGAAAAGTTGATGACTGCACCAGTTTTAGGGTTTGCAGATTTTACTCTCCCTTTTATTTTGGAAACTGATGCGAGTGGTCAGGGTTTAGGTGCTGTCCTGTATCAGCAACAGGATGACAGAAAAAGGGTCATTGCATATGCAAGTAGATGGCTAAGAAATGCTGAAAGAAATGATAAAAACTATAGCAGCATGAAGTTGGAACTGTTGGCACTCAAGTGGGCCATAGTAGAGAAATTTCGTGGTTACCTGCTTGGTTCAAAATTCACTGTCATTACTGATAACAATCCTCTGTGTCATCTCAAAAGTGCAAAACTGGGAGCCATTGAACAGCGACGGGTTGCACAGTTAGCTGCTTTTGATTTTGATGTACAGTATCGTCCAGGACGAAGCAATGCTGCAGCTGATGCTCTCTCAAGGCACCCTTTAGCAGGGGAGCCTGAATCTAACAAAGATGATGAAGAGTTTGATGATTGTGTTGCCATTTGTAATGTGCTTCACCGGGGAACCTCCCTGGAACCAGAGTTGGTCAAAGCTGGAGTCGAGTGCTGTCAGGTCAGTCAGGTAAGGGCCTTAGGAGCTGGTGAGTGTCATTTGAGTGGTAGGGAAGCCACTCCAACTCTCCCAGGCTATTCCAAGGAGGAGTTACAAACATTCCAAGGTCAGGACTCAGTGCTTAGTGTGTTTCGAACATTTTGGGATCGTAAATATAGACCAAGTCCCCAAGAAAGGAAAAGTCTTCCACAGATTGTGAAGTCACTTTTAAAGCAATGGAAGCATATCAGAGAGAGAGATGGATTGTTGTATCGGGTGGTTGAGGATGTACGCTATGGAGACTGTTTCCAGTTGCTTGTTCCAAATGGTTTGCAGAAACAGATACTGGAGAGTGTACATGATGGTATGGGTCATCAAGGCATAGAAAGAACCCTGCAGCTGCTGAGGCAGAGAGCATTCTGGGTGGGCATGCACAGAGATGTTGAGCATTGGATAAAAAGCTGCCAGCGCTGTGTTTTGACCAAAATGCCGCATCCCAAGATTCACCCACCCATGAAGTCCTTTCTTGCCTCCAGACCTCTAGAAGTTGTTGCAGTTGATTTCACTGTGCTTGAAACAGCAACACATGGACGAGAAAACGTTTTAGTAATTACAGATGTGTTTACCAAGTTCACTCAGGCTTTTCCTACTCGTGACCAGAAGGGCGAGACCACAGCAAAGGTGCTGTTGAGAGAATGGTTCATGAAGTACGGTGTGCCTGAGCGATTGCATTGGCATTTCAACTTTAACTGTAATGCTTTCCATTCTCAAATATAAACCACATAGCTTATGAACAGTAAAAAAAAATTAAAAATTAAAAAAGAGGACAAATCTATTACCCAGCTTCTTTAATTATGTATTGTAGTCAGAACCTTAGTGTATGGAGAACCAGACGAGACCAAGACTTAAAGGAGTTGAGACCAAGACATGATAATATGTAATACTGCCAAAATCTCTTTGGGTGAGGAATGAAGATATTTTTAAGAGTTTTGCTACAGAGGCGCATTGCTATACTATATCATCTATACATTATTATCAATTTTCCTTATTATAGTTTGCTTCTTTAGTCATCTCTGGTTAATAAGTAGCTGGGATCCCTTTTTTATCGTTCAGTTTCAGCCTTCAAGTCAAGAGAGACCACAGGAAGTGATGTGCTTCAGTTACCTCCAGCTTTACCATCTAAATAGTGACATTTTGCTTTGAAGCACAGACTATGTGAATATGATGATGTGCTGCCACCTGCTGACTGAATCTGATAACAGCTCCACAGGTAACAAGTCGTAAGTTTGCAGGTCCTTCTTCTACTGGGCCCACTCATTTCTAACCACTTGACCTTACTGCCTAATAAACTATTTTAACTTCATGATTCATCTCTGCCAAAACTACCAACTTCTGGATAATACCTACAACACTTTGCCATGGTTACTAATCAGCCTTCTTGGTCTACAACCAGACACTGATGCCCCAATGAACCAGGGAAGGCTCACCACCCTCTCTTAGACAAAACTGGCTCAAAAACTGGACTTTAAGGACTTTATCTGAGTCTTTGCTGTGAGAAAAGTCAGGTAACTTGCATTTGGACCTGGACACCAATCAGCAGAACATCATAACCACAATATAGAGGTTAAAATATGGTTACAATAAAATAAGCTACACATGTGGGTAAGGCTTTTATTCATAATCCACTTGATAGTATTTTGATTATTTGAATATTTGATTTATTTTCTTGATCAGTTTCACAGAAGCTGAAAAGGGTCTTCAGAAAACACCACATACCTGTTCACTTCAAACTCACCAACACACAGAGACAGAGTCTCATCCACCGTAAAGACTGAACACTTAAACTGCAAACACTACAGAGCTCTACACTGGAGAAACCAAACAGCCTCTGCACAAGACGATGGCAAAGCACAGGAGAAGCTCACCTCAGGACCAGGATCAGCAGTGTACCTACACCTGAAGGACAAAAGACCCTCGTTTGAGAACAACAACGTCCACATTTTAGACAGAGAAGACAGATGGTATGAGAGAGGAGTAAGTGAAGGCATTTATGTTCACATGGAGAATCCTTCTCTCAACAGAGGAGAAGGCCTCAGCCACAACCTGTCTCCTGTACAGCTCTTTGTCAACATAGGTGTTTTCAATTTCTTAAAAAATAAAGTTACAAGTTTTCTGTGATTCACTTTTGAAATACAATAGAGCAGATGGCAGCACATCATCACAACAGAACCAACATCAAGAGCTTCAGGTTGTTCAACAACTGTGAGACACAGACACAAACCAGCAGTTGTCAGTGTTATACATGGATTCACAAAGTCACAGGAGAATCTCAACTTTCAAACAGCAGATCATCTGCTAGTGTTTAAAATCCCTATGAAAAACAGACAGTACTGCAAATGTCTGAGTGCTCACACTAACAGTCCTGCTGCAGGTAACACTCAACAGCAAACATTCATGTCATAACAATATTAGCTTGGTTTCTACAACTATCTGTGGATTCTCTCATCAGACTTTTAGTTTCAGTGACGTATTGCTTATCAACACAGTGTCATCAGCAAATAGAGGTCTACTGATCTCTTTACATCAAACCATTGGATTCCTCCCTGCTGACCCCTTAATAATCCATGACCACCAGGAACAGTATCACACAACATTGTCCTATTCTCATGATCATCTGATTCTTTTTAAAGTCAGTGAAATATAACCAAAGACAGAAATCTGTGTCTCTCTCAGTAATTTGTCTCAAAGTAACATTTGCTCACAACAAGATCGTCCCTGTCTGCAGCTTCCTGTTGCTGTCAAAGTACATGTTCCACTGCTTCTTAGATATGATGTAGTAAAATGCTTGCTGTGACCTTTCCAATATTTATATCAGCAAGTAAATATCAACAAAAAGAGAATATTAACTGAATGCATCAGTACTCAAAACAACAAAAACTGAGAATCCTGCAGCGTTTGTTCATGTGTGGATTGTAACATAAATAATCATACATAACAATTTGTGATGTCAGCACTGTGATAGCGTGCAATGATTCTTAACCCCAAGTTTGTGGTTAAAACTCAGAGCAGCTGCCAGAAATGCAGCTAAAAAATTTCCTTCTTTGAAACCACTTTTGTCATCCACATCTCATTTTGGACAAAGAAGACAGATGGTACAGAGGAATATGTGAAGAAATTTATGTTCACATGGAGAATCCTCTCGACAGAGGAGGAGGCCTCAGGCCCAACTGTCTCCTCTTTTCATGAAAAGACGATTTCTCACATCCAACAAGATGGTCACACCTAATGGTCCCATCTTAGAGTGTTAGTGTCATAATAATTACATCTTGATGACTCCACCCTGTTCTCACCTCCTCTGCATCCACCTGTCCACCGTGCTCTGCAAATGAAACAGGGTCTGGTGGTTCCATCTCCAGACAAAAGACACCAAGCAAAACTCTTCAGCTCATTGGTCCCATGATGGTGGAACGAGCTTCCAAACTCTCAGCAACCTCAGTCCCAATATTTAAAAACCTGCTGAAAACTGAACTCTTCCCCAACTTCCTATGCACTTAAATCATTACAAAGACAAAATAACACCACCTATCTGTTCTTTCTTGCAGTTGCATCTAATGAAATGGAAACACTCATAGCACTTTGCTTTGATGTTTTCTCAGTGAATTAGATTTTTGCTGCCTTGTACCTTTTGTAAGTAGCTTTGGATAAAAGCGTCTGGTAAATGACTAAATGTAAATAAAATGTAAATGTGGAAAAGTCCTGTGTCTTGTTCCATTCAATTCAATTCAAAATGAAACGGAACAAACAGGACTTGTTGAACGTGCAGAAGAAGAAAACCACACATCTGCTAGACTGCATCAAAAAAAAGGAAGTGGTATAAGCAGTGCAGACTGAAACCAGGAACAACAACGAACATGACAAGTGTTTGATGATCAAGTGTCACATTAGGACAAACATCTCTTCACTGGCTCAGCTGTAGGTACGATCAGCTCTGTCTAAATTTCATTGATTACATGTTTAATGAATGAGCTCTGCTAGAGACTAAAGATGAGAGATTTTAATTTCAAATATATAATCATCAATAATCATCTAGGATTTTTTTTATTAAAAGGCAAAACAACCAATAAAAAGCCTTTGTGAGGAAACATTCTTAGTATTATTACTGAAAATGATGACATACATGTTAACATACATGATGACAACTTTTCCACTTTTAAGTTTGAAGTCTTCTATTGTTTTGTCCACAAGGATCAGTAACTAAAACACTGTAAGTCTAATAAGCCTGAAGTAAGTCTGGTTTACCTGGTAACATGATTCATGAAACACCTCTATGGTGTAAGTTGTGTTTTCTACACTAATGATCAATTTATGTCTGTATTTTGACAGCGTGTGATCAGGTTTGTGTCTGTGGGTTCATCTCCTCTGTTCTCATCACAAGAGAACAGCACCCAGACACCCAGACATGTAGTGACTTACACTGAGTTAGGAAGTGGTTTATGCAGATTCTATCTAACTACTGTGATCTACAGGACTTTCACACAGCTGCAGAATGAAGGAAAACACTGTGCTGAGGCTGCTGAGTAAGTCCTACATGCTGGATTTGTGTTGATGTGTGAATGTTGGGAAATGATCACTTCTGTGATGTTGCACAACAGACCAGTCCTCACAGGTAACATGTCATTTCTCTTTAGTTCTGACATCAATGCTGTGCTGCACAACAGGCCAAGGTTAGTGAGCATCTTCCAGTGTTTAACACCCAGCAGCTAACAAGGCTTCACTTTCTAAAGTGATTTAACAGTGAATGACACCCGTCCATGGTCCTGCTTCCCTCGACCTGAGTCACCCCGACTGTCTCACTAGTAATAAAATTGCAGTTGTATGGTAGTGATGTACAGATCGATCCTGAAATATAGATACTTCCAAATCCAACGTTTCCTGTTCTAGAATCCAATCCAATAATAAAAGATCAATATCTAATATCAGTAATTTGGGGTAAATGTTTAATTTGTTTAACTTTTCTTTATTCAGTTTTTTCCTTATTGTGACAATGTTGTGGTTAACTGTGGTTCAGGAGATAAAGCTGACTGAACATCTCCTCTGATCCACAGGTGTTTTTGATCAAGACAATGAAACACAAGTTGCTCCTGGTTTGACTTTAACTCACTTTGGATAAATGTATTAAATGACTAAATAGAATTGTGAAGCTCTTCTTGGCCTTTGTTAAACACTTTGAATAAGCTCTGTTATCCTCTGTACTACAGTGGATGAGTGGAGGCATCAGTCAGAGGAACTGTGGTTCAGGAGGTACAGTGGGTTGAGTGGGTTTGCATGTGTAACCAGGTGGTGAAAATCACCTGTATCCTGTCAACTGGATTTTGTGTTGTGGAGGTTTTGCTGCAGTTGCCGAGTTTCAACAGCAGAGGGCAAAGTGTCACAGTGAGCACAGTGGTGTATTCAGGTGAAGCGCTGCAGGGAAAAATACAGGAAGTGAAACATTACACGCTCACCTAGTAGAAATGACCACAGCTGGAGACGCAGTGTAAATGCTTGTGGATCAAAGACACTGCTCCAATATTGGAATCAGACCATGTGAATATGATGATGTGCTGCCACCTGCTGGATGATTCAGGTAACAGCTCCACAGGTAACAGGTCACTTTTTAACAGCAGTTTGACTGACAAAACCAACTCAAAGGTCCCAGGAGCAGCTGACATCTTTAGGCTGAGTTCATGGTCCCAGTAAGAGCTAGAACAGAGTTGAATGTCTGTATAAGGTCTCCAGCTGCGAACGTGATGAACCACATCAAGAACAATTCCCACCAAATAAAATGCTGCTGACACTGAGTGGAACAGGTCCAACCAGCAGGAAAAGAAACATGAAGGAAACACTGGATCTACTCTGCAGGTTTGAACTGAGCTCAGCAGCACAGTGACACCTGGTGGATTCAACGTGGGACAACAAGTCCATGAAGACAGAGTCTTACAGTTGTGTAATAATGTGTTGGTTACATGTGAAAAAGCCACATGAACAGAGACACTGATTCACGTACAGATCAGTCCCACTGATTAAAAACAAGAGGACTTTAATACAGACTGTCAACTTTAATTATAGAGTTTGCTTAAAAATATTGGACCAACTGTGTAAGAAATGCAAACACTTCACATCTGTTCCACTTCCTGTTCTTTCTTAGAGGATTTGTCTTCAGTTCACCTTCATCAGGTGAAATGCAGCTTATTTAGATCCAGATCAAGAAAATTGGTCAATTTAGCATCAGTGAGTCAGTGGAAAGTCACATGTTCTACTGCACATAAGTACAAACTTCACATCTATCAGCTTTATGTCAACATTTTAGAGAGAAATATTTCACTTTTACTGTTCTGCACCTTAAATTATTAAACTTAAATTATTCAACATTTTGGTTAAAAATGCCACAAGTTGCAACTGTTTCATCGTCTTATATGAGACAATTTGCTGCTTTTCTATGTCACTAATTACAGTAAACTCTACTGTAAAATCTATTAGTGTCTCTGCTCCTGTAGAACATATTTCTACTAACATGATTCACCTGCTTAGCTCATGTTTAGTTTGTTCAAATGTGATGTCGACGTCACATTCTCTGTATCCACAGTAACAAAGAGTCCAGACTGAAAAAAAAAATACAGAAATAAAAGACACTTGGCTACTAAATATGTTTTGAGCAGTTTGTGTGTTGTGGAAAATCCTTCACAAGCTGCCTGCACAGTAAAGAATAGACCTACATGTTCCCTCATCAATGATCAAGAAGAGTCTTCATGACCAGTTGATTCACCACAAGATGCAAACTCCAGTAACTTTTGAACTTTTATACTTTTCTACTAAATCATACTGTGATAGACAGATGTAGCTCAGAGTGTGAACTTTAAACAGTCCTGGAGAAAATTAAATTAAAGTCATTAGTTTGTCTCAGCCGACCAACAACAGTCTGTTTTTAGTCCATGGTTTTCTGCACTGAAGAGGTGTGAATGTGTCAACCACAAACAAAAGAGAAAGTCAAGTTTTCCACCTGACAACTATATGAAACCCACAGAACCATATGAGACAAACAAGACATGAGACTAAAGTTTATTGATCCTGCAGAAGAGGACACGTTGCTGTTTGGACTGAAGAGACACTGAAAAGAGAATTGAAAAAGTCCATATATGTGATGGAGTTAACAAATGTGTTATATTGTGTATTAATCATTAATTAATTCATTTTTCTTATAATTCTTACAGATTCTAGAAAAAGAAACTTGAGTTTGTCTTTCTTCATGTTCTGTTGCTGTCTGAAGACACACTAAAAATAAAGTTCTACAGTCTGATGGACTGAGGACCAGTTACAGGTGCAGCTTGTCCTCAGTGGTTTTACTGGGGTGAAGGTGTAAAGGTCGACCTCAGTGAAGAGTAGACGTCCTCTGTCTTGGCTGGAAGCTCTGAGCACAAACACACAGTTTAGACAGCGTGAGACAATGATGATTAAAAACAAAGTTTATTGGACAAAACATTTGCTTTTATAATGTATTTAATAAGAAGTGAATTAACAGTAGCTGGTTTTGAGAATCAGCCACTAACCATCACCCTGTTGTCTCCCACAGACTGGTTCATCATAACTTATCACAAAGTAGAATGTGTAGTGTTTCTTCTCTGCAGCTTTGTGTTTATTTGAGCTGCTGCCTGTGACCACATGTCCAAGGTGAATGATTTCACCTTTTATTTAAAAATAATAATAAATAATTTTCCTATTTCCTGATTCTGAGATCATGAGGCTGGTAGCAGTTTTGTTCTTCACACCTCTGCTGTGAAACAGCAAAGAGCAAATATAGGTTTGGAGGGTGTGAATCACAAACAGGAAAGTGGACGACAGAGCTGCTCGTTCTATTACCTTTAACATATCAACAAGGTACCAAACAAACAGTGTCATTAACCACAGAAGATCACACTCATGACAAACCTCCACAGCATCAGTTCATTGTTTTACTAAAATCTACATGAAGTTTCTGTTTTTCCACATGTAGAGTTTAAAAAATATATACATATATAGAAAATGTAAATTTATTAAGGTAGAAATCATGTTGTGTGATTTCTCTCACTACTCTCTTAGCATTAACTAACTGTGTTAACTATTTATATGTTTGTACACAGTTTGTGGTTTTGACTGACAGTTGCTCTGCTATAAACCTTAAAGACATAACACACAACAACATGATATTTTCAGTAGGTGATGGATCTTAAAGTATGTTTGTCTCTAATCTCCCTTTGTTTTCCTCCAGTTAAAAGTATGATATCATCATTGTGTCGGCTGTAAAGCGTCTCTACACACTGTAGCTTATAAAGCATGTTAACGTGCTGATGTCAGCATTGAGCATCATGGCTGCAGAGTCCTGCTTTGGTGTTTGACCAGGACAGAGACAAAGAAAAGCAGCTGTACCTTTTGTCTTTGCTTTGGTGTTTTTAATGACTATCTGTCCATAACTGACGTCTTCTGTCCTCACTGCTGAGCAAACTGCAGCTGGATCAGTGTCTGCAAAATAAAATACACAAAGTACTTCACTGCAGGTACTACACATGGTACAGTAGTAAAGCTGCTGTTAGTGTCAGGAAGTGGAAAACTGTCCTGTGGTCGGACATTTAAAGTTTGACATTCTAAATGGAAATCATGACGCTGCGTCCTCCAGAGGGACAATATGACTTGTTATCAGTGCACAGTTCAGCAGCTGTGATGATGTGGGGGGACATTAGTGCACACAGCACATGGGAAAGTTACACATCTTTCTCCATTAACGCTGACATCAGTCTGACCATTTGAGAACAGGGCAGATCTAGAAATATTTACTGGGGCACCAGCTGAAACCAGAGTGGTACTTTTGAAAAACCCTTTAGAAGATTTACATTTGGTAAAAAAAAACTATATTAATATTAATAGGCTAATAGTGTTTTATCAGTGTCAGAAATACATAACTTCTTTACCATTTTTTACTCCAAATAATTATAAACAAATAACAAGAAACAGCTGGGGAGACGTATAAATCCATCTATTGCATAATCTGCCTGATTTCAACTGTTTCAAGAAATAAAGCAACAAAAACTTTGTTTCATAATGTTTGTATATAATAATAGAATTTTAACTCTTCATAATAATAAGTATGAGTATGAAGGTTTTAAACTAAAACACTAAACACACACACTTACAGACACACAAACCTCTGCTCCGTCTGATTGGTTGTTGTTGGTCATGTAATATGTTGATGTCTGTCTGTGTAATGTCACTTTCTCTAACTTCTTCTTTATCAGCTGTAATATACAGTAGAAAAGTCAGCAGCTTACAATATTGTTTTCTGTCCAAAATGTTAAATTGGGCTGAAAAAGTCTGGAAAAAGTGTAAAATTTCACCTTTCGGTTTCCTGTAAAAACATTGTTTCACCAGTAAAACCAGTAAAACCAGCAGGACCAGACCAGAGATGGATGAAACAGATAACACCACAGACAGAGGAGGAGAAGAAGAGGAGCCAGGAGGTTTTTCTAAAATGAAGCAGAAGAAATTAAACTAAGAAACTGAACATAATCGTTCTGTTTGTTCTCAAACTTTTCTCTGTCACATGAAAGATCACAGATCCAGTTTAGAAACCTGCTGAAGATTAGCTGGAGGTTCCTGACCTGTGACGTAGATCCAGCTGGGTGGAGACTCTCCATGACTGCTGATGTTACACTTGTAGAGGCCTTCATCAGACTTGGTAACATGGTGGATGGTCATGTGACCTGTAGGCTCAGTCCTGATGAGGGAGCCATCTTTATAGAAATCAGCTGGGAGCTTGGAGGAGTTCTTCATTGCACAGCGCAGAGAGACATCATGTCCCTCCATCACAGGGAGGACAGGACTCTGCAGGATCACTGCTTTGTCTAAACACAGAGACAAACTACAGCATTTCATCCATTTCCACACAGCTTCATCAACACTAACTCCACAGTCTGATCTTACCAGTGACAGTGATGGTGATGCTGTTACTGGTTGATCCATCTCTGAACTCACACCAGTAAACTCCACTGTCAAATGGGTGAACTGAACTGATGTTACATGAAGAACCAGCATATTTTCCCCATTCAGCTCCACAGTCACTCCTGGTCTCTCTGCTTGTGTTCCTCCTCAGTGTCCATCCAGCAGAGCTGTCGTCCTCCTCACAGATCAGAGAGATAGAATCGTCTTCAAACAGCTGAGAGAAGCTGGGACTCACAGTCAGACGAGCTGGAGAAAGATTCAGTGTATCTTGAGCAAAAAATAATATTAATAGAAACAGAATGAAGTGATTTAATAATATTTAACAGAAACAGTACAAAGACAATAAATAGATAGATTTAGAAGAAGTTTACTGACCTTGGTTTGTTGTGCAGCAAAACAGAGAGATCACAACTAAAGAGACAAGAGAGTCAGGATGGTTTGAACTAGACAAATGAGATGAGTCGACTTCAGACGAAAAACACTTCAATTATCACAATAATAACAATAATAATAATAATAATATGAATTACACAACATAGTTATCTAACAAAACCAACATAAAGTGAATAATAGCTAAAATATTCATACAGAGCCATAAATATATCACTGTCTCAAACGAGCAGACATTACATGGACGATGATTTTGATGATCATGATTTGTAGTTGGCTTCTTTATTTAACATTAGTTTCTGTTTCATACTCGTCATAAACAGTTCTGTTATTTTACGAAATGTCACATAGACACAAAGAAGAAGCAGCATTTTGAAGTGAGACTGTCCAACAATATGGACATTAAGTTTGGACTTGTTTGAAGCTGCTGAATGAGACAGTTTAGATAAAAATGTGCATTTGACTCCACGTGGGCTGAAAGTGACAAATGATTCTCTAACTTTTCTGTTCAGGGATCAGAGCCTGTGAGTTCTAATGTTGGTCAGAGAACAAAGAGCTTTTTCCTGTTCAGGTTTCACCTTTAGCTTCAGTTTGATCAGCAAATGTCCTGATGATGATCTGTCTTCTTCTGTTCCTATGTCTCCATTTATCTGACCTCATGCTGAAAGTCTCATAGTTTAAATTGTACTTACAGAGCAGCCGCTGAAGAGACGTTCGCTGCATTGTTCCACTGGGTGACATGAGAGCAACGCGTGTGATCACACTTCCTCCTTCTTTGTACATGTTGGTGGTTTGTTTTCTCTGCAGCAGTTGGTATGAAAGAGCTCATTACGTTTGTCATCAGTTTATTCTGAATTCAGGAAGAGTTTCAGGCCTTTATTGATCCACACTGATCAGATTTTCATAAGAAGTCTCACTGCTTTGTGATCTGATTTCTGTTTTCTACAATTCAGTGAAAACTGAAATCTGTCATTTGTGAATTTGGTTAAATCTGTATTTGTTGGACAAAAGAAAACAATATTTTCACTGACTCATTTAATTGGAATGTGTGAATAAAAGTACATTTAGAATCTGATTCCTCTACCACAGTCATGTTTCCCACTATGTTCCATGAATTATTTGGCATGAACTCCTGTAAATCAGTATCCTGAAGAGAGACGGACCATCCAGGGATGAGGCAGCAGCACAGAGACCCAGTGAGAAAACAATGAGGCACAATGCTCCTGATGATCACAGGGTTAATGTGGGGACCTGAGAGACAGAGAGAGAGAGAGACTTCAGCGTTAGGATTCAAAACTTGGGGCTCATGATCAGCAACATCTTTAGAAAACACAAACATCTGATCTGTGATGGTTCACTCTCACATCAACAACCAGGAAGCAGCTTCACCTCTGATCCACACACACACACACACACACACACACACACACACACACACACACACACACACACACACACACAAACACACACACACACAAATCTAATATGAATGGACCCTAACATATCAATTTTTTAAAATTATTATTTTGATAAACCTAGTGATATCGTTAGAAGGATGCTGAGGTTGGAGCTGCCAGGCAGGAGGTCTAGAGGAAGAACAAAGAGGAGATTTATGGATGTAGTGAGGGAGGACATGAACTTAGTTGGTGTGAGTGAAGAGGATGCAGAGGACAGGGTTAGATGGAGGCACATGATTCGCTGTGGCGACACCTGAAAGGGAACAGCTGAAGGGAAAAGAATAAAGAAGAAGATTTAGATAAACCTAGTGACACCCACCCTTAATAAAAACAGAAACAACTGAACGATGAGCCCTTAAAAACCAACAGAGGCATAATTCTCCTCTCTACCACAAACCTGTTTTCAGGAAATGTTTGGACCTACAGCAGATTGTCCACTGTCTCAGCTTACCTTCAGAGACAGACCAGTTCAGGAGACATGTGAGGAGACACACACAGAAGGTCCATTTAGAAGAAGACATCCTTTACTTCTTCTGGCTCCTAATGTGCTGGAAACATTATTTCTTAGTAGAAACAACAAAGATAAAAAGTAGTTGGACCTTAGTTTAACATGATTCAGCTGCTGTGTAAAATGATGCTCCAAACAAAGCTGAGAGTTTTCAGTTTCTTCAGGAAGTTACACCGTATGATGTCAGAGCACGTCCTCTTCCTCTTCTTCTATTTTGGGGTTTTATAGCAGCCGGGATCCCATCTGGTTTAACTCTCTCCCTACATGTTCTGTATTCTTTCATCGTTCCATATGAACATGAAGACAGAAGTCAGACAGCAGATGTCGCCATTTGTCCCCAGTGTCCCTGCTACAGATTAGAAAAACTTTATTAGTTCCTTGTTGCGCTTTGCATGTAAAGGAAAAGACCCACATAACCAGAAGTCCAATTTAAAACCAAATAATAATAATCATCTATTAGTCTAAAGAAAATCTAAAAAAGTCCAATTTCCAAATATTGATTTTTATTGATTTTTCCACCATTCTTCATATATATATATATATATATATATATATATATATATATATATATATATATATATATATATATATATATATACACAATCTAATACAATCCAATACAGCCGACCTGCCATGAATTCTACTTTTACAAAGTCATAATTTGTCAGTTTTTAGGTTGAAACAGTCAGAAAGGTGATAATTAAATAATGTGTTTATTATTGAGGTCAAAGTTCCACATACTGTACATTTGATCTCTGAGAGAGACAGAGAGACAGAGAGAGAGAGACAGAGAGAGAGAAAGAGGGACAGAGAGAAAGAGAGAGAGAGACAGAGAGAGAGACAGAGAGAGAGAGAGGGACAGAGAGAGAGACAGACAGTCAGAGAGAGACAGACAGAGACAGACAGAGAGAGAGAGACAGAGAGACAGAGAGAGACACAGAGTGAGAGACAGAGCGAGAGAGAGACAGAGACAGAGCCAAACACAGAGAGAGAGAGATAGGAGCCAGAAGAGGTAAAGGATGTCTTCTTCTAAATGGACCTTTTGTGTGTGTCTCGTCACATGTCTCCTGAACTGGTCTGTCTCTGAAGGTAAGCTGGGTCAGTGGACAATCTGCTGCAGGTCCAACAGCTCCGGGTTTATTCAGAGTGTTAAACTTAATGTTACTGCAGCACAGAGAAAAACTCTTAAACATGTTGGTTCAGAGTTTTTCTTTAAGAAAAACATGACCTCACACTGCAAAGTGTTAGATTTTTTTTTTTTACTGTAGATATCACAATAATGTCTTTGACATTCAATGACCCCATTTGAAGAATGAATTCACCCGCTTCACGTCTAAAAATAGAACATCTCTGTAGACAGGCCAAACATGCCAAAGAGTAAAATTACTGTGCACCTGCTCATTCTGAGTAGTGCTCATACGTCAAACAAGTCTAAAATTAAAACTATAAAGTCGATCTTACTCGTATCTAATGGTCAAACAGATACTCACTCCAGAGGTCGTTGTATGATGAACATTGAACAATCTCAAAAACACGTTCACAAACATGTGAACCTCACGGAGTGATTTTCTGTTGTTGCCTTTTGTTTAAATAAACTTTAATTTACTATAACCCCTTCCCTTGCCGTCTCCTCCTTTTCAGGTCCTTCAAAAATTAAAACAACACACAATAGAAAGTGTAACAAAAAATGTCTCCTAAAAAACTTTATTACTGACTTTTCTTTATTTCTGTTTCAATTCTGATCCCCAAGTGAAAACAGTCCAAACTGGAGAAGACGTCCTTCTTCTGTGTCAGTATCCCAGAGGTGCTGACCTCATATTCGTAAAGTGGATCAGGCCTGATCTCAAATCAGAAGGTTTTGTCTTTTTCTTCAGAGATGATCGTATATATGAAAACTACCAGCATCCATCTTTTCATGGTCGAGTGGAGCTGAGAGACCCACAGATGAAGGATGGAGACACATCTGTGAATCTAAAGAATGTCAACATCAAAGACACTGGAACATATGAGTGTTATGTTAGAATCAAAGGAAACAGTCCTCAGTTCATCAGCAGCTTCCACCTGAAGGTTAAAGACTCAGGTGAGTTTGAAGTGCAGCTGCTTCCACATCACTGTTGGTCAGGATTTTTCCACATCATGTCACAAACTGCACAAAGTTGTGACTTTAGAGCTGTGAGAATTTGACCTCATGAACTGTTTTACTGATGTTTACTTTGTGTTTTGATCTGGATTTTATGTTTTTTGTTCAGACCAACAACAGATCACAGTGAAGACTGGAGATGATGTTACTCTTCAGTGTCTGGATCACAGAGGTGGAGTCATCAAACTGTTAGAGTGGATGAGACAGGACCTGGAGGAAGACGTCTTTGTTTTTAGACATGGGAATATGTCTAAAGACCTCCAGCATCCATCTTTTATCAACAGAGTGGAGCTAAAAGATCCAGAGATGAAGGACGGAGACGTTTCTTTGATTCTGAAGAACGTCACGGTCAATGACGCTGGAACATATGAGTGTTATGTTAGAAAAAGCAACACACAACCACCACCTCAGCTCATCAGCACCATCACAATGACAGTCATTGACTCAGGTGTGTGTATGTATGTGCGTGTGTGTGTGTGTGTGTGTGGATCAGAGGTGAAGCTGCTTCCTGGTTGTTGATGTGAGAGTGAACCATCACAGATCAGATGTTTGTGTTTTCTAAAGATGTTGCTGATGAGACTTTGTAGCAAACAGCTGCTATGAGTGATGGGATCAAAGTGCAGTAGATAATGTCTGACAGGAGTTTGAAGAGGAAATGGATTCATCACCTACCTGACACCTCACATCTCACATCTCATTCTCTTTTTACAGAGGATGGAGCTGGAGACATCAGTGATGGAGGAGACAAGGATGGACGTCTTAGACTGTTAGTATTTATGACTCTTGTTATTATTGGTGGTGTTTTTTGAGCTATAGAAAATATCATCAACCTCCTGCTGATGAAGCAGCTGACTATGAGCTCCAAGATTTGAATCATGAACCTGAAGTGAAAATGGAGGAGGAGACACACACAGAAAGTTTATTTAAAAGACAACATCGTTTTCTTCTTCTGGCTCCTACCATGTATTATATTTTAGTGGAAACAACAAAGATAAAAAATAATTGGACCTTAGTTTAACGTGAGTAGTATAGATACCACATGGTTTCGCGTGCATGTGCATGTACCGTGCGCGTAGTGCATGGTGCCTGTTGACCGTTAGTTACCTCATAACCCCTCTCCTCCTCCTTCTCCTTCCCCCTTCCTCATCCAGTGGTGGATGTCGAGATGGTTCATGATGTGTATATGGGTGTGTGTGTGTGTGTGTGTGTTACCTGCCATTGCGCATGGAGCTGGGTATCCTTATCAGCTGACAGTTAGACGGTCGCCCCCTGTTCATGTGTTGGTTCATAGTTCTATGACACCTGTCAGTTACGATCAAAGCGTTGGGGCTTCCTCCAATCAACTGTTTTCAACGTCACATATTAAAGGGAAAACCTCTTTTAAAACTTGTATATAGTTTTAGAATTAGCCTCGTTATTATCATCCTAGCGATCGCTGCCGCTAATGCTGTTGTTGCTGCTGAATTTAAAAAAAAAAAAATCGCCATCAGTGATCATCCCGTCCTATTTCTCCTCACAAGATCAAAAACCTCTGGAAAAAATGGCATATTATACAGGTGGGTATTTTTTTATAAGCTATATACAATGTATTACTTTCACATATATATATATTTTAAAAACTATATTAAGCATGAATTCAGGAATGTTTTAGTTCATAGACAGGCGTGTGAAAAGGGTGTGTGTATATCTTAAATAAATAATATTATTTATCAGATTATTTATACAGTGTCATTAGTAGGATATATGGTAATGTGATATTTGTTGTTTTTGTTTTTAAATAGAAAACCTCCAACATGGCGACGGGCTACCCAGTGCTAAAAGGAGAAGAAACGATGGAGACGATCCGCTAACATATGCTGTACCGCTGATTCCTTCATAAATCTTCCAGAAAGACATATTACCAACAACACACTTTAACGATCTACAAGGCGACACAGGGTTCACAACCACGGACTTCGAGGATCTAGGAGTGGACCAATTCGTCAGCATCTATTTTCAAATCTGGGCAGTAGACAGCGAGTACCAGCTGGGATTGGATGAGATCTTTGATGTATTAACACCTACTGATAACCACGAGGAGGGTCTTCAGACAGACAGGGAAGCTAGCGTGAATGTGAGGGTTGTAGATGCGACTGTTCAGATAGATGCTATAGAGCAGACATGCCCAAAGTCCGGCCCCACTGGCTGGAACCCTCTGTCATAAAATCAATAATATATGTCCCGCCAGCACTGTTGTCCACAGAATAAAATACACGCTTAAAAAAAAAGCAATTTTATATTTCATCACAAGATGGCAGTAAACTTGTGGCCGAACTCTCGCGACCCCGTTTTGCGCCTGATCTGTTTTTTGCCCATTTCTAAAATGGCAACTGGAAGGAAGAAAAGGAAAGTTGACAGCGAGTGCAGCCGTTTCCAGGACAAGTGGAAATCGGAGTATATTTTTTACTGAGTTACGAAACAACTGTCTCTGCCTAATTTGCCAAGAGACTGTGGCTGTGTTCAAGGAGTTAATATAAAGAGGCGCTACCAGAGAAACATGCTAATTACAACAAGCTAACTGGGAACGAACGCGGTGAAAAATTGAAGCAACTTGAAGCTGGTTTAACGGCACAGCAGCTTTTTCACAAGAGTCGAATGAAAATACCACAAAGGCAAGTTATTAGGTGGTAACGCTGAAAACCAAGCACTGCAAACCTTTTACTGAGGGTGAATTTATTAAAGACTGTGTGATGAAAATGGTAGAGAACATTTGTCCTGAGAAAAAGCAACAGTTCTCCAATGTTTTCCTGGCTCGTAGCACTGTGTCACGGAGGATTGAAGAAGTTTCATCCGATGTTAAGAGACAGTTGGAGGCAAAAGGAGTAAAGTTTGAATTTTCTTCGTTACCCTGCGACGAAAGCAGTGAGAGTGGACAGTGAAATGAACGTGAGTGAAGAGCTACTTGACTTCCAGAGACTTAAGGACCAAACAAGAGGGACAGATTTATTTGATTCTGTTTGTTCCGCCGTAGATGCCATAAAACTACAGTGGAATAAAATCACGGGGATTATTACGGATGGATTATCAACTCTGGTGTGTAACAAAGTCAAAGAAGAAGGAGGTAAAGCTATAAAACTCCATTGTATTATTCACCAACAAGTTCTATGTGCCAAACATCTGAAATATGATCACATTATGAAACCGGTGATAAAGGCTATTAATTATATTTGCTCCAAAGCCCTTTGCCACCGCCAGTTTCAACAATTTTGACTGGACATTCACACTGAATACGGAGAAGTTGTGTATCACACTGATGTAAAATGGCTCAGTCGGGGGTCTGCACTGCACCGTTTCTACTCTCTTAAAGAGGAAATTGGACAATTCTTTTAAAAAAAAGGGACAACCGATGCCAGAACTAACCGATCCTGTTTGACTGGCTGATTTTGGATTTTTAGTCGACATAACCCGACATCTGAACGTGCTGAACACGAACCTTCAGGGGCAAAATGCAGTGATAAGCCAACTGTATTCACGTATCAAAGCCTTTCGGACCAAGCTGATACTTTTCCAAAGCCACTTGTAACAAACGCAGCCCAATACCACACATTTCCAATTTCTGCAAGAAATAATGACCCGATTTCCAGTGCACAGAAATGCACAAATGAGGAGGTAAATGAGGAGGTATGCTGCAAACATCTCAGCTCTGGCTGAGGAAGTTCAACAGCATTTCAGGGATTTTGCAACAATTGAAGAGGAGATCACGCTTTTTTCGTCTCCTTTTTCTGTGGATCCCAGTGACGTTCCAGCCCACCTGCAGTTGGAGCTCAGTGAGCTGCAGACTGTCACAGCCGGCACCAAAAACTCCTTCCTGTCAACTTTCACCAGCAGCTGGATAAAGACAGGTTCCAAGAGATTCGAACATTTGTTAAGAAAATGTTGAGCTTATTTGGCTCGACATACTTGTGCGAGAAGACATTCTCAGTTATGAACATGAATAAGAACCGTGTGAGAACAAGACTAAGCGACTCCCACCTGCGTGACATTTTGCGCATTAAAACCACCGTTTTTGAGCCAGACCTGCCCAGTTTACTGCAGTGGAGATCTCAGTATCACCCTTCACATTAATGCAAACCTGTTATTTGTTGATTCTGTTGAATAAAGGTTTGAGTTTGAGTCCAATTTCATAAAATACTTGCATTCAATTTATTTTTTTAACCTACATTTATCCAGATCAGACTGTTATCAGATCTACCTAGCAGCAGAAAGCATAGTAAACAAAGCAAAATAAAAGGAAATACATAGAAGCAACCCCCCTCCCCCATCAGTGGCATGTAAAAATCATGCTGGCCCGTATGAAAATTTTTTAATGTCAATATGGCCCCTGAGCCAAAAAGTTTGGACACCCCTGATGTATATGGTTACCACGCACACTCAAACCCGTGTTATGAGTTTGCAGGATGCCTGTTTCATGCCTGCATGAAGTGTACAAATCAGGCAGAGTTGAACCCTCTCAGTAAGATCCCAAATAGCATGTTCAACCATCAATTTAATGAGATGGAAACATGGAGACGGTGAGAGACAGTTTTCAGGGGTGTGGGTGTCATTTGAGCTTCAAAAGGCTGTTGAAAAAGGCTACGTCATGCTGACAAGCAAGCTTTTAAAACTAAGGATGTCAATGTCTTCATAGGAGCCATGACCACGGCACACGCGAGACTCGTGTTATATGATGTTATCGACAAATTGCACGTGTTGTATTGTGACACTGATAGCATTGTTTTTACATCTAAAGACGGTTACTGGATCCCACCACTAGGTCCATACCTGGGCGACCTAACCAATGAGATTAATGATGGTGATGTGTGTAGACTGCCTGAGGAAGACTTTATTACAGCGTTTGTTTCGGGGGTCCTAAGTGTTACGCATATGTCACCAAACGTGGGAAGATGCAGGTGAAATGCAAAGGTGTCACTCTAAATGCCAAAAACGCCTCTATCGTCACACCCCAGTCACTGCAGAGTCTTGTTAGGTCATACGTGGCCAATGGGGTTTCAGATGGCGATCACCTCACCACTGAATCTGAGACTATTGTTTGGAATAAAAAGGCCTTTACTCTAAAAATTTCTACATTTTAAATGGCATAAATATTATTTATGTAATTTTCAATGTCGTTTACATATTTAAATGTTTGTGTGATTTATTTAATTGTTTTTAGGTAGGAACTATAGGTCTTCTTTTGTTGCACACGGACACTTTTTTAAGACAAGTGCTCGGTAAGAAGAACATGTGGAGCGGTAATTTTAAGAGCTAAAAGTTATGGTGTCTTACGTGATGTAGTGAGTTTCTTAAGTTGTTTTGTTTGATATATTTTATTTGAATTCATTCTCTCCTGGATGTGCAGCCAGCGAGGTGTAATAGTTTGACGGTGGATAAACCTAAAGCAAGAGCAAGAGTGATACTACACTATCCCGTTTTCACTAAATATGTTCATCATAGAAATCTTAGCTGTTTGTACCTGGTTCAGAATCTTTTTATTCAGGGTAAATCAAGTAGGACCATCAGTTTAAACACAAACTATTTAGTGTTATTTAAAAACACACGTGACAAATACCAAATCACATTATTGGCTAGACAGATGTTTCCCGGCAATAGCAAATTTTTCCTGGACGCTTTTAACGATGCTACAAGTCCTGCCTTCGGGTATCTTTTCATAGACTTTAAAGCCAAGACCCCTGATCATCTACGACTCAGAACAGACTTGCTTTCTGACCGTCAAGTCGTATACGTGTCTAAAAGCCGGAGATCCTGATAATGTCAGCGTGCATGCGTAGAAGTCTGATTCTTTTGGAGGCTTTATATAAAGCACCTCCTAGGGTCAGATTAGCCATAGTGAACAATGCAGGGACTGACTTTATAAATGTTCTGTGTGAAATTGCCGACAATGAGTTACAGGGGAACATTCCGCTGTCGGACAAACAATACCGCTCAAGAGGAACTAAGCCGGTGTTAGATTAGTAGCAAACAAGAAAGCAGGGATTTCACAAAAGAAAAAAACAATTAATCAGAGTGGAGGCTTCTTACCGGCTCTTTTAGGAGCCACCATTCCATTAATCGCCAGTCTCATTACGCGTAGCTGAGTGTCTTTTTACTCTGAAGTAATGGAACATGCCCAGAAAATGTATTTGATCCCACAGCACCAGCTGGATGCTTTAAAACAGCATCAGCAGAATCAAAATACGGGTTCTATCAGACAGTCGGTGGAAAATGAGCTAGATAAAGCTATGGCCAATATTTTGAGTCTGTCTGACACCGATTTGTATGAAAAGGCCAAAAAGTACTCTAGTGTTTTACAACGGTACTTGTCACTGGTGAAACAGGGTGATCGTGAAAAAGGTGTGATCAACTTGACACTATCTGGTGGTCAAACCAGCGACGTTGTACATCCTAAAGTCACGCAAGTCTATGATGCTGGTGCCTACGGCACCTCTGACGTAATGTTGGAGGACATTCTAAAACACATGCCCGTTAAACATAAGAGACATGCACAGCACATATTAGACACTATGGCTAAAACCTCTGTCTCATGGACCGGTCAGGGGGAGCTTGTTGTCGACGGGGAGGTTTTGAAGGGGTCGCACATACACGATCTGGTGAAAAGCATTACACAGCCTCAGGATGTGACTAATGACAAAAAGCCTCTGGGTTGGGACAAGTTTTTGCAGGTCATGGCCGCTCTCAACGTGCCGTTACCATCCATCCCAAACATGGCTCATTACAGGGATTAAAATGGGTGATTGTCAAACACCTTCTAAATTGTCCTTGAGTGAGCATAACCCTGCATTAAGTCATACCCCAAGGCGTAAAAGGAAGTCAAATGTATGGATTAATTTTTAATTTCATGTAGATATTATTGATTTATTTGTATTACAATGTGTCTTTTGGTTTAATTTTTTTCAACATTTTGTTTATTGTGACCAATTTCTAATGTGTTTTGTAATTTTCTCATCTAATAATGTTTATATACAGCTTTTGATATTACTTATTGTATCTAATACATGCATTTTAAAATCTGTGACCATTGTGTTATAACAATATGTATAAACACGCAATGTATGAATAAAGAGTCTTTATTTACACATTATGTTTTTGTATTGTTTATTTTATTGTCATTGAGAAATACAACATTATCAATAAAACCAACACAACTGTAAACAAGATATCATCAGATTTGAGCCATATTTGTCCATAAAAGTCCTCATAAGACACCCCTCTTTGCATATGATACAGAAAAAACAAAAAACACGGTGTGTTGACCACAATCCATTGAATTATTATCCTGCACCTGCTTCATAGAATAAAACACCTCCTTACAATTCTGTTTAAGAAATGTGTTAATAACAGGCGGGAATTGAACATGTGTGGGGGGGTTACCAAAGCTGTCAAAAAAATAACTGTCCTTTTTCGTAAAATAGACTCCTAGGAAGTGTTCTCCAGGCATATGAGAAGGGTGTGTGTTAACAACCAGCATGGCGGGTAATCTGCTTATTTTCTTATCGTTTAAGTGGTTGCATGGAAAGACGCCTAAGAAATCAGCTTCTTTGCTGGTTATCCTTTTAAAAATACTCGTCAACTCTACTGTATTCATAATGTCTAATAAAAATCTTTCTTCTTGCAGACATTTCCGCTTTTAACCAGAGATACGTGACTGGTGCATCCCTCGTCCGGATCCATATTAAAACAAAAGAGGATTTATCCTCTAGCAAAACACTGAACAGATATCGCCAGCGAACGGTCTTTTAGGTGTCTCCCCGTTGTCTGTATCAGCTGGTAGTATTCGCGAACACACTGGCCCCTATTAAACAACGGCTGAAAAGGTTTGCGTAAGGGCTCATAAATTCAACATCGTAATGCTGGAAATTAAAAAGATTGTGAGAATAACTCCCCGTGAAGACTCGTTGTCAACAAACGCTATTATGACAAATTTAGGGATTTGACCTATATAAAGATTTTCCTGGTTGCACACTCTTGTACCAGCAGGTACTGAAAAGGTTTTTACACACACTCTGTCTATAGCATATTTCGCATTAGTGTGTTGCAGGGCCATGGTGGGAGCCAGTCTCACGCTGGGAGACACTGCTACTTTCTTGATGAATAAACTCGCGGACACAATGCTGACATTGAACTGAGTGTCTGTAGACGTCATAAGGCAGAATTCGTTTTTTGAACATATAAAGTTTATCTTTATATCAATTCCGTTCAATAATAGTTTCTCTTGAAAGAACAGATCAGCGTGTATCGGTGCTAATAATTCCACGATACGGCTCTCTCGGGTGTAATCAGCCCGCAATGCAAGACCTTCACTGTCGCCATCTATCGATGAATCGTCCATGTTGTTAGCTGTATCCATGCAAAACAGAGCCGTGCTGAATTGTGTGTGTAGAGTGTCTCTTCCAAAGTTTGTAAGCAGTTCCAGAATGGCTCTGTATGGATATGTATTTGATGCTTGAGTAATCAAACGATCCCCTAAGGTGATGTCCACTTGTGAAAAAGTGATGCTCCCAGATAATTCACAAATCGGACCCATCAGGGTTGGTGATTTTGACGCGGGTGTACAGGTTTGTATTATTTAGGTCTAGATAATCTTCTCCATTTGATGAAATGTAGAATTCCAGAGGCCCGTGGGGGGTGATCGCAGACAGTGGTGGAATTTCGACATAAGTGGCTTTCTCAATACTGGTCTGTGTGTAGGGTTTGGCGAAAAGGTCCAGTTCGCTCTTTACACACTCTTGCGACTGGCTGTGAATCAGAGCCATTGTTTATTTCAGAAGATATCGGAGCTTGTCAGGTCTGCTCTGCGTGTGGTCCTGCCTCTTTTGCGACAATGCTTTTTCTTAGCAATCCTTGCTGTTTTACACAACTTTCTCCTGGTTTTGGGCTCTGTGACGCCACGCCTATATCCCACAGGAGGCCTTTTTATTGGTCTTTTACAATACACCGCTAGTCCGTTTCCCTCCTGCTTCTGCGTGCTTCTCGCAATATTAGACACCACATCACCCACAATACCCTTCGCTCCTTTTTTCAATTGAGGAGCGGCAAGACTGAACCCCCGTCTGAGTAAAGGCATGGCCATTCTGAAGAGACTCTGGAAAACACCTCCAAGTCCATTTCCGTATTGAGCACTACTGCCAATAAATCCTGGTAACTCACCACCTGCCTGATTTAGATAACAAGACGTGTATCGCCCATCATCGTGTGTATTTGGATTATAGGTCATTTAACCCTTCTGTGTTTCAGAAACATTGTTTTAAAGGTCTAAAATGGAGTTTAATGATTACTTTTCCGTATGTAAATGGTATATATTGATTCTGATCGTTTTCTATGTGGTCTATGACTGATTTGGAGAGAGATGTGTAGTGCGGCTTATCATAACTCAGAGTGGGCATCCTACGCTCGTCGTCGCATGTGTTTATACTTCTTAGGAGTGGCACGTGACTGTCCCCCACCAGCTGATAATCTGCAATGTCGCTGTAAATAAATATATTATATTCACCACCGTGGATGTCTGCAGGGTAAGGAGCTATATGGATCTTTTTCTTTTCGGCATCTACAGGGATGATAAAAGCTACTCCCGGTTTGAATCCCAATATCTGAGCGAGTTTTCCCTTGAATATGAACATTAGACCGTTAGCCCCCATGAAGTAGACATGATTTGTAATATTGTTATACTGCATGGACACTCTGGCTGTAGACGGATTCTCAGTAACGTGAGCGTTAAATTCTTTCACTATTTTATTGACGGTTTCGTAAAATCCCACAGACAGTGTAATGTTGTACACCTCTCGTTACGGTGTTATAAATATTTATAGCAGCATCCTTGCGTAAAAAGGTGTTCCAGACCCGAGGAAACTGCACCTCGTGGGGTTCCTCAAGAACTATGGGTCTAGCGAGTTTTTTTGTGTAATTCCATATTTTATTGTTTGGGTATATATGTGATGATGAGTTGCTCGGGAGTGTGATGTAAAATCCATTTTTATCCATGATGGTTAAACAATGATCTGCTCCTCACAGCTGCACGCTATGTAATGCTCGCTTGGACTGGCGTGTCCTGCTGTTAAGCACTTCAATGCAGATCATTTATATCCTTTTCAGGTATTAAAGAGTTAAACATTTCAGGCCATCCTACCACTTTAGCAAAACATTATTTTCACATCCTACCTTTTTTCTCTCCAAAATTTTTTAAATTTTATTAAATCGACAATCGCATGCTGCAGCTCCTTTTCATAAAATATCCCCTGCAGTATTTCACCAGCACAGTCCACTAATCTGTACACTGGTGGCTCTCGAGCTACACATTCACATATCGTGAAATATTCATCACTGAATGTCTGTTCATATCCTTTCCTAAAAACACCGCCCAGTTTCGATATCTGTACAGTGTCTCCCACATTGTACTTGAAGCTGACAATACTCCTGGGCTTTGTTTTGTAAAGAGTTTTAAAGACCTCAGACTCTTTACTCTTATTAATGTCTACAGGAGCCATTTTTATCGATCTGTGGTGAGAATTATTATAGGAACCAACAAGATCCTGTATGATTTCTATGTATCACCGCAAATTAACAGAAGAGAAATAGCACCACATTCTGGTGCGTGAAGTTCCATTAAACCGCTCTGCAACACATGCTTTGGTATAATTTTTAGTTGAAAAATGCCGAATATTGAAAGAATTTAACATTCTCTGGAAAGTTTAGTTACAGAAGTCCCCGATTTATCTTTAAGACATCTCACCCAAGCATACTTGGAGAAAACATTAATACAAGTCAGCAGGTACCTCACGCTGTCATTCTGTGTGGCATAAGCAGTCATGTCCACCAGATCAGCTTGAAACTGTTTGTCTATACCACTGACCAGGATTCTGTTTCTTGGAAAATGTCTGGCTGCATTGGCGTGGAGAGTAAACACATCCTGTTTCAGTAAATACTGTTTCACCTGTGTTTGCTCTCGCTGCATTATACAATTTCTGTATACTACCTAGACCTCTGGGGTGGGACGGATCATAATATATTTTATCCAGAGTGCTTTCCATGTTCGCTTCAGAAAACATAAATGAACCAATAATTCTTTTATTGACACGTTAATGATAACACATACACACAAACTAATGTCTTTATCGTTCATACTTCAACAACTGCCACTTAGAGAACATTTTCTTCACATCATCATCATCATTATAACTAAAAGATTAATACATTGTTTTTTATATCCAATACTATACTATATATATATCCAATACTATAACACACACACAATAATATCTCTTTTATTTTTTATTTTTTATTTTATTTTTATTTTTTTTATGTTCAATGACGCCAGAGATCATAGACCTCTTGGATGATTCATTCATGTTTGGAACGTCTAATAGTCCTGACTTCCACTGCTACATACTCATACAAATCATAATTTATAATTATTTTAGAGAGAACAGCCTCCACTACCCCTCGAAGCATAGTCATGTTTTACCTATAGTCATTGGTTACTTCAGAATAAACATGTTCTAACACAGGGTCATAAGAATCTCTAAAGACGCGTCTGTAGATTTCCCAGCGTGCATATCATATATCATATCATATTCACGATTGGTAGAATAGTCCTTGCATGTGTGACGACCCAATTGTTCATTTTCAGCCATACATGCGTAGCACATTGTTCTTTTGGATGCATTTATCATCTCATAGATGCATCATCTAAAAACAGCACTTAGAACATCCACAAATTCTGCAGTAATAGTCACACGGCCGTACGGTGTGGGCGTATAGTCAGGTCTATCGGTTGATTCATGCAGGAGTAGATTAGCATATAAACGGTAGGGGAGTTCTTCTTCCACGTGCCCACGTCTGAATCCTGAATAGGCCTCCTGTTGATCATCCGGTTGGTCGTCAGCATATACATTATACACAGGTGAAGGATCTGTTAGCGTTGGGGTGATGGGTACCACAGCGTCATCCATAGAACCACTTCGGGCGGTCTCCTCTTCATAACACAGTCTCTCTATAAAATATATGACATTTTGTTCAATACACACACACACACACTACATACATCAAAGTATAAACATGTCAATAATGACCATTTAATTTTCAGTAGTAGTCAACGTGTCTGATGATTCGGGCATAGACAAACAACTGAGGGTACGCAGCCCATGATCGGCAGTGCTCGGATTAGTAGTGAGAAAAAGACGTTTTCTAACAGCTTCATAATACGTGTAGACCGTGTCTTTCTGTATCGCGTTATCAATATAACCAAACAGTTTTTGCAGGGATCACCAGTCGTTCCACTGTATAAAAAACACAGTTTCAAACCATGTGTCACATTCCTCCAATGAAATGGGGTAATGGACGTTCCAGCCATCCTTCACGTGGTTTGTTAAAACGATCGGTCTCGATTCTGTAAATCACAGGCAATGTGCCACCGACCCATTGCACTACATACATCGACTCTGGGAAGCCAGGCTGGCTCAGGTCGGGACACACTGATGTACGGAAAAGTCTACAATCTTTTACCGATAAACGCATAATGAACAATCAACTCCATCAATACAGTCACCAACATTTAGCTCAACATTCCCCGAATTGTATTTAATATTGTAAACATATCCCTGGATTCCCTGATGTTCTAGATTTAACTGCACGGGAGTTGCACGCTTCTCAACGCGTCTCTTTTTACGCGGAGCACACCACTCCATCGCAGCATCTAAAAAGGCTCAATAGTAGACAGATCTCCGTGAGACATACCTGCAGATCCGTATACGTAAAAATATTAGCGGCAGTAGCGGCAATAGGACGGGATGATCACCGATGGCGATTTTTTTGGCGATTCAGCAGCAACAACAGCAGCAACAGCATTAGCGGCAGCGATCGCTAGGATGATAATAACGAGGCTACTTCTTAAACTATATACATGTTTTAAAAGAGGTTTTCCCTTTAACATGTGACATTGAAAACAGTTGATTGGAGGAAGCCCCAACGCTTTGATTGTAACTGACAGGTGTCATAGAACTATGAACCAACACATGAACAGGGGGCGACCGTCTAACTGTCAGCTGATAAGGATACCCAGCTCCATGCGCAATGGCAGGTAACACACACACACACATACAGATAATGAACCATCTCAACATCCCCCACTTGATGAGGAAGGGGGAAGGAGGAGGAGGAGAGGGGTTATGGGGTAACTAATGGTCAACAGGCACCATGCACTACACGCACAGTACATGCACACTCATGCACGCGTAACCATGTGGTATCTATACTACTAAAGTGATTCAGCTGCTGCATAAAGTTCTGCTCAATACACTCGAAAAAGAACTATGGATGTTGTTTGCATTAATTGGAGCTTCTGTGTGTGAAAAAACAAGACAGTTTTATTGGATTAATATTATATATTATGATTTTAAAGTTACAAAATAGAGCTAATTGAAACCAACATAACAAACTCCTTTAAAATGCAAAGGTTTGTACCATGTAAAGAATGTGCCAACACGCTTTCTGTATTTTTGGTCCCACATGAACATTGCATATGGCGCCATTTTCAAAATCTGGGCCATGTGCACTTTGCAACATGTAACAGAATCACGTTGAATCCACTGCCGTCCACTTATTAATCAGGAGCAGCAATGTTACTCACTTCGTAAACGTTTATGTAATTTAAAAAGCAATTATTGGTAATTTGTTTTGTTCTTTATTATTAGCTTATAATTTTTCAAATTTATAATTTTTATATTGATTAGTTAATTTTTTTCTTGGTTTGGATTTATGTTTACTTTGCTGGTAACTTAATTGATGGGATATAGCAAAAATATTGTAATGGCTTTGTTAGCTAACCAGCTAGTGGAGGAAGGAAAATAGTTCTGTGGGTTTAAAGTGTTGAAAGTGTGAAATGTACGTTGTGTTAATGAATGTACGTGTTTTTAAATGTTCTGAGGGTTGTTGAAAGACTCAAACACTAAAAGATACTGACTATAGACTATATTGACTAAGTGAAAGTGTGTGAGCAGTCCGGACTGAATTGGGTGTTTAAAGTGGCCTTAAATATATATAGAAATGTGTGTGATAGAAAGTGTGTGTGAGAGCAAAATAGTTGTTTGTTTCTGTTAGTCCAAAAAGGGTGTGTGTGGGTGTGTATCAGAACAGTGCTGTGTTTCTGTGTTTCTCATAGTCTGGTGGAGAATAAACTGTGTGATATTGGATATTGGTGGTTGTTTTTCTTTTACTGTGGTTTGAAAGTCGTTCAGACTGAATACAGGCTGTAGCAGCTGAGGAGAACCTGCACTTGCACTGGTCAAAGCCAAACTGGAAGTGAGTTGTGTGTTCAGAGATGTGAGCTCCACCTGCCCCCCTCCCATGAGCAATGCTGAGGATTCCTACACACTTAGAAACTTTAAAGCAGAAACTTATTGAGTGGTGGAGAGAACTGTCTAACATGTGGACCCAAAGTCTCCCTCTGGTGACTGTGAAGGACTGAGCTTTAGAGATGAGATTTTGGATTTGCCTAAGATTTATTTGAGGACATTGAAGCTTTCAGGTAGAAATCCCAGACATATAAGTGATTGTGAAACTTTTACAACATTCTGAGACATGTGAATATAAACAACAGTGCAGTAAGAGGGACAAGCAGGAGGATGAAGGAAGATGGTGGAAGGAAGAGCCAACTCCTAAAGTCCATGCTGAAACATGTGACGCCACAATAACCTGAGAGAGTGGACAACTTCTCTCCTGGGATAAGGGACAGTAGATCATGCTGCGTTTGATCTCCACAGTGAACAACAGAGACATTATTTTCAAGCCTGCATGAAAAACCAAAGCTGACATGAAATGAGGCTGTTTACACCTGTGTCAGACATACTGAGACTGATCACCTCCCAAGATCGGGACAAACTGTGGAGAATAATGGCTTCAACTTCACTAAACCTCCTTCACCTGTAATGTTGGATGCATACTGCTGGTGAGGACATTGGATTAAGCTCCTGTGAATTTGCTTGGAGGAGATGTTGTGTGGAAATGGGAGTGTGAAGCTGCACACTGCCTGTGGCTGAGGACTAGGATGACATCTTTATGAACCCAGCTGAGATGTGGACTTTAGGACCGCTAATCTGCTAGATGCATCACTCCCTGTGTGTTTACCTTATTGCCCTCTCTGATATTTAAAGACTGAGTCTAAAGCCCAGCTAGAAACAGCCAGGGAAGGTCAGAATAAGCCCTGTAGTTAAACCCATCCCATGTAGTGATATGATGAAGAAAACAGGAAAGTGAATCCAGACTAGTGCATCCACTCTGAGTTTGAAATGTTTGAAATGAGCTAAAGCTCCTTAACGGTTCATGTCCATAGAGATGATTTTCCCTGCATTGACACCACTGGGGTTTTTTAATCTCTGTGCTCCCAGTGAAATAAATCAAATGAAATGATCTTAATTGAACTGTAAGTGAAGAAATGAGACATCTGCATTGAAGCTTTTTGACAATTGTGAATAGTTAAACAAATATAGTTTTTACATGTAGGACATGCCCTTTTCTTCTTAAAGAGAACCCAGCAGTTCTTTCATAGACTTGTTGACCAGGTTCACCTGTCAGCACACCTGGTCCAGCAAGACCCAATGTGGATCAGCCAGATGTGAATTACACTGAGCTCAGTCTGCTCCACCCTGCTGCTCTGTCTTTCCTGTGGCTGCAGTGCTGTGAGCACCGCTGGTTGTATTTTGTGTACTGTGTCTTTAATATGTCTTAAATGACGTCGTCTTTTTGTTTGGCTTCTGACTTTTCCACATCACGTTGTTCTGAGAACATGAGAAAACTCATCATAAAGCTGGTATTGTATTAGTTGTGATTTTGTAGCTGTTTGAATTTGACCTCATTGACTGTTTGAATTTTGTTTGTTTTTTGACACTGAGACATGTCTTTACTCCTCCGTCCTTGTGTCTTGCTGCTGCTTTAAACCAAAAAGCCCATTTGAACCTGTGTGTTTTATAAGATTGTAGATGAAGCTCAGGGTGCAGAGGCAGCTGGGATCATGTTGTTCTCTGTGTGTGTGTCAGCACAGACTCAGACCAAAGTTATGTACTTGAGTAAAGATTTAAAGTAATCTTTTCGTCGTAATAATCATCGTTGTTTTTTAACATAGATGGGTTTAGTTTAGAAGTCTGTTCTAATACAAACTGTAGCTGAACTGTTGAATTTCCTGGAAGAAAAAGCTGAAAAACTGACAAATATGAGCTTACTGACTTCTTGTCTTTATATTTGTATATTTCTTTCATCTCCCTGTGCAGTTTGAATATTTGTTTGTTGTGAGATTTATTTATATAGTTTCATAAACAAGTACAAACTGAAAAAAAATTGTATTATATTTTATACATTAATATGTAAATCAGACCCTGAGGGAATTTGCAACAATAAACTCAGCTGTGAATTCTGTGACCTTTAGATTAAAAACATCCTGAAAACAGCGGTTGTGGTTGAGGTTGAGATTAATGTTCTGGCAGGTGGTTATTACATAAAAAGTATTTATTGGTTTATTAGATTTTATTTTAATAAGTTTATTTTGAAGGGGTTGTGGGTGTTACTTCCTGTACAGACCGAAGACTCTCAGCCTTGTTTGGAGAATAATTTTACGCAGCAGCTAAAACATTTAAAATGTTAAACTAAGGTCCAACTAGTTTTTATCTTTGTTGTTTTCACTAAGAAATTATGTTTCCAGCACAGTAGGAGCCAGAAGAAGAAAATGATGTCTTCTTCTAAATGGACCTTCTGTGTGTGTCTCCTCACATGTCTCCTGAACTGGTCTGTCTCTGAAGGTAAGCTGGCTCAGTGGACAATCTGCTGTAGGTCCAAACATTGCCTCTAAAAACAGAAAGAGGAACCACGTTAACTGTGTCTCAGTGTCACACAGCTCCAGGTTTATTCAGAGTGTTAAACTTAATGTTACTGCAGCACAAAGAAAAACTCTGAAACTCTCTTGGTTCAGCTTTTCTTTAGCAAAACAATTTGTCCCCACCCTCCAAATCATTTTCCATTTCTTACTGTAGATGTCACTATAGTCTCAGTGTAAAGTTAAGGACATGTTCAGAGGATCAATGAGGGTCTTAGGGTATCAGGTATTTACTCAGGAATAATGAACATTTGGTTCATTTCTACAGGAAGCAGTCAGATAAACACAGTGGGTCAAATGGATTCAGAGCTGTTGTTTCCATGTGGAACAGAAGCTTTGATCAGAGAACAACTGCTGTTAATGACTGTGTGTGTGTGTGTGTTTCAGATTTCACTTCTATATTGTACAATGCCTTTACATTTAGTCATTTAGCAGACCCTTTTATCTAAAGCAACTTACAAGTGAGGTACAAGGCAGCAAAAATCTAAGTCAAGGAGAAAACATCAAAGCAAAGTCCTATCAGAAAAGTGTTCACGAGATGCAAGTGCAAGAAAGCAGAAAGGATTTTTTTTTTATTAAGAGATTTAAGTGCATAGGAAGATGCGGAAGAGTTCAGTTTGAAATGATTCTGTTGTTGAAATAGTATTTCTCATTAGTCTATGAAATGTTCCAGTATGCTACATGCTATACTGTGTTTTTTAATCATTGTAATTATTGTAATATTGTATATAGGGGCAGCTGTAGCTCAGTCGTCCTCGGCAAGTTACTGATCCCCCAACAGCCCATTCCCCTCCCCAGCTGTGCGTGCTGGCGCATCTGGCGTAAAAACTGCCAGATCAACATGTGGTCAAATCCGCTGTGGTGACCCTGAATTAAGGGATAAACAAAAAGGACAAAAAAATTCTAATATTATATATATTTGTAATTATTTAAACTCAAGAGTAACACAGTAGATACAGTCCCAAGACTGCATAAGTCTGATTACAGTGGCAGGAAGAAATCCGTGAAGCCTGAAGGACTCACTGGTTTTATGCATTGATTGTTGTAAGTGACCCCGTGTAAGTGACTACCAGGAAAGTGGAGAAGACTGTTGCAGGTTTTTTGTTTACTTTTATGTGTTTAATTTTATTATATCTAATTTTAATTAGTTTAACTTTATTTTATTCATTTTTTCCTTATTGTGACAATGTTGTGGGTAACTGTGATTCAGGAGATAAAGCTGACTGAACATCTCCTCTGATACACAGGTGTTTTTGATCAAGACACTGAACCACAACTTGCTCCTGGTTTGACTTTATCTCACTTTGGATAAATGTATTAAAGGTGAGGGGGCGGCTGTAGCTCAGTTAATAAGGCAGTCATTCATGGACTGTCCCCCGGTATAAATTGAGCTGGTTTGCGTCAGGGAGGGGCCAATGATCCCTCGTAAACTGCATTTTACTATTGTATTATCGCTAGTGTTTATCGCTGTGGTGACCCTGAACTCGCAGGATAAGCCGAAAGGACAAAAACTAAAAAATCCTCTTTACTACAGGCGGAACTGTGTGGTTCAGGAGGTACAGTGGGTTGAGTGTGTTTGTATCTATGTGTATATTGTATGTGTCCACTTAACATTTATTAAAACAATCAGACATGAAGACAGCTGCAGTAAAGACTGGGAAGAAACCCAACATGTGGTGATGTCTGTGTACAGAGTCACAGTGATGACAGAGTCACTGTCCACAGACGTTTATTCCATGAGTTTCATTTCAGGCTCAGTCTTGATTCTTTTCATTGTTCAGTTGCTGTTGTCTGTAGTTGTTTTACTTCCTGTCTTGTTACCTGTTACGTTTTATTACACAAATGTTATCATCTGTCAACACTGGCTCATTCACTGGGATTTGTGTGTCACACTTTTTTTTGGAATTGCCTCCCTGTACTCCTTCATTTATATTGACTGTAAAATGAGCTCTTTGCATAAAGTTTTGGATGTACAGCACCTGTGTGTGGTTAATGCTGAGTGTGCACTTTAATACAAAACCATGTCTCATTCTTCCATCTGATCACTCTCTGCAAATTACTGCAAATACTGTAAATCTCACCAATACTTTCTAGTTTGTGTGAAATATAAAAGGAGGCTTTGAATCAGAATCAGAAAGTCAGATGACCTCAAAGATGCTCAGCTTTATTAAGACAAGATGACATATTTTAACTCAGGACACACAACATACATGTTGGTAACAGGCAAACCACAGCTCACTGCACACAACAGCAGGTAGATGAGTTTAAACCTGCAAAAGTACATATAACCTTTACTGAAGGTAGACGAGGTTCTTGGCCTGTCTCTTGTTTTAGGTCTGAACATGAGGTTGATTGTCCATCCATCATCTTTAATCCAGTCTGTCTCAGGGCCAACACAGAGAGACATTCACAGCACTAACCACTCCACTACTGTGCTGCCATGTTCATCCATCCATGCTGATCCTGTAATTTACGGCTGCTCACTGTAATTCACTGCAGTTTTCTAGAAGTATCATTAGCTGCTGCTGTTGTATTGTTGCTATATTGGTCCCATATTCATCAACAAGGTACAAAAAACCTAACTAGGTAGTTAGGAAGAACTGAAACCAGCTCTGAGAGGCCTGGAGAGACTGAGGTAACAATGACAAACACTGTCAGTGATGGTGGAAGTTTTTTCAAGCACTAAATCACATAAATAAAATAACATTTTAGCATCTGTACAATAAAGTCAAAATGGCGACATCCAGTGGTCGACTTCTTCATGGTGTTACATATGTATGGATTTAATAAATGTTAAACCATGATGAAACAGTTTTTACAAATATTGTTATTACTGATATTATTGTTACTTGTTACAGAAAAAAGACACAGTTAAATAACACGACTGATCAGTGTGGTAGAAGTTTTATTGTTACCTTGTTTAAACATAAAAACAAGCGCGTGACCCCGACCTCTATATGTGGGTTTGTCCTGTTGACTTGTTGTGATCTTAACTGATCTAATCTCTTTAGTTTAACAGTTTCTGATTGATATTCTGTCACAATTCTTGTGTTCAGTTACACATTACCTGCCTTCACCAGCAGGAGGCAGAATCGGCTTCTGTGATGAAAACTCGTTGGTAGATTGAAGTGGGAGCAGTAGCTTGTAGGTTTTGTCAAATTCTCCTGCTGAGATAATAAATCTTTCTACACGTTTCTAAACCAAAATTTTGTATGATGTTACACAAACGTCTATGTCACTGAGGAAGAGCCGGCTCTAACCATTTTGGTGCCTGAGCAAGTTAAAGAAATGACCTAGTTACCGACTAGAACCAACAAGAAGATCAAAATAGCAAAACGTCTGACAGCTCACCCAGTTTTTGGATTTAGAATCTGTATGGTGATTGTGGACAATGTGATTCATTTTGAAAATGGCCTTTAACTGAACGGAGTAGAATTAAAACACTTAAAGCCATTAATAAAATAATAGATTAGGGTTCTAGTTCTTTGGGTTTTACGAATATTCTTTCATTCTATTTATTTTAACTGGGTGATACCACAGGAAAGTCCAGTGTTAATTGATTTATTGTCTGGAGTTTGTACACAGACTTTCTCAGACAAGATGCTGGTTCAACCTCGTTACACTGCACTGCCTCTAACTTTGCACCATAAAGCCTGAATTAAGGGTAGAAATATATTTATGTGATGTTCGATGTCAGCTAAAAGTCCCTGCGGCTTGTTTGTGTTTTCCCTAAAACATTTACAGTAACAAAAGCAAGTTGATGCATGATTATGTTTATTCTACAAATGTCAGTGAGAATCACACAGTACATCAAGTACTTTTGGTAGTTTAACATACTTCACTTGTACTTGAACACACCCACAAGTCATCACCTTCACTCACGGTGCCGGCTAACACATACACTTTACATGACAAACCTAAACATGTGAACACACCTAATAACACTAACTGTAACGTAATCATTTAACAACATTTAACATTTAAGCAATTAAAGCACAGAACTATTAAGAACACATTTACCCATAATTCCCTCGGGGCGGATTGCATCCGCCCCCACACTAACCCACTTGCTGGGCCGTTACACTGCCCCCCCCCAAGAGGGTTCAGTGTCCCCACAACCCTCAGTCACTCAGTCCCACAACAAAGTCTCTCAACTGTCCCGGCAGACGTCGAGCACGCGCCGGTCTTTGCAGCGGCCCACTCACCGTACCAGGCTCAGCCCCAAGTCCACCATTGTTCATGCTGGCACTGGGAGTGGCCGACAAAAGACTGTCCTCCGGTTCTGTCACCGGATTCGGAGCCAGAGGATGATATGGCGCCAGCCGATCCCTGTGCAGCACCACCCTCCGCCCCCTTCCCGGCATGCGAACCCGATACACCACCTCAGAGATCCGGTCCAGGATCTCTCCGGGCCCCTGCCAGTGGCTGGTGAGTTTTGGCGAGAGCCCCCGCTTCCTCACAGGGCAGTACACCCAGACATTGTCCCCAACTGCAAAAGGGTGTCCATGGCACTGTCCATCATATGCCCGCTTTTGTCGAGCCCCAGCATCCCCTTGGGATTCCCGAGCCAGCTGATGGACCACACTAAGGCGCTCCTTGAGCCGCCTGAGGTAATCCAACTCTGGGCCCCCCGTAATTTCAGGCTCCGGGGGTGGCCCAAAAACCAAGTCCCCTGGTGTCCGGAGCTCCCTCCCAAACATCAGTGTGGCTGGGGTACATTGGCTGGACTCCTGGACAGCAGTCCGGTAAGCCCACAGGACCAGGGGTAGGTGCTGGTCCCAGTCCTTCTGATGCCGGCTGGTTAGAATGGAAAGCTGAGTTGCGAGGGTGCGATTAAACCGCTCCACCAGTCCATCGCTCTGAGGGTGGAGTGGTGTGGTCCGAGTCAACCCCCCCACCTGGTGCCCGCCACCGCCGGTAGAGGATACCGTCACAGAGCTCCAGGCTGCCCCACTGTGAGTGAAGCAGTTTGATCTCTGACCCTCTGGCTGAAATGGCCGGCCATTCCGGTCGTTGTTGAGTCTGTAGCCAGCTCCGAACCTCAGCCAGCACCGGATCCATCTCCTGATGCTGCTGCAGCTGTTCTCTGCTGAACGGCTCTCCCTCCCTGGTGGTGACTGCAGCTGCTGATGGCCCCAGCTCTCGTTCCTCATGGCGGCGACAGTAGCAGCACTCGTCCAGAAGACAGGGGCGTCGTGAGAGGGCATCAGCATTGCCATGCTGTCGCCCTGGCCGGTGCTGGATATCAAAGTCATACTCCTGGAGGATCTCCAGCCACCTTGCCACCTGGCCCTCGGGCTGCTTGAAGTTAAGCAGCCAGGTGAGAGAGGCGTGGTCGGTCCTCAAAGTGAACCTGGTGCCAAGGAGATATGGTCTAAAGTGTCTTACAGCCAGGACCACCGCCAACAGTTCCCGCCTAGTCACACAATAATTGCGTTCAGGGCGGCTCAGACTGCAGCTGTAGTAGGCCACCACTCGTTCTCCTGTCTCCCCCCCTTGAGAGAGTACCACTCCAATTCCCACTCCACTGGCATCTGTGTCCACAATGAACGGCTGCTGGGGGTTGGGGTACGCCAAGACAGGAGCCTCCGAGAGGTCCACCTTCAAACGTTGGAAAGCCCTTGAGCAGGCCTCAGACCACTCGAACCACCGGCCCTTCTCAGTCACTCGGTGGAGGGGACTGGCAATGGTGGCAAAGTCTTTAACAAACCTCCGGTAATAGGAGGCTAGGCCAAGGAAACTCCTCAGCTCACTGGTGGTGGTTGGCTGGGGCCACTCTTTAATTGCAGCCACCTTGGCCCGGTCCGTGGTCACCCCATGCTCGTTGACCACGTGACCCAGAAACTGAGTCTCTCTCGCCAGCCAGTGGCATTTCGCTGGGTTAAGCCGCAGTCCAGCCTGACGAATGGCCATGAACACGCCTGCAAGGTTATTGATGGCGTCCTCGAAGCCCTTGGCGTGCACCAGCAGGTCGTCCAGGTAGACAACACAGCGGCTCCGTGGAATGTCCTTAAGAACACGCTCCATCAACCGTTCAAAGGTGGCAGGGGCATTGCAAAGTCCAAAAGGCATTACTTTAAACTGCCACAGTCCTTGCCCGATGGTGAAAGCAGTCTTTGAGCGGGCCTCTGGTGCCAGCTCTACTTGGCAGTACCCGCTACGCAAGTCCAAAGAGCTGAACCAACAGGATCCAGCAACATAGTCCAGGGCATCGTCGATGCGGGGCAGCGGGTAAGAGTCTTTCTTGGTTACTGCATTTAAACGCCTATAATCCACACAGGGGCGCCATTTTCCCGTTTTTTTTTTGCACCATCACCATTGGTGCAGCCCACGGGCTGTCCGAGGGCTCGATGATTTCATTGGCCACCATGCTCTCGATCATTTCCTGTGCAGCTTGGCGTTTCACCAACGGCAGTCTATGGGGCCGCAAGCGAATGGGAGGCGCATCGCCAGTGTCAATGTGGTGCTGCACCAGGCCCGTCCTAGTGCAGTCCTCGTCCCTGGCAGCAAAAATGTCTACGAAGTCCTGCAGCAGCCTGTTCAGCTGCTGCCGCTGCGCTGCGTCAAGGTGTCCACCGCTCCGCTGCGCTAGCTCCGCAACAGCGGCAGCAGTCTCATCAGAGGGAGGAGCATAGGCACGGGGGGGTGGCTGTTGGGGTACTCTGGCCCTGGCTGTGCGGCTCCCGCGGCATCTCCGTTGCCTCTCTTGCCCGGCCTGGGCTGGAGAGCGATGGTCTCGATGAGGCGGCTGGGGTGCGCTGGCCCTGGTGGTGCAGCTCCCGCGGCGTCTCCGTTGCCTCTCTTGCCCGGCCTCGGCTGGAGAGCGATGGTCTCGATGAGGTTGCTGGAGTGCGCTGGCCCTGGTGGTGCAGCTCCCGCGGCGTCTCCGTTGCCTCTCTTGCCCGGCCTGGGCTGGAGAGCGATGGTCTCGATGAGGCGGCTGGGGTGCGCTGGCCCTGGCTGTGCAGCTCCCACGACGTCTCTGGGATTCTCCAGCAGCACAACCCCATAGCGGCTCCACAGCGCCCCACTGTGGGGCAGTCTATTTGGAGGAGTGGTTGGAAGCGGGATGAGGGGTCCCTCACTGCCTCATCCCGTATCCGTTTCCCGTCAGTGACTCAGCTCTGGGGCGAGGGCTCGCGGCTAGGCAGTCCCTGGCGAAATGCCCTGGCTCCCCCCAGCGGTGGGAGGGATCGTCCCTCGGTCACCGTCGTGTGACAGCTGGCTGGGCCCGGCTGGTTACCTCTCCCTCTAGGCAATCCCCGGCGGCCTCCCGGCTGGCTGCCCTGACTGGCCTGTGCCAGGCTGGGGATCGACCCGGTGCTGAACCAGCCCCCAACACCTCCTCTGCACGCTCGGCTTCTCTCAGGGCCTCTTCCAGTGAGCGGGGTGTGGACAGGCGGACATGTTGGCGAAGTCGCTCTGGTGCTAGCCCCCGCAGAAAGGAGTGGAGGCTCAGTTCCTCTCGGGCTGCAACCGGAAAGGTGGGGTAGCCGCGTTGGGTGTAGAGCTGTACATCAGCCGCGAAAGCCCCCAAGCTCTCCCCGTCATGTCTGTAGCGGCTGGCTAGCTGCTCTCTGCTCTGCTCAACGGAGGTTCTCTGCCCGAAGCGCCGTTGGAGAGCGGCAGTGATGGCTTGGAGCTCCTGACGATCCTCTGGAAGTAGGTCAGCAAGCACCTGCAAGGCAGGACCTTCCAGGGCCAGGGCCAGGTGAGTAGCAGTTTCCTCACCGCTCCATCCCCCATGGAGGGCAGCCAACTCGACCTGGGCGAGGTAAGGTTCCAGTGGAGTCAGCCCACTGTAACGTGGTAGCTTTACTGGCGTTATGGGTAACGGTCCGCGTCTCCCGTGGTCAGGGTTGCAGTGTGTAAACCGGCACACACTAGCCTTTCGCCGTGCCCCCAGCTTGAGGTGCTCCAGCAGCACGCTGCTCTCTAAGACTGCACGCTCTAACTCGCCTATGCTTCTCTCCATTATGGCGTCTACTAGACGATAAATCCCACTTGCTGACACCAATGTAGCAACCCACGGTTTATGGGAGCCAACTGTGGGAGGCGGTGAAGCTAAAGCTAAGGCTAACCCTAACTGACTTAGCTAATCTAATCGGCTAGCTTGGGTGCTAGCAAGCTAACGTCAACGAACAGTTCAAAATGGCAGGCGGAAGGGAGAACACTTGCGCCCCATACACCACACGACCCCAAGTGCCTCGAGCTGTTTGACATAAGCAATCACAACACAACTCTTGCCTTTTTACAGCTACCTCTCACAACAGAGATAGCTAAGCTTTATTTTGAACACACCCACAAGTAGCCGATCACCGTGAGGGCCATTCATACACCCATCACCTTCACTCACGGTGCCGGCTAACACATACACTTTACATGACAAACTTAAACATGTGAACACACCTAATAACACTAATTGTAACGTAATCATTTAACAACATTTAACATTTAAGCAATTAAAGCACAGAACTATTCAGAACACATTTACCCATAATTCCCTCGGGGCAGATTGCATCCGCCCCCACACTAACCCACTTGCTGGGCCGTTACAGTATGATTCACTGTTGTTTGTGAGGTGATATTTTCATGTTAATATATGTAGCTTCCACCTCATAAGCTGCAATAAACTAAATAACTACAAATATCATTGATTATATCTTTGTAAGCCGCAAATGGTGTAAGCCCCAAACCAAACAGTAAGCTGAAGCCTAAAACCCAAGTCTGAACCTTGTCAGGCTTTGGGACGTCCTTCAACGTGCAGAACTGGAACAACTTGAGACGTGAGTGAGGATCAAGGAAAAATCAGCTCAGGGAACTGGGATCAGCTCACTGATCACAGTGGATCAGTTTAGAAGTGATGCTGCGTGGTGACTCCAGTGATGACATCATCATAGTCATCAGCCAATCCCTGCTCAGCTGGGGTGGGCGAAGTTGTCACCATGGAGACGGGCAGGCGATTTCCTACAGTCAGAGGAGGAAAGAAAGAGAAGTAGTAAATATATCAACAGTTAAATCATGAAAAGTTCTGTTAGAGACAACTGTGAGTGATGAGTTTTACCTGTGGGTCTGTGTCGATATAAAGACACCATAAGGACAGTGGAGATGAAGTATGGATAGAACACCACCAGGTGGAGGAGCAGAATGAATGAGAGATGGAAGGAGCTTGCAGCAGGGGACGGTGTTGATTTAAGGGGTGTGGTAGATGGAGGTGGTGTTGTAGGTTTTTCTGTAGAGAGAATCACCTGTTCAGGTGAACATGTGGATGAAATAAGTGTTGAAATCAAAGTGAAGCTCCTGACCTGTGACGTAGATCCAGCTGGGTGGAGACTCTCCATGACTGCTGATGTGACACTTGTAGAGGCCTTCATCAGACTTGGTAACATGGTGGATGGTCATGTGACCTGTAGGCTCAGTCCTGATGAGGGAGCCATCTTTATAGAAATCAGCTGGGAGCTTGGAGGGAGGCCTCTTTGTTTGACAGTGCAGAGAGACATCATGTCCCTCCATCACAGGGAGGACAGGACTCTGCAGGATCACTGCTCCACCTCAACACAGAGACAAACTACAGCATTTCATCCATTTCCACACAGCTTCATCAACACTAACTCCACAGTCTGATCTTACCAGTGACAGTGATGGTGATGCTGTTACTGGTTGATCCCTCTCTGGACTCACACCAGTAAACTCCACTGTCCCATGAAGCTGTTACACTGATGTTACAGGAAGAACCAGCTGGTTTCCCCCATTTCTTCCCACACTCCGTTCTGTCTTCTTCAGTTGTGTTCCTCCTCAGTGTCCATCCTGCAGAGCTGTCATCCTCCTCGCAGCTCAAAGAAAAAGACTTCCAACTAAAAAACTGGGAGCTGCTGGGACTCACAGACAGACGAGCTGTGGGGGAATGAGACATTTAAAAAACAATAAACGGCCTCTGGAAAATCCCCATAAAGGCTGAAGCCAAATGTTGAAAATCTTTGTGTAGAAACTGAAGCCACTGAGACATTTCAGGCATCGTGCCTTTGTCTCACCATCAGTCTGATGTCCAGATGTGTCCTCCACACTCTCTTGTCTCTCAGACACAATTACTAGATTCAGACTGTGATAGAAAACATTTACTAACCTTGGTTTGTTGAGCAGCTCAGCAGTGACATCACAACTACATAGAAATGATATTTAAGGTTTTACTTGTGTCAGACATGAAAAGAGAAAAGTACCCGAGTGGAGTCCACAGTAAAAGTGTCTTTCTGCTTTAACCTGACTTCATTGTGCTTTTCTCCACATGAATGTGTTGCTGATGTTCAGCTAACAAATGATTCACTAACAGATGCTGCACATCATTCTGAAAACCAAGACCCTTGTAAATATTGCCCACACTCTTTGGAGTAATTCCACCTTAAATGTCTTATCGTTACTAAGACAAATTTTTAAATCGTCCCAAACTAAAGCTATAAAGAGAACAGGTTGTACTTACAGATCAGACATTGAAGACATGTTTCTCCCATTGTGCCACTGTGATGTGAGCTCATTTCAAAACAGTCAGATCATTAAAACCACAGTTTCCTGTGCAGTTTGGTGCAGCAGCTGTGCTGTTTCTTCTGCTGCAGTTTGCACAGATATTAACATGGTGGACAACGGCTGAAAAGTTACTTCTTCATATTTATTTGTGAGCTTTTAGTTTTCACTTAACATTATACTCAGAATATACTCAAGTTTCAGTCAGACATTACTTCAAATGTAATTTTGTATCTAGAATGAGTTCATTTTACTTTTATTTAGATCCCAACTGACAAAGATGCAGATGTTTGCATTGAACATAAAATAATCAAAGGTTGTAATGACAGAAAGTGTCCTGCAGAGGTCAGTAACAGTATTTTCCATGTTTCATCAAACTGCAGCTTCTGTGGAGCAGGAGTGGGCCTGTGTTTATGCAGGTGACAGCAGAAGCTGGGATTTGTTTCTATTCATTACAGATAAAATGTTTCTTGTGCTCAGAGGAATTTGTTACTTTGCACTTTACTTTTTTCACGTTTTTGCATTTAAGTAGATTTAATTATGACTTTTCCTTATATACATCTAAGAGCATCGGATCATTTCTTCATTCAACTCACAGTCCTTATCCCGAGACCTTCGCAATCTCCTCCCACACTTGTAACATTCCGGCGCAACCTCAGGTCTCTCAACCCGGATCGATTCTCCTCGCTGGTCTCCGCAACTCTGCCCCCAACACAGGACCTCTCCATCCGCGATGCAGATGCAGCCACAGACAGCCTTTGCAATACCCTTTCATCATGTCTGGATTGTCTCTGTCCCATGTCTTCGAAACCCGCCCGTCTCTCACCTTCTAATCCGTGGCTCACTGATGGGATCCGTGAACAACGCACCACGCTCAGGAGTGCTGAGAGGAAGTGGCGCAAATCCAAGACTCCATCTGCCCTTGCTGAGTATAAGAATCTCCTTGGAACTTTTTCTCACAGTGTCACCAGGGCAAAGATCAACTACTACCAGGAGAAGCTCAGCAACACCTCGGACACCAGAAAGCTGTTCTCCACTTTTAAATCACTCATCTACCCACCTTCACCACCGCCATCTACCTCTCTCACTGCTGACAAATTTTTTACCAACAAGGTGGCAGCCATCAGCTCACAGTTCTCTCCTCCAGATGATGACATCCATCTAAACTCTTCCAACACTGCATTGCTCTCATCATTTGCAATTCTGACTGAGGATGACGTATCCAATCCCTTCCACTCTTCTTCAAGCAGTTGCACCTGCACTCATGCCAGCTATTACACAATTCATAAACACATCTCTCAAAACAGGGACTTTTCCAACCTCTTTCAAGCAGGCCTTGATTACCCCACTGCTCAAGAAGCCTTCTCTTGATCCCTCTGTAGTGGAGAACTACAGACCTGTCTCCCTCCTTCCTTTTCTGGCCAAGACAATGGAACAAGCAGTCTTCAACCAACTCTCAGACTTCCTTTCCAAGAAGAACCTCCTCAATGTCAACCAGTCTGGCTTCAAGAGGGGTCACGCCACAGAAACTGCACTTCTGACTGTTGTGGAATATCTTGGAGCTGCAAAAGCCACAGGTCAATCATCTGTCTTAATTCTACTTGATCTATCATCAGCCTTTGACACTGTGAACCATCAGATACTCTTGTCCACACTCTCTGACTTGGGCATCTCTGGATCAGCTCTAGACTGGCTTTGTTCTTACCTATCAGGACGAAGCTTCAAGGTATCCTGGCGGGGGCATCTTTCTCACTCTCATAGCCTCTCTATCGGTGTGCCGCAGGGCTCAGTTCTTGGTCCTCTCCTCTTTATCTATAATTCATCCCTAGGTGCCATCATTCACTCACATGGTCTTTCCTATCACTGCTACGCTGATGACACACAGCTCTTCCTGTCCTTTCCACCGGACGACTCCACTGTCTCATCGCGTATTTCTGCCTGTCTCTCAGACATCTCAGCCTGGATGAGTGAGAGACACCTTCAACTCAACCTCTCTAAGACTGAAGTCCTTGTCTTCCCAGCCAGACCTTTGATGCAACACAACATCAGCATCAACATTGGATCTACAGTGATTGTCCCCACTAATTCGGCCAAAAATCTGGGGGTCATCATCGACGACCAACTGAGCTTTAAGGACCACATCTCCTCAGTCTCTAGGGCTTGCAGATTTGCTCTTTACAACATCAGGAAGATCAGACCCTACATCACGGAATATACAACCCAACTCATTGTACAGGTGCTGTTCACATCTCGTCTTGATTACTGCAACGCTTTGTTGATGGGGTTACCAGTATCCACAATCAAACCCTTGCAGATGATCCAAAATGCAGCAGCTCGCCTCATTTTTAATCAGCCAAAAAAGACCCATGTCACACCACTTTTTAGATCTCTACACTGGCTTCCTGTTGCTGCTAGCATCAGGTTCAAAGCTCTGTCTCTTGCTTACAGGGTTTTTAACTCGACAGCTCCCGCTTACCTCAACTCACTCATTCAAGTCTACAATCCTTCTCGCCCGCTGCGGTCTGCCAACGAACGACGTCTGGTGGTCCCAGCACCGTATAGAAGACACCAAGCAAAACTGTTCAGCGCAATGATCCTACGATGGTGGAACGAGCTACCAAACGCCGCATGCTCAGCTGATTCTCTCCCAATATTCAAAAAACTGCTGAAAACTGAACTCTTCCGCATCTTCCTATGCACTTAAATCTTAAAAAAAAAAAAAAAAAAAAAAAAAAAAAACCTTTCTGCTCTCTTGCACTTGTATCTCGTGAACTGTGAACACTTTTCTGATAGGACTTTGCTTTGATGTTTTCTCCTTGACTTAGATTTTTGCTGCCTTGTACCTCACTTGTAAGTCGCTTTGGATAAAAGCGTCTGCTAAATGAATAAATGTAAATGTAAATGTAAATGTAAGAAAAAATGATTCTACTTCTTCTACCACCTCTGTACTTTCACCATTTCTTAACTAGAAGTACACAAACTCAATACTCAAAATATTTTTCTTAAGTAAAAGCACTAAGCACATTATCTACATTTTACTTAAGTGTGTGTGTGACTCGAGCATATGTGTGTGTTCGTGTCTAATGCAGCTGAGGAACTTTGTGTTAGTCACATTTTGTGTCTGACTTCATGACTTTGTGTTAATAATGAGGCATTAATAATCTCTCTGTTCATTCATTCTTTCACTCAGGTGCATGTTCCTGTCTGCAGCTTTTTGTTACACCTACGGAGAAAGACGGATGGAAACCTGGTTTCTTAATCCCTGTAAACGCAGTCATTGTGAAGTAAAGAGCAGAAGTGCAGCCTACAGGTAAATATTCTCATCCAAATGCTGGTATTGATGTTGCTGATAGTCCAGTTAAAGTCCAAAATAAACCAGAAACATGTCTTTGTCTACATTCAGTTTTGGTAAAGCTGAATTATTTCTTACACCAAAAAAGCCTTGTGGTGGTTGGTGCAAGTTATTAATGTCATTTGTGAAAGTTGTTCCGTGTTGAATTCAACTAAAAGGTGCAGAAATCTGTTCCCCAGCGTTTTAAACTTCTTGTGATGACCTGGAAAAAAGAACGTGAGAGAAGGACGTTCATGCAGACACTTTCCCACTGTGACAGAGCTACTGTAGGGTGAAAGTGTCCTCCAGCTGTGACACAGTCAGCAGTGAAAACTAAACCGTTTTCACACAAACAGGACAATGAAACAGACAAGACTCACTTAAGACTGACCTTAGTGTATTTCACATGATATTTCTGACTTCTAAAGCCCGTGTAGCTGATCTGCATTGGGTCTTTCTGGACCAGGTGACACTAAGGAGACTACCTGGTCAACATGTCCAGGAAGCAATAGCTGGATTCTCTTTAAGTTTTAGAAGCTCTTTCACTTTCACCTCTCAACGTATGGAAGCGACTTTAGAAGTATTTAAAAGTATTTTATATCTGCTGCCTCAGAAAATACTCATTAACTGTTGTAGAGACGGTGTTTGTGTGTGTGTGTGTGTTGGTCTGTGGTTTTCTGCACTGCAGGGAGATGTGAATGTGTCAACCACAAACCAGAAGGAACAAGTCAACTTTTCCATCTGACAACAGTATGAAACCGTCAGAACCACACGAGACAAACAAGACATTAGACAAATGGTGACACCTGCTGTCTGACTTCTGTCTTCATGTTCATGTGGAAGTATTGATTACTGTTATTTTATTAATGAAAATCATTGGATAAAAAACTGATCTGTTATAAACTGAGTTTGAATCCCATCTTTCAAACATCTGCACAGATGTCTCAACTCTGGTACATTAATAATGAAACCTATATTTCTTATGTTTCTTTCCTTTCCAGGGTGTTTGTTTATATCGTTTTGTAAAAAACTAAAAACAGAAATTATTAGATTATACTTTTTATACATTAATATGTAAATTAGAGTTTGCAGCAATTAATTCAGTAGTGAACTCTGCACCACCTTTCAGTTAAAAACATCATTAAAACATTGCGACACGGCATCACTATGTTTTTTAATTAATTTGTGTATTTATTTTTAAGACAAACTATCATAACTATCCGGGTTTATTCAGAGTGTTAAACTTAATGTTAATGTCAATTTGTCTCCACCCTCCAAATCATTTTCCATTTCTTACTGTAGATGTTAAAAGTTAAGACTAATGCTCATTCAAAACAAAACCCAAAACTATTGAATGTGCATTATTAAATATCAGATCTCTCATCTAAATCCATGTTGGCAAATGACTTGATAAATGATCACCAAATTGATTTATTAAGAATGTCAGTATCAATGAGTCAACCTCCCCAAGTCATATTAATGATCATGTTCCTAGAAGCACAGGCTGAGGTGGAGGAGTAGCAGCAATCTTCCACTGAAGCTCACCAATAAATCCTGGACCTAAACATAGTTATAACTCATTTGAGAGTCTTACACCCAAACTGGAAAATTATTTGTTATCGTGTACCGTCCTCCAGTTATTTATTCAGAGTTTTTCATTGAATTTAGTGCTTAGTACAGATAAAGTCATTATAGTGGGTGACTTTAACATTCATGTAGATGCTGACAGTAACTGTGTTTAATTCATTATTAAATTCAAAATGTAAATAAACCCACTCACTGTTTTAGTTAAACCTTAGACCTGGTCCTTAAATATGGCATTGAAAGTGATCATTTAACAGTATTTCCTCATCATTCTCTTCTGTCTGACCATTTTTGTTATAACATTTGAATTTACAATAACAGACTATACAGCAGTTAGGGATAAATTCCACTACAGCAGATGCTTATCTGAAAATGCTGTAAACAAATTTAGTGAAATAATTTCATTTTTACCACCATGTATCAGCACAATGGAGAGTAGCCACCATAACTTTACTCTTGTACAAGTTGATAAGCAGGGCACAGGTGAAAGACATCAGGACTAATGGGTAGAGGAAACCAAAAACACTAAACGCAAGAAGCAGGGCTGAGGGGCCACAAAACAAAAGCCATGAACAGGAAGTAAAGCTATTGAAACTACCTTAAACTGAAATTCATCAAAACTGAAGCAAGAGAGATCATATTTCTCCTTCATCACCTTCTCTCCATCGGTTTCCCATTAAATCTAGAATAGAATTTAAAACCCTGTTTCTTACATATAAAGCTCTGAATGGTCAGGCTCCATCATATATAGAAGACCTCATAGCACCATATCATCCCAGTAGACCACTTCGCTCTCAGAATGCAGGCCTACTTGTGGTTCCCAGAATTTCCAAAGGTAGAATGGGAGGTAGAGCCTTTAGCTATCAAGCTCCTCTCTTGTGGAACCAGCTCCCAGTTCAGATTCGAGAAGCAGACACTCTCTCTACTTTTAAGTCTAGGCTTAAAACCTTCCTCTTTGATAAAGCATATAGTTAGTTATAGTTATGCTGCTATAGGCTTAGACTGCTGGGGAACCCACCCTCCATATCCCCCTCTCTCTGTCCCTTTCTGCACGTGTCCCCGCCTTTGGAGCTGTATGTTTTCCAGCGTGCAGCTACTGGTCCTACCAACCTGCCAAATGTTTTCTTGCTTTTGTTGCTCTTTTCTTTTCTCCCTTCACTTTCCACTCACCCCAACCGGTCAAGGCAGATGGCCGTCCACCCTGAGCCTGGTTCTGCTGGAGGTTTCTTCCGTTAAAGGGAGTTTTTCCTCTCCACTGTTGCCTAGTGCTTGTTCAAGGGGGAATTGTTGGGTTTTCTCTATACATCTTTATAGTCTTGATTTAATTCTGTAAAGTGCCTTGAGATGACTTTGTTGTGAATTGGTGCTATGTAAATAAAGTTAAATTGAAGTTGAATTTAATCATGTCAACAAACTGGACTGATCCAAGTTAGACTTTAGAGCTGTGAGAATTTGACCTCATCAACTGTTTTACTGATGTTTACTTTGTGTTTTAATCTGGATTTTATGGTTTTTGTTCAGACCAACAACAGATCACAGTGAAGACTGGAGATGATGTTACACTTCAGTGTCTGGATCACAGAGGTGGAGACATTGAACTGTTAGAGTGGAGGAGAAAGGACCTGGAGGAAGACGTATCCAGTATCCATCTTTTCATGGTCAAGTGGAGCTGTGAGATAAAGAGATGAAGGACGGAGACGTTTCTGTGATTCTGAAGAACGTCAACATCAATGATGCTGGAACATATGAGTGTTGTGTTAGAAACAACAACATACAACCACCACCTCAGCTCATCAGCAACATCATCCTGACAGTTGTCAACTCAGGTGAGTGTGAGTGTGTGTGTGGGTCAGAGGTGAAGCTGCTTCCTGGTTGTTGATGTGAGAGTGAACCATCACAGATCAGGTGTTTGTGTTTTCTAAAGATGTTGCTGATGAGACTTTGTAGCAAACAGCTGCTATGAGTGATGGGATCAAAGTGCAGTAGATAATGTCTGACAGGAGTTTGAAGAGGAAATGGATTCATCACCTACCTGACACCTCACATCTCATTGTCTTCTTACAGGTGGAGACGAGGATGGAGGAGACAATGATAAATCATTTAGACTCATAGGTGTAATGTCAGTTGTTACACTGCTTCTTGCTGCAGTTGTTGCTTTTAGTTTTATTATCTTTATAATATACAAAAGGCTCAAAAAGCAGATTTACCATCAAACAATTTATCATTTATCAGTTAAATCTTGGAGCTCAGGATCAGCTGCTTCATCAGCAGGAGGTGATGAAGCAGCTGATCCTGAGCTCCAAGATTTAACTCCTGAACCTTAAGAGATACTGAAGGAAAAGGAGGAGGAGGAGAAACCCCCAGTGGAGACATGAGTAGGTGTCTCAGAGCAGTATCCACTGTGTCCTTCTGTCTTCTGTTGGTATTGTGACCAGCAGCAGCTGGAAAATCAGATCATTAAAGTCTTGAAAGTTTGTCTCCTGCTTCTGTATCTAACTACATTTTTCACATATCTGTACTTAACTTATGTAGATTTACTTATGGCTACTTTAGATTTTACTCACTACATCTAAGAGCAAATATCTGTACTTTTTACTCCACTACATTATAAATTACAGTTGCATTACATGTTACAATTGTTTTGTAAAAACAAGTCACAAGCAATGCACCAGGTGCAGGTAGGTGTCAGTCACTTCATCTGTATCCTTAATTAAAAGACTCATTTGACATATTAGCAGTGTTCAAAGTGAGTCTGTACTCAGTAATTTTACTCTTTGGTTTGTTGTGCTGAGTTTGTTCTGTCTACAGAGACCTGCATTCACTGCACAGGAGTGAAAAAACCCAGATTTACGGTCTATTTCAATGTGTCTTCAAATGGGATCATTGAATGTGGTGTCAGAGTCGATCAAATAATAGAATGAGCAGCTCTTCAAATGTTTTCTTAACTGAACGTCTTCATCTTGGTGCCATGTGCTCAGAAAGATGTAAAGCAGAGATATGTGAGTTCTTGGTGTAACTGCTCTGAGAAAAAAAAATGTTATAAAATAAATAAAAACAGAGTTTATTTCAGCTTAGTATTATAGCATGGTATTGTAGCAACCCACGGTTTATGGGAGCTAACTGTGGGAGGCGGTGAAGCTAAAGCTAAGGCTAATCCTATCTGACTTAACTAAACGGCTAGCTTGGGTGCTAGCAAGCTAACGTCAATGAACAGTTCAAAATGGCAGGCGGAAGGGAGAACACTTGCGCCCCATACACCACACGATTATTACTATTATTATTACTATTATTTTTTTTAATATTACTATTATGTTTGAGGGCATGTAGCAGCTCCCCCTCCAGCAGGTGGTGTCCTATATGACTTCTGCTGGTGCATATAACAAAATATTGCTACAAGAGAACCACATACAGCTTCAACCCATCATTTATGTGTATTACCATTAAATTGAAGCCCCCACCCCCCCCCAAAAAAGAAAAAGAAAACACAAGGCAGCACTGCTCCACAGAAAGAAACAGGGAGAAAACATTGGTTGAGTACTTCTACTTTTAATACTTGTACTTGCCAGAGTAAATTGTTTTTTTCAGAGTACATTTTTTTTCTTTTTATGTTCTTTATTTCATTATATCATTTTAATTCATTTAACTTTATTTTATTCAGCTTTAAACTTATTATGACAATGTTGTGGGTAACTGTGATTCAGGAGATAAAGCTGACTGAACATCTCCTCTGATCCACAGGTGTTTTTGATCAAGACAATGAAACACAAGTTGCTCCTGTTTTGACTTTAACTCACTTTGGATAAATGTATTAAATGACTAAATAGAATTGTGAAGCTCTTCTTGGCCCTTGTTTAACTTTGAATAAGCTCTGTTATCCTCTGTACTACAGTGGATGAGTGGAGGCATCAGTCAGAGGAACTGTGTGGTTCAGGATGTACAGTGGGTTGAGTGTGTTTGCATGTGTAACCAGGTCGTGAAAATCACCTGTATCCTGTCAACTGGATTTTGTGTTGCTGCAGTTGCTGAGTTTCAACAGCAGAGGGCAAAGTCTCACAGTGAGCACAGAGGTGTATTCAGGTGAAGGGCTGCAGGGGAAAATACAGGAAGTGAAACATTACACGCTCATCTAGTAGAAATGACCACAGCTAGAGACGCAGTGTAAATGCTTGTGCATCAAAAACACATGCCATCTGTGAGTCAGGATAAACACATTGGGTCAAATGGATTCAGAGCTGTTGTTTCCATGTGGAACAGAAGTTTTGATCAGAGAACAACTGCTGTTAATGACTTGGACAGTGAATCCTACTGGAAATCAGTGGATGTTTTAGTTCCTGGAACAACAGGAACATTATTTACAAAAAAAAATATATATATATATTTTTAAACTGGTTGAACAAAATATCATTTATTCAGTGGTTTTCCTCTGTGGCCAGTTACGCAGAATTTCCCTCAGCTTGTCTCATTCCTGTATCTCAGAGGATTCTCCATAATCTGTTTTTGGCTTCAAACGTCCAATCCAACCATCTTCACTGACTGGAACAGGTGGAAGCAGCAGGAAAAGAAACATGAAGGAAACACTGGATCTACTCTGCAGGTTTGAACTAAGCTCAGCAGCACAGTGACACCTGGTGGATTCAACGTGGGACAACAAGTCCATGAAGACAGAGTCTTACAGTTGTGTAATGTGTTGGTTACATGTGAAAAAGCCACATGAACAGAGACACTGATTCACGTACAGATCAGTCCCACTGATTAAAAACAAGAGGACTTAATACAGACTGTCAACTTTAATTATAGAGTTTGCTTAAAAATATTGGACCAACTGTGTAAGAAATGCAAACACTTCACATCTGTTCCACTTCCTGTTCTTTCTTAGAGGATTTGTCTTCAGTTCACCTTCATCAGGTGAAATGCAGCTTATTTAGATCCAGATCAAGAAAATTGGTCAATTTAGCATCAGTGAGTCAGTGGAAAGTCACATGTTCTACTGCACATAAGTACAAACTTCACATCTATCAGCTTTATCTTCAACATTTTAGAGAGAAATATTTCACTTTTACTGCTCTGCACTTTACATTATTAAACATCAATTATTCAACATTTTGGTTAAAAATGCCACAAGTTGCAACTGTTTCATCGTCTTATATGAGACAATTTGCTGCTTTTCTATGTCACTAATTACAAGTCAAGTCTCAAATTGCAAACTCAAATAGCTTTTGAACTTTTATAGTTTTCTACTAAATGAAACTGTGATAGACAGACGCAGTTCAGATTGTGAACTTTAAACAGTCCTGGAGAAAATTAAATTAAAGTCATTAGTTTTTCTCAGCCAACCACCAACAACAGTTCAGTCTGTTTTTAGTCCATGGTTTTCTGCACTGAAGAGGTGTGAATGTGTCAACCACAAACAAAAGAGAACAAGTCAAATTTTCCAACTGACAATTGCATGAAAGCCACAGAACCACACGAGACAAAAATGAGTCTAAAGTTTATTGATCCTGCAGAAGAGGACACGTTGCTGTTTGAACTGAAGAGACACTGAAAGACACACAGCATCTAAAAATAAAGTTCTACTGTCTGATGGACTCTGAGGACCAGTTAAAGGTGCAGCTTGTCCTCAGTGGTTTTACTGGTGTGAAGGTGTAAAGGTCGACCTCAGTGCAGAGTAGACGTCCTCTGTCTGGGCTGGAAGCTCTGAGCACAAACACACAGTTTAGACAGCGTGAGACAATGATGATTAAAAACAAAGTTTATTGGACAAAACATTTGCTTTTATAATGTATTTAATAAGAAGTGAATTAACAGTAGCTGGTTTTGAGAATCAGTCACTAACCATCACCCTGTTGTCTCCCACAGACTGGTTCATCATAACTTATCACAAAGTAGAATGTGCAGTGTTTCTTCTCTGAAGCTTTGTGTTTATTTGAGCTGCTGCCTGTGACCACATCTCCAAGGTGAATGATTTCACCTTTTATTTAAAAATAATAACACATTATTTTCCTATTTCCTGATTCTGAGATCATGACTGCTACCAGTTTTGTTCTTCACACCTCTGCTGTGAAACAGCAAAGAGCAAATATAGGTTTGGAGGGTGTGAATCACAAACAGGAAAGTGGACGACAGAGCTGCTCGCTGCTATTATCTTTAACATATCAACAAGGTACCAAACAAACAGTGTCATTAACCACAGAAGATCACACTCATGACAAACCTCCACAGCATCAGTTCATTGTTTTACTAAAATCAACAAAATGTTTCTGTTGTTTTTCTGTTTAATCAATACACATGTATATACAAAATGTAAATCAAACATGATTTCTCTCATTACTCTTTTGGCATTAACTAACTCTATTAACTAGTTGTATGTTTGTACACTTTGCTTCTTTAGTGTTAGACCAGGACAAAGACAGAGAAAACAGCTGTAGCTTTTTCTTTGCTTTGATGTTTTTAATGACTATCTGTTTATAACTGACATCTTCTGTCCTCACTGTTGAGTAAACTGCAGCTGGATCAGTCTCTGCAAAATAAAATACACACCATTTTTGTATAGTAGTGGACCTGTGGCTTCCTGCACTTGTACCTGTGAGATGTGGACTTTGATGACACTGTTGTCCAGTCTTAATGTAGCTTGTGTAGTAACTGATCGTCGAAGCTTCTCACCGTTAACAGTGTTTTAGAACTTTTATTAAAAAGAGAACAAATGAAATCAGTCCCTGCATGTCGTGAGGCCCAAACACAAACAGCTAAGCTGAAGCCTAAAACCCAAGTCTGAACCTCTAAAGGCTTTGGGACGTCCTTCAACGTGCAGGACTGAACAACTTGAGGTGTGAGTGAGGATCGAGGAACAATCAGCTCTGTTTGAGAACTGGGATCAGCTCATTGATCACAGTGGATCAGTTCAGAAGTGATGCTGCGTGGTGACTCCAGTGATGACATCATCATAGTCATCAGCCAATCCCTGCTCAGTTGGGGTGGGCGAGGTTGTCACCATGGAGACGGGCAGATGATTTCCTACAGTCATTAGAGGAAAGAAAGTAGAAGTAAAGTAAATGTATCAACAGTTAAAAAATGAAAAGTTCTGTTAGAGACAATTGTGGTTGATGAGTGTTACCTGTGGGTCTGTGTCCATATAGAGACACCATGAGGACAGTGGAGATGAAGTATGGACAGAACACCACCAGGTGGAGGAGCAGAATGAACCGAAGTTGGAGGGAGGTGGAGACAGGAAGTGTTGTTGTAGTTTTACCTGTAGAGAGAATCACCTGTTCAGGTGAACATGTGGATGAAATAAGTGTTGAAATCAAAGTGAAGCTCCTGACCTGTGACGTAGATCCAGCTGGGTGGAGACTCTCCATGACTGCTGATGTGACACATGTAGAGGCCTTCATCAGACTTGGTAACATGGTGGATGGTCATGTGACCTGTAGGCTCAGTCCTGATGAGGGAGCCATCTTTATAGAAATCAGCTGGGAGCTTGGAGGGAGGCCTCTTTGTTTGACAGTGCAGAGAGACATCATGTCCCTCCATCACAGGGAGGACAGGACTCTGCAGGATCACTGCTCCACCTCAACACAGAGACAAACTACAGCATTTCATCCATTTCCACACAGCTTCATCAACACTAACTCCACAGTCTGATCTTACCAGTGACAGTGATGTTGATGCTGTTACTGGTTGATCCGTCTCTGGACTCACACCAGTAAACTCCACTGTCCCATAGGATGATGGTGCTGATGTTACAAGAAGATCCAGTTTGTTTTCCCCAGATGTCACACTGACTCCTGGTGTCTCTGCTTGTGTTTCTCCTCAGTGTCCATCCAGCAGAGCTGTCGTCCTCCTCACAGCTCAGAGAGACAGAATCATCTTTAAACAGCTGAGAGAAGCTGGGACTCACAGTCAGACGAGCTGGAGAAAGATTGAATTCATTCTGAGCAAAACATAATGTTCTATAATATAACACTTTGTTTACAAAAATGTTCAGGTGCTGCATAAAATGTTAAGAAACAGAATATGGTAATTTAATAATATTTAACTGAAATACTACAAAGATAATAAATAAATAATGCATTAGATAGATAGATACTGAAATGTTACTGGAACGTGATGCCAGCAAATGACAACTATAGGCAGCAATAAAAAATTTGTATTGGACTGTGGAAACTTTGTCTTAGGCTGAAAATGATTAACCAGGACCGGGTGACTAATATATATATATGCATAATATATATATAAATTGAAGATATATTTATATTTAAGAGCTTCAGATGATCAGAGAAGAAGTTTACTGACCTTGGTTTGTTGTGAAGCAAAACAGAGAGATAACAACTAAAGAGACAAAAGAGTCAGGATGGTTTGAACTGGACAAATGAGACGAGTCGAATTCAGAGGAGAAACACTTCAATTATCACAATAATAGGAATAATATGAATTATACACATATTTATTTAAGAAAAACAACATAAAGTGAATAATAGCTAAAATATTCATACAGAGCCATAAATATATCACTGTCTCAAACGAGCAGACATTACATGGACGATGATTTTGATGATCATGATTTTTAGTTGGCTTCTTTATTTAACATTAGTTTATGTTTCATACTCGTCATAAACATTTCTGTTACTCTACAAAATGTCAAAGAGACACAAAGAACAAAGAGCAGCATCACATTTTAAGTGAGACTGTAAAATAATATGGACATAAAGTTTGGACTTGTTTGAAGCTGCTGAATGAGACAGTTTAGATAAAAATGTGCATTTGACTCCACGTGGGCTGAAAGTGACAAATGATTCTCTAACTTTTCTGTTCAGGGATCAGAGCCTGTGAGTTCTAATGTTGGTCAGAGAACAAAGAGCTTTTTCCTGTTCAGGTTTCACCTTTAGCTTCAGTTTGATCAGCAAATGTCCTGATGAGGATCTGTCTTCTTCTGTTCCTATGTCTCCATTTATCTGACCTCATGCTGAAGGTCTCATAGTTTAAATTGTACTTACAGAGCAGCCGCTGAAGAGACGTTCGCTGCATTGTTCCACTTGGTGACATGAGAGCAACGCGTGTGATCACACTTCCTCCTTCTTTGTACATGTTGGTGGTTTGTTTTCTCTGCAGCAGTTGGTATGAAAGAGCTCATTACGTTTGTCATCAGTTTATTCTGAATTCAGGAAGAGTTTCAGGCCTTTATTGATCCACACTGATCAGATTTTCATAAGAAGTCTCACTGCTTTGTGATCTGATTTCTGTTTTCTACTATTCAGTGAAAACTGAAATCTGTCATTTGTGAAGTTGGTTAAATTTATTGATAAAAGTCATTGTATAAAAACAGATCTGCTTTGAACAGAGTTTAAATTCTGAGGCAGACAAGAACCTCCCATCTTGAAAACATCAGACTGGACTTTGTGAAGAATGTGAGGAGCTGGAAAAAGAAGAACAAGTGTTAAACTGTAGAAAACAAGGATTGCTAAGTGTGGGGTTAAAGGTCATGTTGGAGCCAATAAAATCAATGTAAAGGCGCGTTATTCATTTTGAATAATAGAACAGGACTGATCTCAAGAATAGAACAATATAGAACATGTAGGGAGAGAGTTAAACCAGAAGATGGCAGTAATGTAACACACGGTCCTGACTGAAAAAGCGCACGTACTCTGACGTCACGGCGTAACTGCGCGAAGAAACTGAAACGTCACTTCCTTCTTTGGAGCGTAACTACGCAGTAGCTGAATCACGTTAAACTAAGGTCCAACTAGTTTTATCTTGTTTTCACTAAGAAATGATTCTTCCATCACAGTAGGAGCCAGAAGAAGTAAAGGATGTCTTCTTCTAAATGGACCTTCTGTGTGTGTCTCCTCACATGTCTCCTGAACGCGTCTGTCTCTGAAGGTAAGCTGGGTCAGTGGACAATCTGCTGTAGGTCCAAACATTTCCTGAAAACAACAGGTTTGTGGTAGAGAGGAGAATTATGCCTCTGTTTGTTTTTAAGGGCTCATCGTTCAGTTGTTTCTGTTTTTATTAAGGGTGGGTGTCACTAGGTTTATCTAAATAATTTAAAAAATTGATATGTTAGGGTCAGATTCATATTAGATTTATGCTTAAGCATCCTATTAATTTATTAAACAATAAAATAATAAAACAACGACTCGAATGTTGGACTCAGATCACTTTTTGTTTCATGAGTCATCCAGTATCGCATGGTTTACTTCCTTTACTTCCCCCACTCTTGTGTTCAGTTGTTTTTTTTAATACACTGAGAAAAGGTCCACTTCAGGTCCACTGAACATCATAGCTGAACCTGGACAAACTGTCACTCTGACATGTCGAGTTACCATCAAGAACCCGGTCACAGTGGTAGAGTGGAGGAGACCTGACCTGAAGTCTGGTTATGTCTCCTTTTACCGGAGTGGAGAGTCGGATCCAGACATGCAGCATCTGTCTTTTAACAACCGAGTGGAGATGAAGGACAAACATCTGAAGGACGGAGACGTGTCTGTGATTCTGAAGAACGTCACCATCAATGACACTGGAACATGAGTGTTATGTGGCTGAGAAAGGAAGCAGATCTCAGCTCATCACCACCATCAACCTGACAGTTGCAGTCTCAGGTAAGTGTGTGTGTGTGTGTGTGTGTGTGTGTGTGTGTGTGTGTGTGTGTGTGTGTGTGTGTGTGTGTGTGTGTGTGTGTGTGTGTGTGTGGATCAGAGGTGAAGCTGCTTCCTGGTTGTTGATGTGAGAGTGAACCATCACAGATCAGATGTTTGTGTTTTCTAAAGATGTTGCTGATGAGACTTTGTAGCAAACAGCTGCTATGAGTGATGTGATCAAAGTGCAGTAGATAATGTCTGACAGGAGTTTGAAGAGGAAATGGATTCATCACCTACCTGACACCTCACATCTCATTCTCTTCTCACAGGGGAGGGAGCTGGAGACACTGAGGACAGAGGAAAGCATGGACATGTTGCACTGGTAGTTGTTACAGTGCTTGTTGTTGTTGGTAGTTTTATGATCTATAGAAGATGCAAAAGACTCAATTAGCAGAATCACCAATGATGAAGCAGCTGATCATGAGCTCTAAGATTTGAATCCTAAACCTTGAAGTGAAACTGAAGGAAGAGGAAGAAGAACCCCCAGTGGAGACATGAGTTATCTTCTCCAAATTTCATGATGGTGTTGGAGCTGGGCCAAATATGTAATATGTCTATCTAAATATGTTCAGGCTATTACGACTCGAGATCAAACTGCAGTGACAGTGGCCGAGCCACCTGTCAAAAATTGGTTGTATGTTTTTGGAGTCCCTCGCCAGATACATTCTGACCAAGGACACTGTTTTGAAGCTAAAGTTATACAGCAGTTATGTTGTATGTATAATATTGCAAAAACTAAAATAAAACCATATCGACCTCAAGGCAATGGGCAATGTGAGAGATTTAATAGAATTTAATAGAATGACTTGCTTCGCACACTACCACACGGTAAGAAAAAGCAATGGACATCGCATCTGCCTAAAGTATTGTTTTCCTATAATACCACCAAACACCAATCCACAGGACATTCACCATACATGTTGATGTTTGGACAAGAACCACGACTGCCCATTGATGGTTTATTGGATGTTGCAGGGCAACCAAAAGTAAAAACAGTTGAGGAGTGGATAGCCACCCATCAGCATGACTTGGCCCATGTGTACCTGGGAGCTCAACAGCGACTTCAAGTAGCTGCAGATCGGCAAGCGAGGCAGCACAATGTGAAGGTTAAACAAGATACTTGGCAGCCCTGGCAGTTGCTGTTCTGTCGTGACAACAGCTATCGAGGACGCCATAAGATACAGGACCATTGGAGCCCAGTGTTGTATAAGGTGGTGCAGAGTCCAAAAACTTGAAGCCCAGTGTGCACTATTATTCGTGCTGATGGGGAGGGGATGCTGAAGAGGATGCATTGTTCGGAGCTCCGTCCAGCACTAGGTAAACAAAATGTCATATCAACTGCTGACCCAGGCCTCCGTAAAGACTTGTTAGATGTTGATGATGATTTTTCTCAACCATCTGTGGTTGTAGAAATATTTCAGGATCCTGAGAATAGTAGGCCAGAAATATCTGACCGTTCTCCATCAGTACATAACCAGACGGATGTTGGGAGTGGATCTATTGCAGAAGGACCACGGCGTTCATTAAGAACTACAGCAGGTCAACATAGTAAGCTTCACCACCTCCCAAAGTCAACCATCCCTCACATATATCAGAGCTATGTGTCTGTCCCTTTCTTATTTAGGCCCTGGCCTTAAGGTCCATCGTCGGGACGCCGATTTAATTTCTTGGGTAGATTGTGGCAGGTAGACTAGGACTCGGGTGGTGGCAATAGAGAAGCAGCAGCCAATGAGAGAAACGGCAAACTGATTAAGAGAGAAATGTGACGCAGGTGTGAGAAGCTGGCTGCTGCTCATTCTGCTGTGACTGTTGAGATGTTTCTGTTTATGGTTTTAGTAAGTTACATTTTATATTTTAGTGTTTTGTATTTTGATCTATGTAGTGGAAGCAGGTGCTTAAATGTCCTGAGATACTGTTTTATAACTTAAGTGGGTCTGCAATAACTTTTAGAGGTCAACGGGTGGAGCAGTCTTATCACCTGCTGTAAGGTATATTGGTATATTTGAAGTTTACTGTTGTACTGCATGTTTAGTGTTTGTATGGTTTGTTGTGTGGTTACTTCACATTTAGGATACTTCCAGCCCCCTGCCAGTGGGTGCTTGGTCTCCTGAGACTGTACAATAGTAGGAAGGAAAGGGGGCTGTTAGTGCAGCTCAGAGCCTTTTCCAATTCCATGTTTTAATAATCTGTGTCTCAAAACTGAGTTTACTGAAGTAAAGTACAAGTACCTGTGGATTTTTCCAGCACGGTAGGAGTCAGAAGCAGAAAAGGATGTCTTCTTCTAAATGGACCTTCTGTGTGTGTCTCCTCACTGGTCTGTCTCTGAAGGTAAGCTGGGTCAGTGGACAATCTGCTGTAGGTCCAAATATTTCCTGAAAACAGAAAGAGGAACCACGTTAACTGTGTCTCAGTGACACACAGCTCCGAGTTTATTCAGAGTGTTAAACTTAATGTTACTGCAGCACAAAGAAAAACTCTGAAGAGGAAATGGATTAATCACCTACCTGACACCTCACATCTCACATCTCACATCTCATTCTCTTCTTCCAGGTGGAATCAAAGAAGGGGGAGTCAAAAATGGACATGTTAGACTAATAGCTAGTATTTCAGTTGTTGTTGTTGCTGCTGTTTGGTGTGTGGATCTTCAGTCAATGTAAAAGACACATGAAGAAGAGTTCATCCCCTCCTCATGAAGCAACTCTACACCAGCCGTCCTGAAACATCCATTATCTGTAACCAACACCAATTTGTGGGAATTGAACTTTATTATCATTACACCCAGTCCTAAACCTGAAATGAAAATAGAGGAGGAAGAGGAGGACGAAGAAGAACCCCCACTGGTGACATGAGGTATCTATTGGAAACTTCATGATGGTGTTGTAGCTGTGTGTTGTTGGACCAGAGAAAGACCAGTTCATGAGACGTGAGGAGACGCACACAGAAGGTCCATTTAGAAGAAGACATCCTTTTCTTCTTCTGGCTCCTACCATGAATTATTTTTTAGTGGTAACAACAAATATAAAAACTAATTGGACCTTAGTTTAACGTGATTCAGCTGCTGCATAAAGTTCTGCTCAATACAGTCGAAAAAGAACTATGGATGTTGTTTGCATTAAATGGAGCTTCTGTGTGTGAAACTATGAAATCATTTTAATTTTATTGACAAGACAGTTTGATTGAATTAATATTATATATTATGATTTTAAAGTTACAAAATAGAGCTAATTGAAACCAACATAACAAACTCCTTTAAAATGCAAAGGTTTGTACCATGTAAAGAATGTGCCAACACGCTTTCTGTATTTTTGGTCCCACATGAACATTGCATATGGCACCATTTCAAAATCTGGGCCATAAGCACTTTGCAACATGTAATAGAATCATGTTGAATCCACTGCCGTCCACTTATTAATCAGGAGCAGCAATGTTACTCACGTCTTAAATGCACAAAAATGTTTATGTAATTTAAAAAGCAATTATTGGTAATTTGTTTTGTTCTTTATTATTAGTTTGTAATTATTTACACTTTACCTTTTTATATTGATGGGGGCAGCTATAGCTCAGTTGGTAAAGGCAGTTTCTTACGGACCACAGGGTGAGTGGTTCGATCCCTGGTGCTGGCTATATGTCGAAGTGTCCCTGGGCAAGACACTGAACCCCTAACAGCTCGTTCCCCTCCCCAGCAATGCAGTGCCGGTCCAAGCCTGGTAGAAATTGGGGAGGGTTGCGTCAGGAAGGGCATCCGGCGTAAAAACTGTGCCAAATCAACATGCGGACAATGATCCGCTGTGGCGACCCTGAACGCACGGGATAAGCCGAAAGGAGAGTAGTAGTACCTTTTTATATTGATAGTTGTTTTTATTCTTGGTTTGGATTTATGTTTGCTTTGCTGGTAACTTAATAGCAAAATATTGTAATGGCTTCGTTAGCTAACCAGCTAGTGGATACAGGAAAATAGTTCTGTGGGTTTAAGGTGGGTTAAATATATATAGAAATGTGTGTTTGTGTCAGAACAGTGCTCTGTGTTTCTCATAGTCTGGTGGAGAATAAACTGTGTGATATTGGATATTGGTGGTGGTTTTTCTTTTACTGTGGTTTGATTTGCATGTTTTTTCTAAAGTCTGAGATAAAGTCGTTCAGACTGAATACAGGCTGTAGCAGCTGAGGAGAACCTGCACTTGCACTGGTCAAAGCCAAACTGGAAGTGAGTTGTGTGTTCAGAGATGTGAGCTCCACCTGCCCCCCTCCCATGAGCAATGCTGAGGATTCCTACACACTTAGAAACACTTAGAAACTTTAAAGCAGAAACTTATTGAGTGGTGGAGAGAACTGTCTAACATGTGGACCCAAAGTCTCCCTCTGGTGACTGTGAAGGACTGAGCTTTAGAGATGAGATTTTGGATTTGCCTAAGATTTATTTGAGGACATTGACGCTTTCAGGTAGAAATCCCAGACATATAAGTGATCAGATCGTGAAACACTTACAAACTTACAAACCCAAGATCGGGACAAACTGTGGAGAAAAATGGCTTCAACTTCACTAAACCTCCTTCACCTGTAATGTTGGATGCATACTGCTGGTGAGGACATTGGATTAAGCTCCTGTGAATTTGCTTGGAGGAGATGTTGTGTGGAAATGGGAGTGTGAAGCTGCACACTGCCTGTGACTGTGGCTGAGGACTAGGATGACATCTTTATGAACCCAGCTGAGATGTGGACTTTAGGACCGCTAATCTGCTAGATGCATCACTCCCTGTGTGTTTACCTTATTGCCCTCTCTGATATTTAAAGACTGAGTCTAAAGCCCAGCTAGAAACAGCCAGGGAAGGTCAGAATAAGCCCTGTAGTTAAACCCATCCCATGTAGTGATATGATGAAGAAAACAGGAAAGTGAATCCAGACTAGTGCATCCACTCTGAGTTTGAAATGTTTGAAATGAGCTAAAGCTCCTTAACTGTTCATGTCCATAGAGATGATTTTCCCTGCATTGACACCACTGGGGTTTTTTAATCTCTGTGCTCCCAGTGAAATAAATCAAATGAAATGATCTTAATTGAACTGTAAGTGAAGAAATGAGACATCTGCATTGAAGCTTTTTGACAATTGTGAATAGTTAAACAAATATAGTTTTATATGTAGGACATGTAGGACATGCCCTTTTCTTCTTAAAGAGAACCCAGCAGTTCTTTCATAGACTTGTTGACCAGGTTCACCTGTCAGCACACCTGGTCCAGCAAGACCCAATGTGGATCAGCCAGATGTGAATTACACTGAGCTCAGTCTGCTCCACCCTGCTGCTCTGTCTTTCCTGTGGCTGCAGTGCTGTGAGCACCGCTGGTTGTATTTTGTGTACTGTGTCTTTAATATGTCTTAAATGACGTCGTCTTTTTGTTTGGCTTCTGACTTTTCCACATCACGTTGTTCTGAGAACATGAGAAAACTCATCATAAAGCTGGTATTGTATTAGTTGTGATTTTGTAGCTGTTTGAATTTGACCTCATTGACTGTTTGAATTTTGTTTGTTTTTTGACACTGAGACATGTCTTTACTCCTCCGTCCTTGTGTCTTGCTGCTGCTTTAAACCAAAAAGCCCATTTGAACCTGTGTGTTTTATAAGATTGTAGATGAAGCTCAGGGTGCAGAGGCAGCTGGGATCATGTTGTTCTCTGTGTGTGTGTCAGCACAGACTCAGACCAAAGTTATGTACTTGAGTAAAGATTTAAAGTAATCTTTTCGTCGTAATAATCATCGTTGTTTTTTAACATAGATGGGTTTAGTTTAGAAGTCTGTTCTAATACAAACTGTAGCTGAACTGTTGAATTTCCTGGAAGAAAAACTGACAAACATGAGCTGACTGACTTGTCTTTATATTTGTACAGGAGGATTTATTAATGTTATTTTATTGATAAAGATCATTGTTTGAACACAGATCTGTTTTAACCACAGTTTAAATCCCATCTTCATCTGCACTTATGTTTCAGACAGATGTCTTTCGTCTTCCTGTGCAGTTTGAACAGGGACATACTGATGAATGTTGTGAGTAAATGTTGTGATATTTACTTGTATAGTTTCATAAACAAGTAAAAACTGAAAAAATGTGATTATATTTTATACATTAATATGTAAATCAGACCCTGAGGGAATTTGCAACAATAAACTCAGCTGTGAATTCTGTGACCTTTAAAATAAAAACATTGCAACTATGTTTTTTTTCCTTGATTTCTTGGAGGCTTTGGTTGAGGTTGAGATTAATGTTCTGGCAAGTGTTTATTACATAACAAGTATATTTTGGTTTATTACATTTTATTTTAATCACTTTATTTTGAAGGGGTTGTGGGCGTTACTTCCTGTACAGCCTGAAAACTCTCAGCTTTGTTTGGAGGATCATTTTACGCAGCAGCTGAATCATGTTAAACTAAGGTCCAACTAGTTTTTCTCTTTGTTGTTTTCACTAAGAAATAATTTTTCCAGCACAGTAGGAGCCAGAAGAAGAAAATGATGTCTTCTTCTAAATGGACCTTCTGTGTGTGTCTCCTCACATGTCTCTTGAACTGGTCTGTCTCTGAAGGTAAGCTGGCTCAGTGGACAATCTGCTGTAGGTCCAAACATTTCCTGAAAACAGAAAGAGGAACCACGTTAACTGTGTCTCAGTGACACACAGCTCCAGGTTTATTCAGAGTGTTAAACTTCATGTTACTGCAGCACAAAGAAAAACTCTGAAACATGTTGGTTCAGAGTTTTTCTTTAAGAAAAACATGACATCACACTGCAAAGTGTTAGATTTTTATTTTTACTGTAGATATCACAATATCAAAATAGTGAATTTGACATTCAATGACCCCATTTGAGGACAGATTTCATCATAAATTCAGCAGCTGTATGTCTATAAATAGAGCATTAGTCCGGGGGTTTTTACTCGCGAGTGCAGAGTGCAGATCTCGGTAGACAGGCCAAACATGCCAAAGACTAAAATTACTGTGTACCTGCTCACTTTGACTACTGCTAATGCATCAAACAAATCTTAAAATAAAACCATGGAGGGAGAATCAGACAATATGTCTGCTGGATTAGTGACGAGATTCATGTCTCACTATTGGTTCTTTTAATAAAAAAACTAAATACTTTGTTACTTTCCACCACCGGTGGGTCATATGATTGATGTAGTTTCTAAAAGCTCCACCTGGTGGATTCAGAGCCATTGTTGTACATAAAGCCCTGTTGGATTAATCAGAGAACATCTGCTGTTAATGTCTTTGACAGTAAATCCTACTAGAAGTCAAAGGTACTGGTGAATCAGTATCCTGGACAAAATCTACCGCATGAAGACAAAACAAAACTCCAGCCAACTCTGTGAAGAGATGATTGAAAATCAGAAGTCAGAGGATGGAGAGTTTGTTGAAAACAGCTGTTTGAGGGATCAAAGTTCAGTAGATGATGTTAGACATCTTCTCTTTCTTGTACTTGCGTCTCATGACACAGAAACACTTCTTTTCATTGGACTTTGCTTTGATATTTTCTCCTTGACATTGATTTTTGACGCCCTGTACTTCAATTGTAAGTCGCTGAGGATAAATTCGTCTGCTAAATGTAAAGTTTTACTGATGTTTGCTTTGTGTTTTCATCTGGATTTTATGGTTTTTGTTCAGACCATCAACAGATCACAGTGAAGACTGGAGATGATGTTACTCTTCAGTGTCTGGATCACAGAGGTGGAGACATCAAACTGTTAGAGTGGATGAAACAGGACCTGGAGGAAGACGTCTTTGTTTTTAGACATGGGAACATGTCTAAAGACCTCCAGCATCCATCTTTTATCAACCGAGTGGAGCTAAAAGATCCAGAGATGAAGGACGGAGACGTTTCTTTGATTCTGAAGAACGTCACGGTCAATGACGCTGGAACATATGAGTGTTATGTTAGAAAAAGCAACACACAACCACCACCTCAGCTCATCAGCAACATCACAATAACAGTCATTGATTCAGGTGTGTGTGTGTATGTGTGTGTGCGTGTGTGTGTGGATCAGAGGTGAAGCTGCTTCCTGGTTGTTGATGTGAGAGTGAACCATCACAGATCAGATGTTTGTGTTTTCTAAAGATGTTGCTGATGAGACTTTGTAGCAAACAGCTGCTATGAGTGATGGGATCAAAGTGCAGTAGATAATGTCTGACAGGAGTTTGAAGAGGAAATGGATTCATCACCTACCTGACACCTCACATCTCATTCTCTTCTCACAGGTGGTGAAGCTGGAGACATCAGTGATGGAGGAGACAAGGATGGACGTCTTAGACTGTTAGTATTTATGACTCTTGTTGTTGTTGGTGTTGTTTTTTGATCTATAGAAAATATCATCAACGTCCTGCTGATGAAGCAGCTTACTATGAGCTCCAAGATTTGACTCCAGAATCTGACGAGAAACTGAAGGAAGAAGAGGAGTGGAGACATGAGTGGATGTCTCAGAGCAGTATGCAGTGTGTCCTTCTGTCACCTGTTGGTATTTGCTATGGCAACATTCGACAATTACTGGTCACAGACACCTCGAGTATAATCACTAAAGACGTTTCCAGATCCAGGATGTGGTTAAGGGTTTTATTTTCTTTCAGCAGAGAAGTTCACCAACAGAGTCTCAAGCCTCCATCCAGTGCAGTTCTAAGGAATTAACATGTCAAACATTACTTTATATCCTCCTGTTGCTGGGCAGAATCCTCTTTACCCCCCAGGCTGCTGCCTCCAACATACGTTAAACACATAGGAATCTGCTGTAACTTGGAGACGTCTCCGTGTGGACAGTCTACCATATAGCTGACCTTGAGCACTTCCACAGACACTTATCAGAACAAAACATGTATATGAAGAAAGTCGTGACAGCTCCCACAATATGACATAAAAACAGAAACAAAAGCTGCAGTGTGGATTTAACTCAGTCAGTCTCAGTGACAGTTAAACTGAGTGAAACCTGCACTGACACTTTTGAATTCTGTTTTTTTATTCAGTCTCTTCCTGTCTCACACTCCAGTAATATGACTTGTTGTTGATGTCTGTCAATAAAGGCCATAAATTATTGCTATTATTTATTGTATTATTACTATTATTTTCAGGGCGTGTAGCAGCTCTGCCTCCAGCAGGTGGCGCCCTAGGTGACCTCCTATATGACTTTTGCTGGTGCATATAACAAAATATTGCTACAAGAGAACCTCATATAGCTTCAACCCATCACTTATGTGTATTACCATTAATTATTGAAGCCCCCCCCCCAAAAAAAAGAAAAAGAAAACACAAGGCAGCACTGCTCCACAGAAAGAAACAGGGAGAAAAACATTGGTTGAGTACTTTTACTTTTAATACTTTAAGCAAAACATAAATCATGTACTTACTTAAGTGGAAATATCAGTAGATACTAGTACTGGAGTAAATATTTGATATTTTTGGAATATTTTCTTTTTATGTTTTTTATTTTATTACATCATTTTAATTCATTTAACTTTATTTTATTCAGTTTTAAACTTATTATGACAATGTTGTGGGTAACTGTGGTTCAGGAGATAAAGCTGACTGAACATCTCCTCTGATCCACAGGTGTTTTTGATCAAGACACTGAACCACAAGTTGCTCCTGGTTTGACTTTAACTCACTTTGGATAAATGTATCAATGACTAAATGGAATTCTGAAGCTCTTCTTGGCCTTTGTTTAACTTTGAATAAGCTCTGTTATCCTCTGTACTACAGTGGATGAGTGGAGGCATCAGTCAGAGGAACTGTGTGGTTCAGGATGTACAGTGGGTTGAGTGTGTTTGCATTTGTAACCAGGTCGTGAAAATCACCTGTATCCTGTCAACTGGATTTTGTGTTGCTGCAGTTGCTGAGTTTCAACAGCAGAGGGCAAAGTCTCACAGTGAGCACAGAGGTGTATTCAGGTGAAGGGCTGCAGGGAAAATACAGGAAGTGAAACATTACACGCTCACCTAGTAGAAATGACCACAGCTAGAGACGCAGTGTAAATGCTTGTGCATCAAAGACACTGCTCCAGTATTGGAATCAGACCATGTGAATATGATGATGTGCTGCCACCTGCTGGATAATTCAGGTAACAGCTCCACAGGTAACAGGTCACTTTTTAACAGCAGTTTGACTGAGAAAACCAACTCAAAGGTCCCAGGAGCAGCTGACATCTTTAGGCTGAGTTCATGGTCCCAGTAAGAGCTAGAACAGAGTTGAATGTCCAGACTGAAAAAAAATACAGAAATAAAAGACACTTGGCTACTAAATATGTTTTGAGCAGTTTGTGTGTTGTGGAAAATCCTTCACATGCTGCCTGCACAGTAAAGAATAGACCTACATGTTCCCTCATCAATGATCAAGAAGAGTCTTCGTGACCAGTTGATTCACCACAAGATGCAAACTCCAGTAACTTTTGAACTTCTACAGGTTTTCTGCACTGAAGAGGTGTGAATGTGTCAACCACAAACAAAAAAGAACAAGTCAAATTTTCCATTTACGACAGAGCTGCTTGTTTCTATTATCTTTAACATATCAACAAGGTACCAAACAAACAGTGTCATTAACCACAGAAGATCACACTCATGACAAACCTCCACAGCATCAGTTCATTGTTTTACTAAAATCAACATGAAGCTTCTGTTTTTCCAGTTTCCAGAGTTTAAAAAATATATACATATATAGAAAATGTAAATTTATTAAGGTAGAAATCATTTTGTGTGATTTCTCTCACTACTCTCTTAGCATTAGCTAACTGTGTTAACTATTTATATGTTTGTACACAGTTTGTGGTTTTGACTGACAGCTGCTCTGCTATAAACCTTAAAGACATAACACACAACAACATGATATTTTCAGTAGGTGATGGATCTTAAAGTATGTTTGTCTCTAATCTCCCTTTGTTTTCCTCCAGTTAATAGTATGATATCATCATTGTGTCGGCTGTAAAGCGTCTCTACACACTGTAGCTTATAAAGCATGTTAACGTGCTGATGTCAGCATTGAGCATCATGGCTGCAGAGTCCTGCTTTGGTGTTTGACCAGGACAGAGACAAAGAAAAGCAGCTGTACCTTTTGTCTTTGCTTTGGTGTTTTTAATGACTATCTGTCCATAACTGACGTCTTCTGTCCTCACTGCTGAGCAAACTGCAGCTGGATCAGTGTCTGCAAAATAAAATACACAAAGTACTTCACTGCAGGTACTACACATGGTACAGTAGTAAAGCTGCTGTTAGTGTCAGGAAGTGGAAAACTGTCCTGTGGTCGGACATTTAAAGTTTGACATTCTAAATGGAAATCATGACGCTGCGTCCTCCAGAGGGACAATATGACTTGTTATCAGTGCACAGTTCAGCAGCTGTGATGATGTGGGGGGACATTAGTGCACACAGCACATGGGAAAGTTACACATCTTTCTCCATTAACGCTGACATCAGTCTGACCATTTGAGAACAGGGCAGATCTAGAAATATTTACTGGGGCACCAGCTGAAACCAGAGTGGTACTTTTGAAAAACCCTTTAGAAGATTTACATTTGGTAAAAAAAAATCTATATTAATATTAATAGTGTTTTATCAGAGTCAGAAATACATAACTTCTCTACCATTTTTTACTCCAAATAATTATAAACAAATAACAATAAACAGCTGGGGGGGCGTATAAATCCATCCATCGCATAATCTGCCTGATCTCAACTGTTTCAAGAAATAAAGCTGCAATAACATCTTCTTCTTTTCCTTTGTTCTGTTCCCTTTCAGGTGTCACCACAGCGAATCAAGTGCCTCCATTTAACTCTGTCCTCTGCATCCTCTTCACTCACACCAACTAACTTCATGTCCTCTCTCACTACATCCATAAATCTCCTCTTTGTTCTTCCTCTAGACCTTCTGCCTGGCAGCTCCAACCTCAGCATCCTTCTACCGATATATTCACAGTTTCTCCTCTGAACATGTGCAAACCACCTCAGTCTGTCCTCTCTGACTTTATCTCCAACACATCTAACATGAACTGTCCCTCTGATGTCCTCATTCCTGATCCTGTCCATCCTCGTCCCTCCCAAAGAGAACCTCAACATCTTAAGCTCTGCTACCTCCAGCTCTGCCTCCTGTCTTTTCTTCAGTGCCACTGTCTCTAAGCCGAACAACATCTCTGGTCTCAACACCGTCTTGAACATCTTTCCTTTCATTTTTGCTGATACTCTTTTATCACACAACACACCTGACACTTTTCTCCACCTGTTCCAACCTGCCTGCACTCGCCTCTTCACCTCTTTTCCACACTCACCGTTGCTCTGAACCGTTGACCCTAAGTACTTAAAGTCCTGCACCTTCTTCACCTCTGCTCCCTTTAACCTCACTGTTCCACCTGGGTCCCTCTCATTGACACACATGTATTCTGTCTTGCTGCGGCTAAGCTTCATTCCTGTTTTCCAGATCAGGCCTCCACCTCTCTAGATTTTCCTCCACCTGCTCCCTGCTCTCACTACAAATCACAATGTCATCTGCAAACATCATAGTCCATGGAGATTCCTGTCTAACCTCATCTGTCAGCCTGTCCATCACCAGAGCAAACAAGAAGGGGCTCAGAGCTGATCCTTGATGCAGACCCACCTCCACCTTGAACTCCTCTGTCACACCTACAGCACCTCACCACTGTCTTACAGCTCTCATACATGTCCTGCACCACTCTAACATACTTCTCTGCCACTCCAGACGTCCTCATACAATACCACAGCTCCTCTCTCTGCACCCTGTCATACGCTTTCTCTAAATCTACGAAGACACAATGCAACTCCCTCTGACCTTCTCTGTACTTCTCCATCAGCATCCTCAAAGCAAATACTGCATCTGTTGTTCTCTTTCTAGGCATGAAACCATATTGCTGCTCACAAATGTTCACCTCTGCCCTTAGCCGAGCTTCCACTACTCTTTCCCACAACTTCATTGTTTGGCTCATCAGCTTTATTCCTCTGTAGTTGCCACAGCTCTGCACATCTCCCTTGTTCTTAAAAATTGGTACCAGTACACTTCTCCTCCAGTCCTCAGCATCCTCTCACTCTCCAAGATCTTGTTAAACAAACTAGTCAGAAACTCTACTGCCACCTCTCCTAGACACTTCCATACCTCCACAGGTTTGTCATCAGGACCAACTGCCTTTCCGCTCTTCATCCTCTTCAACGTCCTCCTCACTTCACTCTTACTAATCTTTGCTACTTCCTGCTCCACACCAGTCACCTCTTCTACTCTTCGTTTCCTTTCATTTTCCTCATTCATCAACTCTTCAAAGTTCTCCTTCCATCTTCCCATCACACTCCTGGCACCTGTCAATACATTTCCATCCTTATTGTAGCTACACTGGTCCAAAGAAATACTGCCCACGCATCATACAGATGTCTTTTAAGAATTTATTTTCCGCTCTCTCTCTCTCTCTCTCTCTTCATTTGACACCGTGAAAACTACAAGAAATAAAAGAACATACAACTTTGAAATGAATACATGTTTTCCAGTCAAAATCTCTCAGGCTAGTGTTCGTACAAAAGCACATCGACATGAATACAGCACTGTTACCGTGTGCGCCTCTTGAACCAAGTGCAGAATAGTTCTTTTGGGGCCTCGTGTCTTTCCTCAGGATGCACGTTAGCTTGACCCATAATGCCACCGTGATGCCCCTCACCAACTCTAGTCACATGACCCGTCCATCAAAATAAAAGCTTTTACAAGCCCATTCAACTTCGACCAAACATTTTGTATTTCACAAAAATGTATTTACAAATAAATTTTAACAGTTGTATGTAATAAAATAATTCTGAACTTATGACAGAAACATAATAATAAACATGTCATTCAGACAGTTACACTCCCACCAAATTACTATGATTTATGACAACCTTTATACAAATATTTGAATAAATCTAGTAATTTCCAAATAGATGACATTTATATAACTCTTTAGGAAGAACTATTGCAGTTTTCAGATTAAGTCCCCTGAATTACATCTCAGTTGTTTTCCACAAGTACAACTAATTTGTGAATAGGACGTTCAAGGACAGATGGATTGACAAGTCTTTGACCATCTTCTCCTAATTCTCTGTTTCCTATTTGTACTGTGGCTTTTCGCACCAGACCATCTTCCTCCATGCGAGCATCAAGTACTCTTCCAAGCTTCCATTCATTACGAGGAACACCTTCTTCCTTGACAATGACAATATCTCCGATCTTCACATTTCGTCTTGGAGAGTGCCAGCGCTGTCTGAGAGTGAGGTTCACCAAATATTCTTTCCTCCACCTACTCCAGAATTGCTCTGCCAGATACTGAACTCTGCGCCACCTTTTCCTGGCGTACAGATCTTCAGCCACAAATTTTCCAGGTGGAGGCAGTGCGACAGAGGTTTTCATGGTAAGTAAAAGGTTTGGTGTAAGTGGTTCTAGGCTTTTGGGATCATTGAGGTTGTCAGTGGTGAGTGGACGGCTATTTACAATAGACATGGCTTCATAAAGGAATGTCCTCAAACAAGCATCATCCAGCCTTCCAGCACTCTGTGAGAGGGCCCAGCTTAGAACGCTCCTAACGGTCCTGATCTGGCGTTCCCACACACCTCCCATGTGGCTAGCATCAGGTGCGTTCATAATGAAATCACACTGCCTTTCTGCCATGTACGTACTTAGTATGTCTTTGTCTACTTCTTTTAATGCCTTTGCCAGTTCATTCTTTGCCCCAACAAAATTTGTCCCTTGATCAGATCTGATTTGTCTTACGGTCCCACGGATTGCAATAAAACAGCGCAAAGCATTTATGAAAGCATCAGTTGTTAGATCCTCCAACATTTCAATGTGAACAGCCCTTGATGATAAGCAGGTGAAGATTAGGCCATACCTCTTGTACTCCTTTCGACCTTGCTTAGTGTAGAGTGGTCCAAAACAATCCATCCCACAATAAGAAAATGGTGGAGAGGGATCAACACGATTAGCAGGTAAATCGGCCATCCTTTGCGTTTCTGTTGGCCTACGAGCTCTCCTGCATGCAACGCACTGTCTGAGGTAGTTGGTCACGACTTTACTGCCACCGACAATCCAGTAGCCATTTGCTCTGAGTTCATTAAGAGTTTGTCCTCTGCCTTGGTGCTGAGTTTTTCCGTGGAAGTAGTCTAAGATTAGGCGCGTAATCACGCCATCTTTTGGTAGGATTATTGGATGCCTCAGGTCAAGAGGTAAGGAAGCCCTTTTTAGGCGCCCTCCCACCCTAAGAATCCCACCCTGCAAAACAGGATCGAGCTGAAAAAGTTTGTTGCTATGAGGCAGCCTGCCTTGATTCTTTGACAGTATCTGCATTTCCTCTTTAAAGGCATCTTTCTGTGCCAGCTTTACAAGCACCAGACTGGCCTTTCGTCTATCTTCCACGGTTATGGGTTCAGCTGTTTTTAATCTTTTTACCAGCTGCTGGATCCGAGCGACAACGTTTAATGCTGTAGGCCATTTTGTGAACAGTTTAAACCTATCTATAAAACTTTCCTCTTTTACAGCTCTTGTTTGTAGTGCTTGTATTGTTCTGACTTCAGGATCACCTACCAGAAGCTCAGGAGTTGATTTTTGTGTAACAATTTCTCTTTCCCATAGGAACTTAGGACCAGTAAACCAATTTGAGCTAATTAGCTCATCCACTTTGAGGCCTCTGGAAGCATGATCCGCCGGGTTTTGATCAGTGTCAACATAGTACCACTGTGCTGGGTTAGTAGTTTCTCTGATCCTTTGGACACGATTTGCAACAAAAACATGAAACCTACGGGCCTCGTTGTTAATGTACCCTAAAACTACTCGTGAATCTGTCCAGAAGTATTCTTGGTCGATTTTTAACTCCAGCTCTTCCTTTAACATGCTGCTGATTACTGCTGAAACTACTGCAGCTGTTAACTCCAGCCTCGGTATGGTTACAACCTTTGTGGGTGCGACCCTTGCCTTACCGATAACTAAGGAGCAATGCACTTTGTCTTCACTCACAACTCGAATGTATGAGCACTGACCGTAACCTAGGCTACTTGCATCTGAGAAGTGATGCAGTTCAATTCTCTGAATTTTGCTTGATTCGAAAGGGACAAGGCATCTTGGGACCTGGAGTTGTTGCAGATTCTTCAGGTCTTGCAGCCAGCTCTCCCATTGAGGTTTTAATTCTTTACACAGTGGTTCATCCCATCCAATGCCTCTTTGGCACATTTCCTGTAGTATTTTCTTTCCAAGCAGGAGGAAGGGAGCCAGAAAGCCTAGAGGGTCAAACACAGAGGCTACCGTTGACAGGATTCCACGTCGTGTCGCAGGTTTCTCATCCAAGTTGACCTTGAAGGAAAAGGTGTCGCTGGTCACGTTCCACTTTATTCCTAACACAGTTTGGCCTGGGTACTCATCGTAGTTAAGACCCACATCATGAATTTCACCAGCCCGTTTAGAGTCAGGGATTGTCTCTAATACTGCTCTATTGTTGGAGATGAACTTGTGAAGGTGTAATTTCCCCTTTGCGCACACACTTTGCGCTTCCCTCACTAGATGAATGGCTGTATTCACAGAGTCTACACTGATGAGACCATCATCAACATAGAAATTCTTCCTGATGAAGTTGGCCGCTGCAGGATATTCCTTTTCATTTTGGCTGGGAAGATACTTCATTCCATAATTTGCGCAGCCTGGAGAGGATGCTGCTCCGAACAGGTGGACTTTCATACGATATTCCTTTGGCTCTAAACTCGTATCACCATTTTCCCACCACAGGAACCGAAAGTAGTCTCTGTCTTCCTGGCTTACATGGAACCTGTGGAACATTTTTTCTACATCACAGATGACTGCAATTGGGTGTTTGCGAAACCTGCAGAGCACCCCTATCAGCCCATTTGTGAGATCAGGTCCAGTTAACAGGTGGTCGTTAAGAGCTGTGCCCTCATACTTTGCAGAGCAGTCGAATACCACCCTAATTTTGTCTGGCTTTCTGGGGTGATAGACTCCTTGATGGGGAATGTACCACACATTCCCTGCTTTAGGTTGGTTATCAGCTCTCTCTGCGTCCCCATCCTTGAAAACACCTTCCATAAATTTAACATAGTCTTCCTTGAATTTGGAATTTTTCTCGAGTTTTCTTTTCAAGTACTTCAGTCGCACTAGAGCCAAATGTCTATTTTCTGGCAACTGAGGGCGTGTCTTGAAGGGAAGTGGCATTTCCAAGTGCCCCTCTGTGTTCTGATGTATTCTTTCGTTCAGCAGCTGCATAAACTGTATGTCATCCTGTGATATACTCTTTTCACCTGAGTTTGTATCTTTGAAGTCTGATTCAAGGGCTCTGATGACAGTGGCTGGTGTCAATGGTGGGAGTTCTTTAACAGACACACGATGACACAAACCTGTCACCTCCGTTGACTTTGCGACCCAAGGTGAGCTTCCAACAATGCTCCAACCCAGGTCAGTCTTGATTGCATATGGCTCATCATCCCTTCCTGTGATAACCTGTCGTGGTGCTAATGCTCTAGAGCAGTCATAGCCTATCAGGAGTCCAACCTTACAGTCCATCAGTTCTGGTATTTCTTGCGCTATAGCGTTCAGGTGTTTCCATCTTTTGGCAGTTTCAGGAGTAGGAATGTGGGAACGTTCAAGGGGAATGAAATCTCTAGTGTAGGCAGGTGGTAAGTTTATAAAGCTTTGTGAGGAAAACCCTTTAACTCTAAGTCCACTAACCCTCTCACTCTGAACAATGGAATCTTTGCCCATCATAGTGGTAAGCTTTAACTTGACTGGTTCTGAACATGCGCCTATGTTCTCACATACCTCTTGATCTACAAATGTGTTGCTGCTCTGTGTATCTAGTAAAGCGTACACCAATGTCTCTGTTTCAGGAGTAGCAGCTGAGGAGATCCATACAGGCACTATCATGGATGTGCTACCACCACCCCCCTGCTCTACACAGCACGAAAGGGAAGACATATTTTCTTCTGCCTGCATGACATGGGTAGATGTGTCTGTTACAGCGGGACGGTCTTCATGAAGTGGTGTTGGATGATGTTTCTTACATGTGGCACAAGTAGCTTTATTTTTGCAGTCCCTTGAAATATGTCCTCTCCTTAGGCAACCAAAGCACAAGTTATTTTCTAGTATAAACTTTCTTTTGTCTTCAGTGGGTTGATTTGTAAACGTCTGGCATTTGTGGATGGAGTGACTTTCTCCACAGCACATGCAAGTGACAGGGTTGAAGGATGAAAATGAAGTGTTTACCTTCTTTGATCCATTAAAGTCCTTTAAGCTGCTTTCCACAGCATTGCATGGTTTCATTACTGTACTTGATTTTCCAGATGCTTTCACAGTAGTGATAAAAGCATTGGCCTTTGGGCGCTTTATATCTCTAGATGACTTCTCTTCCGTGGATTTCAAGGCATGAAGAGATGTTATAGGATTGCATGCAATTTCTGCTTCATGTGCCATAAAGTTAGCAAACTCCTTGAAATCAGGGTATTCTTCTGTTTGTCGTAGTTGCTTTGTGACATGACGATTCCAGCGAGATGTCAGCCAATCAGGAAGCTTTTGTAGCATTCTTTGATTCTCTTCACAGTCATTTAATACTTGAAGCCCTTTAACATATGGCATGGCATTGCTGCAGGCTATCAGAAAATCAGTGAACTGTCTCAATTTAACTGACTCTCTTGAACCAATTTTTGGCCAGTTATTCAACTTTTCTCTAAATGCACGCTGGATTACAAAGGGGTGGCCGTAACGAGCATTCATCATCTCCCAAGCTTGGTCATAGGCTTCACCATCCTTTCTGTAGAAGCTTCCTTCCAGAACAGACCGTGCCTCACCACTTACGTATTTTTGTAGATAAAACAACCTGTCAGCAGGATTTGTGCATCGCCGTTCTATCAAAGCCTTGAAGCTTGTACTCCACTCAAAAAACTTAAGTGGGTCACCTGTAAAGGCTGAAGGCTCGGGTGCAGGAAGTCTAGTAAGAACCATTGTATCATGCATGGCTTGAATTAGTGATGTTTCATTGTTGTTGTTGGTTTGTTCATTATTATTGTTCTTAAATGTTTGTTCCCCTTTTGTTTCCTTATCAGGTGCTGGAGGGCAACCAGCCAACTCACTGCATGCTGCTGTTCTTTCATCACAGGACTCACCTGAGTCAGTCTCGGAATAGGCCTTAAGCTTTGCGGCTATTACTTCAAGATCTCTCTGATTTTCCAATCTTTTAAGCTCTTGCCTTTGTGCAGCGATTGCTTCCTCCATTTTGATTTCTGCCTGCTTTGCAGCTAACTGTGCAGCACACTCTGCTCTTTTTGCTGTGATACATTGTTCTGCTGATGACCAACTTGAATGGTGGCTACGAACAGTGGATTTGGAGATTATGGTCCCAAATACTGATTGTGCATATTCTCTGTCAAGCACCATGTGAAGTCTTGTGTTTTCTGCCTTAGCATCAAACTCATCTTGCCCCACTTCACTCATGCGTACTTTCAGCAGGCCCATTATATCTGTTGTTACTGCTGTGCAGGAATCCATCTTTCTTCTAATCTCAGTAGAAGGTGCAGATTGAGATCGTATACTTTCATAGACATCTCTCACTTGTGTCTCTAGGTCTTCAACAGCATCCATCATGTTGCCTAGTTCATGGTCAGAGCACTCATCCTTAAGTCTAATACGTGTGGTTCTAACTTGTTCTTTCCAGCTTTCATACAGTTTGATGAATTTACTCTCCATCTGAGAAATCTCTTGTTGCTTCAACTCCATCATTTTTGGGGTTAACTTCCTCTCCCGTGAAGATTTCCTAGGTTCCACTGTCCTTGAACTGGCAGAGGTGGTCTCCCTCATTGCTGTTTGGTGGGTCTCTATTTTAGCATGGATATCGCTAATGAGTGACTCTAATTTCTCCTTCTCACCAACATCGGCTTGTGATTTTAACTGCTCATATAGCTTAGATAATTCTACTTGAAGAGACTCCATTTGTTTAGCAGGTCTACATCCCTGAGGATTTCCTTCATGAACTGACATTGTACATATTTTGGAGAAAACTACATCACTCCCTGTTATCTCTAAATGTCAGTAGTCTTATAGATCACTTCAAATAGCTATGTAACTGTTGAATCTAGTATCGACTATTAGCAGCATTTTACTCAAATAAAACCTTCTAATGCAGTCTACTGATGTAATGCAAATACAATTTAAGATCAAATACTATTAAACATTCACAGCAATTATGCTTATAGATAGGAACAACAGGCATCAACTTTAACATTAAATTATAGTGGTGATTGATAAACCAGTATTCTTAACAAGTAATCTTCTTTGCAATGCCTGCAAAGTTATTCAAGCGTCCGTAAAGCTCTGCAGGATACTTAGCTTAACCTGCTACCCTCTGCAGATTTAAAGTCCTCAGCCAGACGTCCACAATTGGATCAGCAAACTCTGCACAACCAGTAGAAAGGATATTTAACTGCCGAACGCTGTCTCTTGCGGTGAATTGCGGTACTCTCAACCAGACCATGCCAAGAGGTGACAGCCCCCTCTGCCGCCAATGCAGATCGACCCGTGTCTTCTTCGACCTTTTTACCCCCTAGCGATGATGCTCCGTGCGTTTTCACTCTCGGCTGTGTTGGCGTTACGTTTTCACTGTAGCTACACTGGTCCAAAGAAATACTGCCCACGCATCATACAGATGTCTTTTAAGTATTTATTTTCCGCTCTCTCTCTCTCTCTCTCTCTCTCTCTCTTCATTTGACACCGTGAAAACTACAAGAAATAAAAGAACATACAACTTTGAAATGAATACATGTTTTCCAGTCAAAATCTCTCAGGCTAGTGTTCGTACAAAAGCACATCGACATGAATACAGCACTGTTACCGTGTGCGCCTCTTGAACCAAGTGCAGAATAGTTCTTTTGGGGCCTCGTGTCTTTCCTCAGGATGCACGTTAGCTTGACCCATAATGCCACCGTGATGCCCCTCACCAACTCTAGTCACATGACCCGTCCATCAAAATAAAAGCTTTTACAAGCCCATTCAACTTCGACCAAACATTTTGTATTTCACAAAAATGTATTTACAAATAAATTTTAACAGTTGTATGTAATAAAATAATTCTGAACTTATGACAGAAACATAATAATAAACATGTCATTCAGACAGTTACACTTATTTTTAATCACCCTAACCTGCTGCACATCCTTCCCATCTCTATCTCTTTGTCTGGCCAACCTGTACAAATCCACCTCTCCCTCTTTAGTGTCCAACCTAGCATACCTAGCAAGTCCTAAAGCTGCAATAACATGGTTTCATAATATTATGACAAAATATATAAAACCTTAACGGTACATAATAATACAATTTTAACTCTTCATAATAATAACGGAGTATGAATGTTTTAAACTAAAACACTAATCACACACACTTACACAGATAAATTATCTTAAAACTCCTGACCTGTGACTTGGATCCAGCTGGATGGAGACTCTCCATGACTGCTGATGTGACACTTGTAGAGGCCTTCATCAGACTTGGTAACATGGTGGATGGTCATGTGACCTGTAGGCTCAGTCCTGATGAAGGAGCCATATTTATAGAAATATTCTTCAAAGATTCAATCACAGATTGAAGCACACTTATTTTCAGAAGTTTAGGTTAGGAGAAGAATAAAAGTGCTGTTTAGTTTGTTTAGTTAATACCTGTTGTTACTGTTCATGATCCTGATTGTTTACTACAGCTGCAAAATGGCCACTTATATAGAGCTTTTATGCAAAGCGCTTGAAAATGTTAATTCCTATTCACACACACACACTGATGGCATTGGCTGCCATGCAAGGTCCTCACCTGATGGTCGGCCCAGTGTCTTGCCCAAGGACACTTTGACATGTAGCCGGGAACAGGGATTGAACCACTAACCCTGTGGTTACCAACTGACTGCTGAGCTACAGCCCACGTGCAGATGTCTTTAAGAAAACTACAGCTACATGTTTGGTCTGCACCTGGACTTCATATAAGATACACTGAGTAGCTGTGGACATTGTTCACCTTCAGCACATTTTATTATGGATGATCTGTGTTTGTAATGTTGTAATGATGACAAGGCTACGAAAATTGTAAGATGTAATTGGTGGATCAGCCACACGTTGACTTATCTGTTCAGAGTTTCCATCATCTTACTTCAGAGATGAGAGGAAGCAGAAATGCTTTCACAAGCACCCTTCTGATTTGGTAAGTAGTTGTTCCAGTCTACAGTTACAATATTGGAATACTGGGCTTTAATTGATATCTTTGAACAGTGTTGAACAAACCTTGTCCCTCAGCAAGTTTCACTTTTAGCAGCCTTTTAGTCTGGCAGACTTCTGGTTGGCAGAGATTGTTGAATTCAATTACATTTGTCGTTTCTGTGGCACAGACAGAGTTGAAGTCCGGACTTCAGGAAGGCCATTCCAATAACCTGCTTTATCCAACATGAACATAATGGATATAACCAGCTTTATGTGCATGGGATCATTGTCCTGTTGAAAGAACCACTTGTAAGTTTCAACCATTTGTCTGAAGTTATGTCTAAGAATTCTGAGTATTTCTTCTTTATTATTTCATCTACTCTGCTGCAATGCACTAGTTCCTGGGCTGAGAACATGATGCCACCACTACAGTGCAGATCTTTACTGTGAGGGTTCCTGACCATCCAAACCAGTTTTCTCTCAGCTACCACTTAGAAAGTGGCTACACCTCTCAATAGCTTGTATCTATGTACAGTTATTTGAACTGATGTTGTGCAGTTGTGTTGGTCGATTCAGTGAGTGCTGTCAAACACATCCTCATTATCTACACAGAAAAGACCACTAACAGATCACTAACAGGAAGTTAAGAGGACTTGCCAAAATAAAACACATTTAGGACATTTCAGCACCAGAGAATGAATCATCTGAACATGTGCATGTGTTGTTCTGATCTCATGGGTCTAATTTTGAGCCTGTGTTGTCAGAAATCCCAAATGAAGTGAGTGAAATTCTTGCCGATCTTACTTAGTAAAGATCAATGTAGAAAATAGGCCTGAAAACAACATTGTTATTTTCCGATTAATTGCAATTATTCGTATAGGATCCCAAATCCCAAAGCGTTTACTTTCGGACATTGTAACTTATGTCCTACTTGCTTTTATTTCTATCGGAGCAGAGCCAAGACATCCATTTGCCTCTGGGATCGTAACCTGCTTTGTGTTGCCTTTATTCTCTGTTGCAACGGTAACATTGAACTTTTTGCTTAAGCCATGTTGTGGTGCATTCATATAATGGATGTTAATGAATTCATTCAGGGTCTGATTGTGAATTTTATATCTACAATAATACAGGTTAGGAACATTTCAGCCGATGATTGTACTTTTGGATATTTTACTTTATTGTTTTTTGTTTGTTGAAAACAAATTTATTACGATTAGCATTAATTATGTTTTTACTAAACATGTATATTAGTTGTAAAAGCACAAAATGCCACAATAAATGGTAGAAATAAGTCTTTTCTTTGTTGTAATCGCAAAGGTCTCAGTTTAAAGTTAAGGCCATGTTCAGAGGATCACAGGAATAATGAACATTTGGTTCATTTCTACAGAAAGCAGTCAAATAAACATAGTGGGTCGAATGGATCAGAGCTGTTGTTTTATTTATTTTTTCTTATTCACCAAAACAAACACAAAGAAAACAGTACAAATCACACAATACAAAACATAACATCATAACAACAGTGTGAGATATGGCAAAAACACAAGACATGTGTGACCTATGTACAGTGTATAATAAATGATAATTTTTTAACATTTGTACCAGCTGATTTAAAAATGAAAACAACAACAACTTTGTTTTACTTATTTTGCCCATTTCAAAATAAGTGGCTGCTTTAAAGTCATATTTGTTTTTAAAAAGTTGTTCGTATACACAGAGATGTTCTTACATATGAACAGTACCAGCATCCATCTTTATAAATAAAGTCTGCTTTTCATGGTCGAGTGGAGCTGAGAGATCCACAGATGAAGGACGGAGATGCATCTGTGATTCTGAAGAACGTCAACATCAAAGACACTGGAACAAGTGTTATGTTAGAAACAGCGGCGCATCATCAGCAACATCAACTTGACAATCACAGACTCAGGTGTGTGGGTGTGTGTGTGTGTGTGTGTGTGTCTGTGTGTGTGTGTTCTGTGTGTGTGTGTGAAGCTGCTTCCTGGTTGTTGATGTGAGAGTGAACCATCACAGATCAGATGTTGGTGTTTTCTAAAGATGTTGCTGATGAGACTTTGTAGCAAACAGCTGCTATGAGTGATGGGATCAAAGTGCAGTAGATAATGTCTGACAGGAGTTTGAAGAGGAAATGGATTCATCACCTACCTGACACCTCACATCTCATTCTCTTCTCACAGGGGATGGAGCTGGAGACACTGAGGACAGACGAAAGCATGGACATGTTGGACTGGTGGTTACTCTGTCAGTTGTTATAGTGCTTGGTGTTTTTCTTGTTGTTGTTGCTTATGTTACTTTTATGATCTATATAAAATACAAAAGACTCAATCAGCAGATTTTCCCACCTCATGCCAAAAAAGCAGCTGACCACAAGCCCCAATATTTGACTCCTGAAGCTAAACAGAAAATGGAGGAGGAGGAACCCTACTAGAGACATGAGTGGAGTTACTAGGGTTACTTTAAGGTGAATATGTCCCTAGGTGGGTTACCAATGTAGGTTTTTAACCACCGACATAAAATTTGATTTTACAGCAAAATGTAAAATCATTAATGTAATTTTCATCACATTAAACAAACACAACAGCAGGTCACATTTTTGTAGGTGTGTTGTATGTGTGCAGCCTGTGCAACTACTTGAAATTCTGCAGCTACTTAGACTATTAGGAAACCACAAAACAAGACACACACGATGGTGTGAAACTTTAGCAACTAAAGAAAGTTTCATTCGCATTTGAACTTTCTGTTCTGACACATAAGAAAAATGTGTGTACGTGTGCACTGAAGCTCTCGTCTGTGGCCTTATACGTGTTTTTACAAAAAAATACATTTTGTGCCAGGTGTTTTTTACACATATTCAGATTCTACAAATCCGCAAACGGTACTAATGGCTGTTTATTGAAATGGTCTTCACAAAGACACAAGCAGAAAAAACACACATTACCTCTGCTCCGAGTGATTCGCTGTTGTTTGTGAGGTGATATTTTCATGTTAATATATGTAGCTTCCACCTCATCAGCTGCAATAAACCAAAAAAGCCACAAATATCATTGATTATATCTTTGTAATTTGTAGATGAAAATGAACATATACATCAACAGAGATACATTGTAAACAGAAATAATCTGTAGCACATGAGTGTAAACATGTAAATGATAAACCCCATTATGTTTTATTGTGCAAATTTGTGTCTCACCTTTATGTTTGTTTCCACCACATCGTCTCATCAGTACGTCCACAACCACAATCAGTAAAATGACACATGCAACACGCACCAACACACAGAGAAAAAGGGTGGAAGTCATAAACGTAGATGGAGATGAAGGGTCATATGCCACGGTGGGTTTCTCTGAAATGGAAAAGATGATTATGTTCACTTTATTCTTCATGTTTTTTTCAGGTTTAGATATGTAGAGCTTCTTCCTTTGCCAAATGCAACATTAAAACCCACTACTGACTGTTAGTGCAGAACAACATGTCAGCTGAAGAACTGTCTGTGATCTAGGGCGTCCTGGAGTTGTTCATAGAAAGAGAGAAAATAAAACGTCCAAAACTTCTCCCCACGGTTTTGTTCATTTGTTCGCACATCAACTCAGCCACTATAAGAGTCACATCATGCTCCAGAAGTTCAGGAAAACTGAGCCTCAGATGATGTAACCACATATAAATATCCCACAGTTGCTGGGTTGATCCCCGGCTCCTCCTGTCACATGTCCATAATCAAAACACTGAACCCCAACTTAGTTGCTCTCGGTGAGTGTAGGCCAGCTTTATAGCAGCTCCACCATTGGTGTGTGAGTGTGTGTGAGTGTGAATCGGTGAATAGGTAGAAAAGCACTTTATAAGTGCAGAACATTTACCATTTACTCATCTGGACGAACCTTCAAGGTGACCTGACAGGGACATGTCTTCAGCCTCTCTTCTGGTGTGCTGCCAGGTTCAGTGCTTGATCCTCTTCTTTTTTACCACATCCTGATTGAACTGACAACCCACCACTACCCTGATATGTTTTATTTTTTCTAACTATGACCATTCCAGCACTTCATACTGACATACTGACCTGTGACGTAGATCCAGCTGGGTGGAGACTCTCCATGACTGCTGATGTGACACTTGTAGAGGCCTTCATCAGACTTGGTAACGTTGTGGATGGTCATGTGACCTGTAGGCTCAGTCCTGATGAAGGAGCCATCTTTATAGAAATCAGCTGAAGGATTGGAGGGAGGGCTCTTTGATTGACAGTGCAGAGAGACATCATGTCCCTCCATCACAGGGAGGACAGGACTCTGCAGGATCACTGCTCCACCTCAACACAGAGACAAACTACAGCATTTCATCCATTTCCACACAGCTTCATCAACACTAACTCCACAGTCTGATCTTACCAGTGACAGTGATGGTGATGCTGTTACTGGTTGATCCGTTTCTGGACTCACACCAGTAAACTCCACTGTCCCATGGGACTATCAGACCAATATTACAGGACAAATGGCCTGATTTGCCCCATTGAGCTCCACACTCACTCCTAGTTTCTGTGGTCGTGTTCCTCCTTAGTGTCCATTCAGCAGAGCTGTCGTCCTCCTCACAGCTCAGTGCAAAAGACTTCCACTGAAAAAACTGTGAACTACTGGGACTCACGGTCAGAGAGCCTGGAAAAATAATGGGGGGGTGAAGGTCATTCTTAATCTTCAGTGTGAGGGATCAGTGAATAGCTGGTCAAACATAGATACTAACTGTTTCCCAGACTGTGATACAGGAAGTTTACCAACCTTGGTTTGTGGTGCTGCAGAGCAGTGAGGTCAAAACTAAAAATGAAAGTCAGGTTGGTCAAGCTTTTAAATACAAGAGGACACCTCCATCAGAAACCAAGGACAAGCATCACACAGTGTATCCTAACTGTAACTATTCCGTCTCTCTAACCCCACTAACATGATAAAAGTGAAAGATTAATCTCATACATAACATATTCCAGCTCAAACATGCAACAAAGATGTAAAGTGCCTTCTACATTGTTTGGGGCAAGTTCCATCCATATTCATTTGCCTCTTTACTCCACATTTTGACATTAGTAATGTTTGTAATAAAAATATTCACATTAAAGTGATAACATTTTACCATACAGAAATTAATAAATCCAGTTGTTATATCAATAGTTTCATTGTTTTACATTAAAGGAGCTTTGTCCCAACACAATTATGAGCTAACAATAGCTGCAATCCATGGTGATATGCTTTGTCTCAAACATTAAGGCACCCGGACACGGGCTAAATGTCATTTCTACATAGTAAAACACAAATGTATAAAAAAAAGCATGTAGACTTTATCAACTTAAGAAAACTGTAAAAATAAATCTGTGAGGTGCAGGTGCAAATCGATTAATGAGATTCGGGTGTTTGTCCTAAACACTGTAGAGAACAGTGTATGTGATTCTAAAATGACAGAAATGATAAAAATAAAGTTACAATAAAAGAAGGGAGGGTGTTAACTGCATACCTGAGTAAAGATCCAGAATATATACTGCACATAATACACAAACAGAAAGTAGATAACTTACAGAGCAGCCACAGCACAGATGTTTCCTCCATCTTGGTGATGTTTGATCTGAAACGCTCAGTCAATTCAAGTAAAGCCCCCTTCACCCTCTGTGGCTGTCAAGGCTGTTTCCTGTCTTCACGCTTGTATGTGTCTGCTTACAGAAAAGTATTTACACAACACAAGAATATCCAGATGTGTCACATTCTGAAAGTCAATAACTGGTTCATACCTGTAAAATGGTTTTAATGCATCACATTTTAATGTAGACAATCAGTCACAAGCTGTATCTGTGTGTTGATGTTTAGCACAGTTGAAGTCAGTAGGTATTTTCTACCTGGCAGTGTGACATGTTCTCTCCTTTAACTGCTGGAATGTGGTCAGGTATAGATGTGCTGCATGTTTTCACTCAGCTGGGCAATATGGAGGTTTTACAGGCCTCATTAAAGTATAACGTCTGTAGGTGGCGCTTAGGACAACAACACGCAACATTTGAAATGTGCAGTGACAGAAAACACTGCTTTCTGACTTTTATGTGTGTGTGTGTGTGTGTGTGTGTGTGTGGGTGTGTGTGTGGGTGGGTGGTAGCACAGTGACAGCAGCAGGGGGAGAGAAATAAAACACACATGGAGAATCTGTGTGTAAGACAAGTCCAACATTAAAACGGGCTGAATGTGTGAATCCTTGAGGCCTAACAGGGCTTATTTATACCCTAAATTAACACATGGAGAGCGGATATGTTTAATGGTCTTTGTCCTTTTGTTAACGTGACTCAGTCTGATAGATACAGTTGAAGCTACAGCACTAAGTAAGTCGACAATTGACCTTTAAATTTGTTTCTGAAAGTAAAGGACAAACATCCATTCACAAAAAAAGAAAATCAAATCATTATATAAGTAGATTAAACTAAGCAATAATTCTTTATGTTTGGTTTTGTTTCCGTGGTCTCACTTTAAAAAGAAAAAGTAGAACAGTGAATGATAAAGTGCAGTGTTTCAGTGAAACCTCTTTTCAGTCTGCAACATTTCTAAGCTGAATTGAACTTTTCATCTTTTTCCTGCACTGTGTATTTAAACAATGTTGCTGCTGCTGTAAATTAAGTAATGTATGTACTTTATCATTCATACACCAAAGCCACAGAGCGTACATGTAGTATTCTATGAAGTTTATGATGATAAACTCGTTTTGACACAAAGTACTTGAATAAAGTTTTGCTGTATCTTTCTATGATTATTTTAAATTGTTGTTTTTTAACGTACATGGGTCTAGTTTGGAAGTGTGTTGTAAAACAAAGTGTATTACAAAGTATGACAGTTTTGTACAATGATTAACATGCTGTGAATCACTTGTTTCACTCGTGTGTCTGATATGAAATGTTACTGTCTCCTCAGTTTGTCTGACACCAGTTTTTAATCTCTTTATTTAGTGACTTTCATTATTTTACAAATCTGTCTGCACAGATTTGGACATTAGAAAAATGGACATTTACACAACTGGTTTTAGCTCAGTCTCAGGTTTGATGCTACACAAAGAGTAAATCTCTCACACACCCACAGAAGAACACAACAATGAGGAATCATGGGAAATGTAATTACAGCATGTGAGCAAATTCCCAACAAGGATGCCTGAGCCTGACAATAGAGGAAGCCGCCATCACCTGATAAAAGATGGCTTCTCTGAGTTTGACAGATAGTCAGGAAAACATTTGCTCCTTTATCTCAGTGGAGTGGAGACTCTGGTCAAGAGACAATCTTTGACTGAATCTTTAGGTGGAAAAGTAACAGGTCTTTGTGTGATTGTGGTCATTTGTCAGTCTGCAGTTTCCTTTCTTTCCAGTATAAATACTGTAATAGCAGTGAGAGTGAAGCAGAACAGTGAATAATTGTCTGTAAAGCTGAGGAAATCTGCACAATCAGCGTATAATTCTCTGTAGATTCAACAGCACCACATTTAACACAATGTATCTGATGCAGTGAACCTCACCAAAGAAACCACAAAGACTGCAGTTCATTTAACATCCTGCTACAAATGTTTGGAAAAGTCCTCCTTCTTTACACTTTATGAGCAGTGACACGAGGCCACTTTTTAAAATGTGTATTAATAAATTTGACTTAAAGTTCCCACTGTTCTAAGAGTGTGTGACGTATCAGATAATCTGGTGTTTGAAAGTTGAAATTCTCCTGTGCGTTTGTGACTCCACTGAAAACCCCTGTTGTTGTGGGCGGTGATCATGTGCTGCCTGCTGACTGACCTAACACCAACAGATGACGTTTTGGGTCATCATGCATCTACATTATAAACCAATGCCCTGTCAGTTTTGCTGCATTTTGCTGAATCTGAGCGTGTTTAATGTTTAGTTTTTTACCATCAGAATATCAATAATCTCCAGTGACCCAGTTCCACTAGCAGACATATGTGCTCATACCACAACACTGCCTCCAACATGTCTGACAGATGATGATGCTTTGGATCATAAGCTGTTAATTTTCCTCTCCGGACTTTTTTCAAGTCAATCTTGGTTTCATCAGTTCAAAGAATCTTTTTCCAAAACCAAACTCTTTTTTAGGTCTGCTCAGGCTTTCCTGATCTTGAGCATTCATCTTCCCCAGTTCCTCCTCACAGCTCAGGGAGACAAACACTCCTCTACAAAATGTCACATAGACACAAAGAGCAAAGAGCAGCATCAAATGTGAAGTGAGACTGTCCAACAAAATGGACATTAAGTTTGGACTTGTTTGAACTTTTCTGTTCCAGAAACATCTTGTTATTAATGTTTTATGAGCTATAGAAGACTCAGACTCGTTGACATCTTATTACTTCTGTATTACAGCTGTGTTGCTGGTCTGTTTTCATTTGTATATTGTATAAGTCTATTTTATGTGTTTTATTTCATTGCATCTTATTTTAATTTGTTTTATTTTATTCATAATTTTCCTTATAGTGACAATGTTGTGGGTAACTGTGGTTCAGGAGATAAAGCTGACTGAACATCTCCTCTGATCCACAGGTGTTTTTGATCAAGACACTGAACCACAAGTTGCTCCTGGTTTGACTTTAACTCACTTTGGATAAATGTATTAAATGACTAAATAGAATTTTGAAGCTCTTCTTGGCCTTTGTTAAACACTTTTTAACAAGCTCTGTTATCCTCTGTACTACAGTGGATGAGTGGAGGCATCAGTCAGAAGAACTGTGTGGTTCAGGAGGTACAGTGGGTTGAGTGTGTTTGTATCTATGTGTAGCATCCAGTCAGAAATTTGAAGCCTTACTGATGGTCTGATAATACTTTATTTTCCTTATTCTTTTCCTCAAACCAACGTAAGAGCTACACAGACTAAACAAAGACTAAACAATAAATTAAAAACATATCAGACCGTAAATACGTTATATAGCAGATTTACGTTAAGCTAACATAAAGACAAATTAGCTACTTAATCAACACAGAATTTTAAATGTCTTACAAAATGATATAAATCATTAACCTTGTTACCACTTTCAACTGGACCTAAATCCAAAAATAATAAAAATACAATCTGTGAACGTCTCCTTACTGTCTTTAGTCTTGTTTGACATCTTCCTCTGTTTTACAGTCTTCTGCTGTTGTTAAGTTCCATGTTTTAATGTTATCTGGCCTTTCAAAATATTACACTTCTATTTTACAAAAAATTATAAAAATAAAAGCCACAAAAGAAATCGAATAATGGTTTGAACTAGACACATTTTGCAGGACAAAAACAACATTCTAAGGATGTTACAGTATGTATGTGTATATTGTATGTGTCAGCTTATCATTTATTAAAACAATCAGAAATGAATACAGCTGCAGTGAAGACTGTGGGGATGTCTGAGGGATTTAAAGGATCAGAAAATCACTTTGTACAGAGTCACAGTGATGGAAATTACATCAATGTTTTCAGACAATTATTAAGTGAGTTTAACGTGTCACACTTTTTTCATTTCATTCGTTTATACTGAATGCATAAGCTTTATATTGAGCTCTTAACTTAAATAAAGTTTTGGATGTACAGTACGTGTGTGTGGTTAATGCTCAGTGTGCACTTTAATACAAAACGATCAATCTTCCATCTGATCAGTTTCATCACACTTTAACCACTATGTCAGAAGAGAAATCCACAACTACATGAACAATGATTCACTCTGCTCTAATCTGTCGTCATCGTTCAGTTACAGTCTTCAAGTCACAGTCAGAACCACAGTGGTTTTCACACAGAGAGAAATCAGGAAATAACATGAGCAGAGAAACAGACAGAAACTAAACAGGCAGATCTGATTCACACTTTTCCTTCAATATTGGAATCAGACCATGTGAATATGATGATGTGCTGCCACCTGCTGGATGATTCAGGTAACAGCTCCACAGGTAACAGGTCACTTTGTCCTCTTTGTAACAGCAGTTTGACTGAGAAAACCAACTCAAAAGTCTCAGGAGCAGCTGACATCTTTAGGCTGAGTTCATGGTCCCAGTAAGAGCTAGAACAGAGTTGAATGTCTGTATAAGGTCTCCAGCTGTGAACGTGATGAACCACATCAAGAACAATTCCCACCAAATAAAATGCTGCTGACACTGAGTGGAACAGGTGGAACCAGCAGGAAAAGAAACATGAAGGAAACACTGGATCTACTCTGCAGGTTTGAACTGAGCTCAGCAGCACAGTGACACCTGGTGGATTCAACGTGGGACAACAAGTCCATGAAGACAGAGTCTTACAGTTGTGTAATGTGTTGGTTACATGTGAAAAAGCCACATGAACAGAGACACTGATTCACGTACAGATCAGTCCCACTGATTAAAAACAAGAGGACTTTAATACAGACTGTCAACTTTAATTATAGAGTTTGCTTAAAAATATTGGACCAACTGTGTAAGAAATGCAAACACTTCACATCTGTTCCACTTCCTGTTCTTTCTTAGAGGATTTGTCTTCAGTTCACCTTCATCAGGTGAAATGCAGCTTATTTAGATTCAGATCAGGAAACGTGGTCAATTTAGCATCAGTGAGTCAGTGGAAAGTCACATGTTCTACTGCACATAAGTACTAACTTCACATCTATCAGCTTTATCTTCAACATTTTAGAGAGAAATATTTCACTTTTACTGCTCTGCACTTTACATGATTAAACATCAATTATTCAACATTTTGGTTAAAAATGCCACAAGTTGCAACTGTTTCATCGTCTTATATGAGACAATTTGCTGCTTTTCTATGTCACTAATTACAAGTCAAGTCTCAAATTGCAAACTCAAATAGCTTTTGAACTTTTATAGTTTTCTACTAAATGAAACTGTGATAGACAGACGCAGTTCAGATTGTGAACTTTAAACAGTCCTGGAGAAAATTAAATTAAAGTCATTAGTTTTTCTCAGCCGACCACCAACAACGGTTCAGTCTGTTTTTAGTCCATGGTTTTCTGCACTAAAGAGGTGTGAATGTGTCAACCACAAACAAAAGAGAACAAGTCAAATTTTCCAACTGACAATTGCATGAAAGCCACAGAACCACACGAGACAAAAATGAGTCTAAAGTTTATTGATCCTGCAGAAGAGGACACGTTGCTGTTTGAACTGAAGAGACACTGAAAAGAGATTTTAAAAAGTCCATATATATGATGGAGTTAACAAATGTGTTAATTTGTGTCTTAATCATTTTTAATTTTAATTCTGTTGCTGTCTGAAGACACACAGCATCTAAAAATAAAGTTCTTCTGTCTGATGGAGTCTGAGGACCAGTTACAGGTGCAGCTTGTCCTCAGTGGTTTTACTGCTGTGAAGGTGTAAAGGTCGACCTCAGTGAAGAGTAGACGTCCTCTGTCTGGGCTGGAAGCTCTGAGCACAAACACACAGTTTAGACAGCGTGAGACAATGATGATTAAAAACAAAGTTTATTGGACAAAACATTTGCTTTTATAATGTATTTAATAAGAAGTGAATTAACAGTAGCCGGTTTTGAGAATCAGTCACTAACCATCACCCTGTTGTCTCCCACAGACTGGTTCATCATAACTTATCACAAAGTAGAATGTGTAGTGTTTCTTCTCTTTGTGTTTATTTGAGCTGCTGCCTGTGACCACATGTCCAAGGTGAACGATTTCACCTTTTATTTAAAAAACAATAATAAGTTAATCTCCTATTTCCTGATTCTGAGATCATGAGGCTGGTAGCAGTTTTGTTCTTCACACCTCTGCTGTGAAACAGCAAAGAGCAAATATAGGTTTGGAGGGTGTGAATCACAAACAGGAAAGTGGACGACAGAGCTGCTCGCTTCTATGACCTTTAACATATCAACAAGGTACCAAACAAACAGTGTCATTAACCACAGAAGATCACACTCATGACAAACCTCTACAGCATCAGTTCATTGTTTTACTAAAATCAACAAGATGTTTCTGTTTTTCCATATGTAGAGTTTAAAAAATATACAAATATATATATAGAAAATGTAAATTTATTAAGTTATAAGTCATGTTGTGTGATGAGCCCCAAACCCAAACAGTAAGCTGAAGCCTAAAACCCAGGTCTGAACCTCTTCAGGCTTTGGGACGTCCTTCAACGTGCAGAACTGAACAACTTGAGGTGTGAGTGAGGATCAAGGAACAATCAGCTCATTGATCACAGTGGATCAGTTCAGAAGTGATGCTGCGAGCTGACTCCAGTGATGACGTCATCATAGTTATCAGCCAATCCCTGCTCAGCTGGGGTGGGTGAGGTTGTCACCATGGAGACGGGCAGATGATTTCCTACAGTCAGAGGAGGAGGAAGTAGAAGTAAAGTAAATGTATCAACAGTTAAAACATGAAAAGTTCTGTTAGAGACAACTGTGACTGATGAGTGTTACCTGTGGGTCTGTGTCCATATGAAGACACCATGAGGACAGTGGAGATGAAGTATGGACAGAACACCACCAGGTGGAGGAGCAGAATGAACCGAAGTTGGAGGGAGGTGGAGACAGGAGGTGGTGTTGTAGTTTTACCTGTAAAGAGAATCACCTGTTCAGGTTAACGTGGATAAAATAAGTGTTGAAATCAAAGTGAAGCTCCTGACCTGTGACGTAGATCCAGCTGGGTGGAGACTCTCCATGACTGCTGATGTGACACTTGTAGAGGCCTTCATCAGACTTGGTAACATGGTGGATGGTCATGTGACCTGTAGGCTCAGTCCCGATAAAGACACCATCTTTAAAGAACTTAGCTGGAAGGTTGAAGGGAGGCCTCTTTGTTTGACAGTGCAGAGAGACATCATGTCCCTCCATCACAGGGAGGACAGGACTCTGCAGGATCACTGCTCCACCTCAATACAGAGACAAACTACAGCATTTCATCCATTTCCACACAGCTTCATCAACACTAACTCCACAGTCTGATCTTACCAGTGACAGTGATGGTGATGCTGTTACTGGTTGATCCCTCTCTGGACTCACACCAGTAAACTCCCCTGTCCAATGGGACGATGTTGATTTTACATAAAAACCTATTTGATTCTCCCCATTCACCTCCACACTGTTCCATTGTGTCTATAGTTGTGTTCCTCCTCACTGTCCAATTAGCAGAGCTGTCGACGTCCTCACAGCTCATAGTAACAGACTGATCCTCAAAGAACTGAGCACTGTTGGGACTCACAGTCAGATGAACTGTGAGAGTTTCAGTGCATTTGAGGAAAAATGGTAGAAAGTAACAATAATCAGACCAACAACAATGTCATACAGTAGTATTAGCAGTATATAGAAAGTATTTGGTCTTAAGTGTCCACTGAGTAACAGTCCATGAAGATACTTTCTTTAGTTTTCATTAACTTATAAAGAGGAAGTTTAGCAGTGTTTCAGATTCAAGTTACTTTAAAAAACAACATGTTTTCATTATGTGTATTGACTCCATTCATTTTAACTAGTTCATTAAAAGTTAGCATCTGTTCTACATGTGCAGAGTGAACTTAAGCTGCATCTTTACTCTTTTTGTTTACAATAATACCCAAGTGTCTTCATGGACTCTTGGTTTATAGACAATATTTAACAATCCAAAGCCAAATTCTTTTTGAACTATTGTTCCTTTAGAAATTCCATCACTACACTTTGCTCTCACTTGCAGAATATTGTCCATATAGGCCCAGAGAAACCAATTAGAGTACAGAGTAAACATACTATGTGTGTAATACACACATTTTTCTTCATGTGTAAAATCAGCAGTTTGACCATTTAACAGCTGATGAATATTGGATGACAAAGGTACCAACCTTGGTTTGTTGAGCCCCACAGCAGTGAAGTCACAACTACACAAACACAAAGAGAAAAGACAGTCGGCTAATTTGGAGACCAACACTACATCTTCCCCCATCTTCCCTCACTGAAACCTGGTTGCAGCAGGAAGAATGTGTCAGTTTAAATGAGTCAACCCCCCCAAGTCATATTAATTATCATGTTCCTAGAAGCACAGGCTGAGGTGGAGGAGTAGCAGCAATATTTCACTCTAGCTTATCAATAATTCCTAGACCTAAACATAGTTATAACTCATTTGAGAGTCTTACTCTTAACCTTTCACACCCAAACTGGAAAACTCAAAAACCACTATTATTTGTTATCGTGTACCGTCCTCCAGTCCCTTATTCAGAGTTTTTGATAGAATTTTCTGATTTTCTATCTGATTTAGTGCTTAGTACAGATAAAGTCATTATAGTGGGTGACTTTAACATTCATGTAGATGTTGAATTTACAATAACGGACTATACAGCAGTTCAAAATTCATTTATCTGAAAAAGCTGTGAATACATTTAAAGAAATTATTTCTTCATCTTTTTCACCACCATGTGTCAATACTATGGTGAGTAGCCATCTTACTCCTGTACAAATTGATTATTTAGATGACGATTCTGCAGCCTCATTGCGTATGATACTAGATACAGTTGCCCCTCTGAAAAAGAAGGCAGTGAATCAGAGGAGCCGACCTCCATGGTACAATTCACAAATGCACAGCTTAAAGCAGGCGTCACGAAAATTAGAGAGGAAGTGTCGTTCCACTAATTTAGAAGAATCCCGGTTAGCCTGGAAAAACAGTTTAAAAACGTACATAAAAGCTCCGTGATGCCAGAACAGCATATTATTCATCATTAATAGAAGAAAACAAGAACAACCCCCGGTTTCTGTTCAGCACTGTAGCCAGGCTGACTAAGAGCCATAGTTCTGTTGAGCCTAGTTTTCCCTTAACTTTGAGCAGCAATGACTTTATGACTTTCTTTACTAATAAAATTGTAGCCATTAGGGAAAAGATTCACCAGATCCTCCCTACAAATATTACAGATAGATCTTCATGTACAACAGCTCTAGAATCCTCAATAAGGCCCCAATCCATCTTAGACTGTTTTTCACCCATAGATCTCACTGAGCTAAGTTCAACTATCGCCTCCTCAAAACTAACAACATGTCTTTTAGACCCTGTTCCAACCAAATTGCTTAAAGATGTTCTACCTTTAATAGACACGTTCATATTAGTTTGATTAATCTATCTTTAGAAACTGGCTATGTACCAAAGGCTTATAAAGTTGCTGTAATCAAACCATTACTTAAAAAACCCTATATTGATCCAGGTGATTTAGCCAAGTATAGACCAGTATCAAATCTCCCGTTTATTTCTAAAATCCTTGAAAAAGTAGTTGCAAAACAATTATGTGATCACCTTTACAGGAATAATTTGTATGAAGACTTTCAGTCAGGATTTAGAGCTCATCACAGTACAGAAACAGCACTGATAAAAGTCTCCAATGATCTCCTGGCTTCAGATAAAGGACTTGTGTCCATACTCGTCTTACTAGACCTTAGTGCCGCATTTGACACCATTGACCACAACATTTTATTACAGACACTAGAACATGGATTTGGGATTAAAGGAACCACATTACATTGGTTTAAATCTTATCTGTCAGACAGATTCCAACTTGTTCATGTTAATGATGACTCTTCTTCATGCACCAAAGTTAGTTATGGAGTTCCACAGGGCTCTGTGTTAGGACCAATACTTTTTAATCTGTACATGTCACCTTTAGGCAAAATTATCAGGAAACATTCCATAAACTTCCACTGCTATGCAGATGATACCCTGCTCTATTTGTCTGTGAAACCAGAAGATACTAACCAATTAGTCAAACTTGAAGCATGTCTAAAAGACATAAAGACCTGGATGTCCTACAATTTCCTACTTCTAAATTCAGACAAAACTGAAATCATCCTCTTTGGGCCTAAAAACACGAGAAATATGCTGTCTAACAATATAGTTACTTTAGATGACATAACTTTGGCCTCCAGTACTGCGGTGAGGAACCTTGGAGTTATTTTTGACCAGGATTTGGCGTTTACGTCACATATAAGACAAATCTCTAGAACAGCCTTCTTCCACCTACGGAACATTGCTAAAATTAGAAGCATCCTGTCTCAAAGTGATGCTGAAAAACTGGTCCATGCATTTGTTACTTCTAGGTTGGAGTACTGTAACTCCCTACTTCTGGGGTGTCCTAATAACTCTCTAAAAAGCCTTCAATTAATCCAAAATGCTGCAGCAAGAGTGCTGACTGGATTAGGAAAGAGAGATCATATTTCACCTTCACTAGCTTCTCTTCATTGGCTTCCCATTAAATCTAGAATAGAGTTCAAAACCCTCCTCTTTACATACAAAGCTCTTAATGGTCAAGATCCATCATATTTAAAAGATCTCATAGTTCTGTATCGCCCGATTAGACCACTTCGATCCCAAAATACAGGCCTACTTGTGGTTCCCAGAGTTTACAAAAGTAGAATGGGAGGCAGAGCCTTTAGGTATCAAGCTCCTCGTCTGTGGAACCAGCTTCCAATCCAAATTCGGGGAGCAGACACCCTCTCTACTTTTAAGACTAGGCTTAAAAGTTTCCTTTTTGATAAAGCTTATAGTTAAAACTGCTTTTCTCTATACATTTACTTGTCACCACTGTATGCCATTAATTCTGTGTCCTACAACCTGTACGATGCTTTGTTGTTGCTTTTCTTGTTGTTTTGTTGTTGCTTTTTGTTGTTGCTTTTCGTTGCTCTTTTCTTTTCTTTCTCCACTTTCCACTCACCCCAACCGGACAAGGCAGATGGCCGCCCACCCTGAGCCTGGTTCTGCTGGAGGTTTCTCCCATTAAAGGGAATTTTTCCTCTCCACTGTTGCCTAGGGCTTGTTCAAGGGGGATTTGTTGGGTTGTTTCTACATACTTGTGTAGTCTGGACTTTCTGTAAAGTGCCTTGAGATGACTTTGTTGTAAATTGGCGCTATATAAATAAAGTTGAATTGAATTGGACCCTCTTCCCATCATCTCCCCTTTCTTCAAGTTGCTCATCCTCGCTGCATCTCTAGAACATCTACTCTGCCAGGACTATACTCCACTCTTCCCCATAAGACCCCTGCTTCACTCCTGTAAGTTTTGTTTCATGTTCAGACACCATATCCGACAAGTCACTGTCAAGATACTCATCTTCGTGTTTTCTCATAGACTGGAGATCAGCACCACCTAGCGAGCCGGAGGACTTACATCTCCATCTTGTTTTGCCAACTATTATATTCTATAATAAATCTTTTTAAACTGAGCAGTTGTGTCAAGCGCCTTAATGGGTCCAACCCTAAAACTAGTACCTTACACAAGGGGTATTTGACCCACAACTTTTGCCTCCTTTTTTTTTTTTAAGGAGGATATTTATAGGTTTTACATGGAAAGTGTTTTAGTTATTAACGTAATAAAACATTTCAGAAGCCGAAGGTGTTTTACTTTTTGTTCATATTAATTTCTATGGCTAACTATGGCTTACACACAGACCCCTCTCTCTGTTTCGACTATTTGCTTTCTCGCAAGCGGGAAATGTAGCCGTAGAGCTACATCAACTCAACTGCACCATGAGCTATGAATAATGCCAGTACACTTGAACAAATGTGTTTTGTCCTGCCTTAACATTTGACAATCTAAAGCTTTTTCTGCTCTTAATTTGAAAGAGTTGTTAAATCGTGACCAGGTTTCCAGCTGTATACTGGTATCACATTATATAATTCCAGTAATTCTTAACTTAATGAAGAGTCTTTATATTAAGGAGCATCTTGCATTAAAGTAACTTTGTCCTAACACAATTATGAGCTAACAATAGCTGCAATACAGGCCCGGAACAGTATCACCATGGTGATATGCTTTGTCTCAAACATTAAGGCACCCGGACACGGGCTAAATGTCATTTCTACATAGTAAAACACAAATGTATAAAAAAAAGCATGTAGACTTTATCAACTTAAGAAAACTGTAAAAATAAATCTGTGAGGTGCAGGTGCAAATCGATTAATGAGATTCGGGTGTTTGTCCTAAACACTGTAGAGAACAGTGTATGTGATTCTAAAATGACAGAAATGATAAAAATAAAGTTACAATAAAAGAAGGGAGGGTGTTAACTGCATACCTGAGTAAAGATCCAGAATATATACTGCACATAATACACAAACAGAAAGTAGATAACTTACAGAGCAGCCACAGCACAGATGTTTCCTCCGTCTTGGTGATGTTTGATCTGAAACGCTCAGTCAATTCAAGTAAAGCCCCCTTCAGCCCCCAGGCTGTCAATGCTGCTTCCTGTCTTCACACTTTTATGTGTCTGCTTACAGAAAAAGTATTTACACAACACAAGAATATCCAGATGTGACACACTCTGAAGGTTGACGACTGGTTCATACCTGTAAAATGGTTTTAATGCATCACATTTTAATGTAGACAATCAGTCACAAGCTGTGTCTGTGTGTTGATGTTTAGCACAGTTGAAGTCAGTAGGTATTTTCTACCTGGCAGTGTGACATGTTCTCTCCTTTAACTGCTGAAATGTGGTCAGGTATAGATGTGCTGCATGTTTTCACTCAGCTGGGCAATATGGAGGTTTTACAGGCCTCATTAAAGTAGCCACTTACTATAGAGACACACAAACCTGATGTAGATGCAGATGCATTTCTGATGTTGAACTTTTAACATTTTCAGAGTCTGGCTGGATGTGAATCTTATATTCAGAGTGAATAGACTTACTGTTGTCTGGTGAAGGCTGGGATATGATGATGATGATAATGATGATATGTTAAATTAAACTATCAGCAGGTGGAATAAGAATGTACTAACCCATACAGATAGCAACAGCCAACAGTCTTAGAAAGGGCACCTCATGGGGTCTCATGTTCTTCAGTGTCATAACACACAGCTGTAGGCATTAAGTGTCCGTCTCTGCACAGTAATTAGACACCATTTGTGCCACAGCATGAGGTCACAGTATAACGTCTGAAGGTGGCGCTTAGGACAACAACACGCAACATTTGAAATGTGCAGTGACAGAAAACACTGCTTTCTGACTTTTGTGTGTGAGTGTGTGTGTGTGTGTGTGTGTGTGTGGATCAGAGGTGAAGCTGCTTCCTGGTTGTTGATGTGAGAGTGAACCATCACAGATCAGATGTTGGTGTTTTCTAAAGATGTTGCTGATGAGACTTTGTAGCAAACAGCTGCTATGAGTGATGGGATCAAAGTGCAGTAGATAATGTCTGACAGGAGTTTGAAGAGGAAATGGATTCATCACCTACCTGACACCTCACACCTCACATCTCATTCTCTTCTTACAGGTGGTGGAGCTAAAAAAACTGACGATGGAGGAGACAAGGACAGATTAAACCACGATGGACATGTTGGACTAGCTGTTGTCCTTTCAGTTGTTGGTTTTCTTGCTGTTGTTGTTGGATGTTTTGTAGTGTATAAAAAGTTAAGGACGGACAACGGAATTATCAAATTCCCACATTATTACCCAATTTAACTTTCTTAAATTGTTGAAGGAGGAGAAAGATGAGACAGCAGTGGAGGCGTGTACACATCTCGCAGCAGCTTTCTGCCTGAACTTCTTTTTCCTGTTAGTAAATTATGCAAGAAGCAGAATTCTGAAAACATTAAAGCAGGTGTAAATTCCAGATCTATAAAAACTACAAACATAAACTACATACATGTTAAGTTTAGAAAATGTTTACACATTAAGATGTCATGGAAAGAAGGTTTGTTTGTTTTTTTAAATCATTGATTTCTCCCAAACCCCAGCATGTATTAATGGCAGGTGTCTGTACATATATTGTAGAACTTGTACATAATCTAACAAAAATGTAATAACCAACACATAATATAATAACATTCAAAAGCAAATAAAAAATATAATATTTTAAAGTCCAGTGTGTTGAATATTTCATAGTTTACACTTTAATTTTGGACCAGATGATTTCAATTTCAGGGATGCCATTCAAACACAAATCACACGTGATTGTCTATGTCCTTAATTTGTCCTTTAGAAGTTTATAAAGCTGTATTTACCCGAATTTACCTCAGAAAATGAGCAAAACCAAAAATATAAATAGGTGAATTCAATTTCCTGTTAGTATTATAACAGGTATTAGTATTAGTTAGTGCTGTATTTCTTCCTTATCACATCACCAGATTCTTTAATGAAGTAAGTCAATGTTTCTGTTATTGATCTTGTGAAAAAGTCATCACATTTTATCAGCGGAGCTGTAACTAAGTCTATACGTGCTACAACTTGGCCTCCTGGGGAATTTGTGATGCTTTTATCTGTTATTGGCAACATATAAAAAGTTTGTCCGTCTTTGTTGATTAACTTAAATTCTTGATGTATTCTGCCAAACTCTTCTAAAAAGAATGAGAATAAAAATAAAACACCACACAGAGTTAATGTTACATCCAAATGTCTGTGTTTCATTTCAGTTTTAACCCAATTCCTAGATTTACTGATGTATCCGTCCCAAACCAGCAGGAATCAAGGGGAGATCATATGTAATCATATCCGTATGTAAAAGCTTGAAGGCAAGTTTTCTTCTAGTTGAAATATATACTGCTAATGGAGGTATAATAATAATAATGATGCCTTGCACCAGTCAGTGTATGTGTGTAGTTACTGAGCAGCAGGTGTCGCTGAAACACAATCTGACTACAGGAGCTTTTATAATTAACCAACAATCAATGACCAGCAATCCAGAGACCGAGGACCTGTACAACAAAGCCACATTAGTGGCCAATCAGCAAAGTGTTTCGTTTAGCTCAGGTACTACGAAGCTGACCCACTCATAGCCAGGTTAAATCACCATGGTAACAGATGCTGCAGAGCTATGAGCATGGTACACTGCAATGTGATCACTGAAAAAAGTGAGTCATTAACTATAGAGGATCCCAGAAGAGACTAAAGATTTCACAGTATGACAAAGAGCGATAAGCTGTGGATTGTTTTGTTCGACTTTCCAAGGGTCATTCAGACCTGACACAGAACGTTTAATAAAAAAGGGCCAGAGTTTCATATAGACAATCATAATGCATAATGATGAAGCTTCATTTTAATTATACAAAAGATTATTTTTAGTCCCAACAGAATTCCTGATGATACTGGTTTTCCTCACACTCTTATTAAATAACGGTATCACAGAAAGGCATTAGGAGAGTCTGTGATGAAAACTGGAAATAAAACTTAACCCTCTAATAATCAATAATATTAATGAGCATTCAATCAGGTCAGACATCATTTGTTATCTACATTTCTCCTTATCTCTGTTCTCTGGCAGCAAACACAGTTTTTCATGTGCATCACATGCATTACATGAACAAACTTGTAGCCAGAAAAAAATAAATAAAAAATACAGAATTATCAAAAGTCTGTTGGTAATGAGCTACATGATGCTTTTTATCCGGGTGGCCAGTAAATCCAGATGTGAGATGTCCAGATGTGAGATCCATTTCTTCGTGAGAATAAGCTGAACTTGCTTTGTGGTACATAACTCAGATCAGTTCAGGAGTGATGCTCTGTATTTCCATCAGTTATCAGCCAATCTCTGCTCAGGCTGGATGGGTGAGGTCATCATCATGGTCACAGGCAGGTCAGAAAGAAACAGTGGAAAATATGTTAACTAGTGACATGAAGACGTCTGTTAGAGATAACTGTGATTGAATAATGAATTGATTGATTGATGAGTGAGAGGTCAGTGAATGGTCCAGAGTGTTACCTCTGGGCCTGTGTCGATATAAAGACACCAAGAGGACAGTGGAGATGAAGTATGGACAGAACACCACCAGGTGGAGCACAGGAATGAACCAAGGATTGATGGAAGGGGAGGCAGAGGGCAAGGCTGTAGATGATAAGTGTAGATGATAAGGCTGAAGAGGTGGGTGAAAGAGCAGTTGTATGATTTTCTGTAAAGAGAATCCACTTGTTCAGGTTGAACTCGTGTGTAACCCGGTGGGTTGATGTTCTGTTGTTATTCTGAAAGTGCGTTAGGTTTCTGTGTGTGTGTAAACATTTGAGTGGTGTAATAAAATATATTTTCTCATAGTGCGTTACAAGTTCAGTGATTTACGTGAAGCCTTTAAATGCATCAACTAGAGGTTTTCATACACCTACCTGGACTTGCAAAAGAAAAAATAGAAGCAGGATTTACAAACAGTTATCAGAACGCATTGTGTATTTTCCTCTTTCTATGCGACTGTTACAAGGGACATTACGTTCACCACTTGCTGATTAGCCCTGAGGGCGCTACACACGTGTGGGTTTTGTTTTCTCTCCCGCCGGAGACGGAGACTGGTGAGACCATTTCTCCATCTAAGAAGACGTCTTTCACTCTCAGCATAAGAAGACACGGGGTCTAACAGCGGTGGTTCGAGGGAGAGTCAGTCACTGTCCACGGAGTTGGGACTGTACACCGAGTTTCTGCTAAGCTAACATTAGCTCCACTAGCAGTTTTTGTTAGTTTTTGTTCTCCATTAAGTTGTGGGCCCACAATAACCTGCATAATTGAGAGTTTGAACATAATTACATTTTCTTAATAGATATATGTATTTTAGAGGTTCACGGGCAGGTAGTACACGATTGAGATATTAGTATCTCAATAGTAATGTTGAAATTGTTGAGTATTTGATTCATTTGAGTTATTACAGATTGACACTTTTAAAAACAGCTGAACCTGAAACAGTATTTACTTGATTTTGGTTAATAAATATCTTGTTTATGGGTTACATGCATTTTCTCTTGTGTTTACTGTTTATCCATGGGAATCTATTTCAAAAATGTAGTTCTGAAGGGCATCAGAAACATAGCCATAGATTCATCTAGTAACTTCTCTTAGTTGTAGTCACCAGCTAATGAGGTAATCAGAGTGACTGCTACATGTCGACGAAATAAGTGTTGAAATCAATGTGAAGCTCCTGACCTGTGACCGAGTCCTTGCTGGAAGAAGATTCTCCACGACCATCGATGGTGGATGTGGTCAGAGTTTTACCTGTAGGGAGAATCAACCTGTTCAGGTGAACATGTGGATAAAATAAGTGTTGAAATCAAAGTGAAGCTTCTGACCTGTGACGTAGATCCAGCTGGGTGGAGACTCTCCGTGACCATTGGTTGTGGTTGGAGATGTGGTTGTAGGTTTTTCTGTAGCGAGAATCCAATTGTTCAGGTAAACATGTGGAAAAAATAAGTGTTGAAATCAAAGTGAAGCTCCTGACCTGTGACGTAGATCCAGCTGGATGGAGACTCTCCATGACTGCTGATGTGACACTTGTAGAGGCCTTCATCAGACTTGGTAACATGGTGGATGGTCATGTGACCTGTAGGCTCAGTCCTGATGAGGGAGCCATCTTTATAGAAATCAGCTGGGAGCTTGGAGGGAGGCCTCTTTGTTTGACAGTGCAGAGAGACATCATGTCCCTCCATCACAGGGAGGACAGGACTCTGCAGGATCACTGCTCCACCTCAACACAGAGACAAACTACAGCATTTCATCCATTTCCACACAGCTTCATCAAAACTAACTCCACAGTCTGATCTTACCAGTGACAGTGATGGTGATGCTGTTACTGGTTGATCCCTCTCTGGACTCACACCAGTAAACTCCACTGTCCAAGGGGACTGTCAGACCAATATTACAGGACAAATGGCCTGATTTCCCCCATTGAGCTCCACACACACTCCTAGTTTCTGTGGTCGTGTTCCTCCGTTCCATTCAGCAGAGCTGTCGTCCTCCTCACAGCTCAGAGCGAAAGACCTCCACTGAAAAAACTGTGAACTACTGGGACTCACGGTCAGAGAGCCTAGAAAAATAATGGGGGGGTGAAGGTCATTCTTAAACTTCAGTGTGAGGGATCAGTGAATAGCTGGTCAAACATAGATACTAACTGTTTCCCAGACTGTGATACAGGAAGTTTACCAACCTTGGTTTGTGGTGCTGCAGAGCAGTGAGGTCAAAACTAAAAATGAAAGTCAGGTTGGTCAAGCTTTTAAATACAAGAGGACACCTCCATCAGAAACCAAGGACAAGCATCACACAGTGTATCCTAACTGTAACTATTCCGTCTCTCTAACCCCACTAACATGATAAAACTGAAAGATTAATCTCATACATAACATATTCCAGCTCAAACATGCAACAAAGATGTAAAGTGCCTTCTACATTGTTTGGGGCAAGTTCCATCTATATTCATTTGCCTCTTTACTCCACATTTTGACATTAGTAATGTTTGTAATAAAAATATTCACATTAAAGTGATAACATTTTACCATACAGAAATTAATAAATCCAGTTGTTATATCAATAGTTTCATTGTTTTACATTAAAGGAGCTTTGTCCCAACACAATTATGAGCTAACAATAGCTGCAATCCATGGTGATATGCTTTGTCTCAAACATTAAGGCACCCGGACACGGGCTAAATGTCATTTCTACATAGTAAAACATAGTATGTATGTGATTCTAAAATGACAGAAATGATAAAAATAAAGTTACAATAGAAGAAGGGAGGCTGTTAACTGCACACCTGAGTAAAGATCCAGAATATATACTGCACATAATACACAAACAGAAATTAGATAACTTACAGAGCAGCCACAGCACAGATGTTTCCTCCATCTTGGTGATGTTTGATCTGAAACGCTCAGTCAATTCAAGTAAAGCCCCCTTCAGCCCCCAGGCTGTCAATGCTGCTTCCTGTCTTCACGCTTTGTATGTGTCTGCTTACAGAAAAAGTATTTACACAACACAAGAATATCCAGATGTGACACACTCTGAAAGTCAATAACTGGTTCATACCTGTAAAATGGTTTTAATGCATCACATTTTAATGTAGACAATCAGTCACAAGCTGTGTCTGTGTGTTGATGTTTAGCACAGTTGAAGTCAGTAGGTATTTTCTACCTGGCAGTGTGACATGTTCTCTCCTTTAACTGCTGAAATGTGGTCAGGTATAGATGTGCTGCATGTTTTCACTCAGCTGGGCAATATGGAGGTTTTACAGGCCTCATTAAAGTATAACGTCTGTAGGTGGCGCTTAGGACAACAACACGCAACATTTGAAATGTGCAGTGACAGAAAACACTGCTTTCTGACTTTTATGTGTGTGTGTGTGTGTGTGTGTGTGTGTGTGTGTGTGTGTGTGTGTGTGGGTGTGGGTGGGTGGGTGTGTGTGTGGGTGGGTGGTAGCACAGTGACAGCAGCAGGGGGAGAGAAAGGAAACACACATGCAGTCTAACACACGCAAACAGTGACAACATGATACAATCCTACTCCGTTACTACAGTAACCACCCTGGTCTATTGTGGGAGGGTCCTGTCCTGTGTCACGTGCGCTTTTTGACGCCTGGTGGATTTGTGCGTGTGTCTATCTCTTCCTGTTCTTGGTCTCTCTAGGGCTTTATGGTGTTTTGCTGAGGAATGTGGTCGAGAATTATTTGTAGCTAACAGTTAGTGAAGATTAGATTATTTTCTCTTTGACACGTGGACTGAGCGCCACGTTATTAAATATTAATTAGCCGGTAGCCACGCCCACTGTTTACCTGGCTGTGATCTATTGCCGCCAGCAGACGTGTCATCCTAGAACATTCTAGAAGTCGTCCGTGTTTCTATGTGACAGACCGGGTGTGTGGAACAACACTTTTTGCTTCACGAGCTCAGAGGAAACTTCTTGTCATGTTTGTCGTGGTCTTCATAGTTTCCGTGGCTGCGGCTGCGGCGGCTCCCACTGCCGGTAAGTCGTTTCTTTATCCCCGCTACAACACCAGCTAGTAAGGGGCTTCACGAACCCGTCACCACGGACAGGATCAGTTGATCGCGTCCTGTCAATAATTAGTGTCCATGAGTTTGATGTCAGACGAGCGACTTTCGACGAGCCACAGAGCTCGTTTTCGCACAGCTTCCCTTCAGCGGTCCTCTCCCTCCTCCCACCCTGATCCGACCCTCCATATCGGAGCCTCGGGGTCCACCAGCCCCTGGCTGAATCGCACAACTCGCGCTGTCAGACGCTTGAGCCAAAACGAACAAGCTGCAGGTTCAGGTTCCCCCGCCGATGCGGTTCCACCTCCGTGTTTTTGAAAGAGGTTCTCGCTCCTTCTGTTGGCCTCTGGCGTCTCCCCAGGAAACCGTGAACATGCTAAAGTGCATTCACTGATTGAAAAGCCAGGCCTGGTTGACCAGTTTTAGGCCCATTTCCAAATTTCCCAATTCTCAAAAAATCTGGAGAAAATTGTATATGTCCAATTCAAGGGTTCTCTAGAGGAACACAGCATTCTTGAGGTTTTCCAGTCCGTCTTTAAATCTCTTCACAGCGCTGAATGGACACTGCTGAGGGTTTTTAATGACAGATGCTGGAGACTCTGTGGTGCTGCTGGATCTGCTGCTGCCTTTGACACAGTAGATCACAGCATTTCCGTTTCTCCATTACAGCAGTTATCTGTGGCTCTGCTCTGGAGTGGTTGGCAGAGAGAACATTCGAAAACATCTTCGAAAGCACAATTGAACACAATTTGAACCTGTAGTTCGGGGGTGTTTCCTGTCCACCCCAAGCACTGAAACATCTAATTATGTATCAGTCTCTCTCTCGCTAACAACTTTCTTTTCTGTTCTTCAGATGGAGGAAACATCATGAAAATACCCAGTGGGGAGGGACCGGGGACTGCTGATAGAGACATATTTCTTTCCACAGTACAGACAATATTTTTACTGGGTATTCTCATCATTCGTGGGATTATTTATCCCAAGGCTTTAATATTCATAAGTGTTTTAATACTCACAGCTGTTTTAGTTGTATTCATTGTTTGTGTCTTTGTATATTTGATACAAAAAAGAAAAAGACAAAGAAAAGGAAGATTTAATCTGTCTGATCCTGCAAGTACAGATGAAAATGAGTTATTTAAATTGCAAACCTTTTTGCATTACTTGCCTGAAATCGAATAATACACTAAATTTACAGGACTGACACTTTAACCTTAACAATGTTTTACTGTGGAAACTCTGCCATAGATGATATTGTCCATTTGACAATCAACCCTATGACAGTGTGTCTCTGATACACCATCAGATGTAGTAGTCAGCTGTGCATCACCATGAGCCAAAATCCTGTTAATAAATGAAGTGTTTCTGGTCAAATTAAAGTGTGTGTACGTTTAACTTCTACGGCGTGATCCTACAAGAAGGATCTAAAGTCTTCATCCACCTCTGCTAAAAACTGAGCCCTGTGGTGGTGGTTTCTCATGTTCTGTGACCTTTATATTGAGACATAGTCACTGGTAAAAACAGACAATGGGGACACATTTTTGGACCGTCTCTCCCAGAAACATTTCTGATGCTACACTTGGTTGGTTGTATGAAAAAATGAGGGGAAAAGGACAACAAAGACACTTGCCTCAGACCTTTAGCACAGACACCTCCTGTTGCTCGGTCCTCATTAAAAGCAGAGACAAACAAATGGAGAGAAGGTCAAAGGAGACACGGGACAGTTTCATTTTGCTGTGTTTTAAACATATTGGTGACCAACCAAGAGTCTCATCTGTTTCCCCTGCACACACATGCGCACACACACACACACACACACACACACACACACACACACGCGTAAACGCAAATAGAACTGGACATCATTTACAAAAAGTTAGGTTCCTACATTTTTGAACAATAATGTGTTTTGGGCATTTGGCCACCGTGAATTTGAAATGAAAGACTCAAATGCGAGTGAAGTCAAGACTTTCAGCTTTAATTCAAAGGGTTTGATGTGTGACATTAACCATTCAGGAGTCACAGACATTTAAACACGAACCCCACAGAACCACAGTTTTGTCGAACTGCTTGAATTAAAGCTGAAAGTCTTGACTTTGCTCATATGTTCAATGATTCATTTCATATTCAAGCTGGTGCATTACACAGACCAAATCCCAAAAAACTCATCCTTGTTCCAATATTTATGAACCTGAATGCTGTATTGTTGCTTCCTTGGTAACTGTCCTTCCCCTATAGGAGTTGGGCATAAAAGTGACTTATGACAACATAATGTCTCCCAAACTGTTTAGAACGGTCTGACGGTCTAATGCAAGGCAAAACACTGCAAGACAATTTTCATTTTAGAGCACTTTTATAACCAGCAAATAATCCAACATGTTTCACAGGAGCACACGGGCATAAAAACAATGGCATCGTGTAGAGCATTAAAAACCTTAATGACAAGTATAAGAATAAGGAAAGAAAAACCAAATGAGCTGAGGTAGAACGGATAAAAGCCGAAAAACATGCACAGTTTAAAAGAAATAACATGCAGCTATAACCAGCTGTAGGTAGATCAGTAAAATAAAGTTACAGCAGTCAGTACTTTCTTAGGCCTTAATCCTTCTGGCAGTTTATTCCAGCACGTTAACAAAGACACATGAAACCACTGCATCAAATTGCAAATGTAGAGAATTAGTTTTTTCTGCACTGTTCAAAGGGGAGCGGACAGTGTGGGTTTAGGTACCTGAATGTAGCTTCAAGTATGTGATCTACTGTTGTCTTAGATTTGATCCTACTCTGAATTTCTAATCTTTCTGTTACTGAAGCCTCCTCATGTATAAGTAGTGCACACAGGAGACTCCCCCGTAAAATATGAGTCCTTAGAACAAGCGTCTCGAACTCCAGGCCTTGAATCCTGCAGCTCTGCTTGTTTTCCAAATATTCCTACACAACTCTTATCTTCCAGCTTCTGATTGATTAAACACACCTGATCCAGGTGATCAGTGTGAGTTATCCAGGAATAGTTGGAAAGCAAGCAGGGCTGTGGCCCCTTAAGGTCCCGGAGTTCAAACCCTGTCTTAGGTTGTTTTTGGCCAGTTATGACAACTATTGAATATGGTTTCGTGAGCTCTAGTGGTTGTAGTAATTATGATATGAGTGATGGAAAAATATCTACTGTATCAAGCTGTTTTCAATCCCATTGTGTCAAATCCTGATTTTGTCAGGCCAGATCCAGTGTTTTCAGTTGAACCACACAATTAAAACTTATGAATATGCATCTGTAATCCTTATTAGTTAGAGATCTGATTATAATAAATGATTTTACATATAGAACACAAGTAAACGCCTTTGCAAATTATTGGCCTAATAAATTTGTTTGGTTTGACTGATCTGGGCCCCGTAAAAATGGAGAATGCAGTTTCTTCTGCAGTAGTTTGTCAGACTATATAAACATATTTAAACCTGCAGATAATATAAAAAGATAAAACATGACCTGTTAATCATTGTGGCTTTTAAAAAACATCCTGCCTCAGGAACAAATGTAGCCACGAGATACAACGTCTAAATAGACAGAAATTAATAATAATAATAACAATTGTAATTATTATTATTATTAATTTCCAGCTCCCACCATTTCACAGTGAAACTGAAAGTGTTGCTTAAGTCCTCATTCATTTACAGCCAATGTTTCTATATCATCTTTTAAATCTGTATTTGTGTTTGCAGAAAAATCTAATGTAATCTACTGTAAATAGATTGAATGCACTGAAATGTGTGTTAACCTGTTCAAGTCTCCTGCTCACGGTTCAAAACCCAAAAGACCTACAGAAGCACTAAGCTGCTCATGAATCCACCATGCAGAGACACAGATACAGCTGTTTAAAATGCCTTTGTTTCATATTTCATGTTAGATTGTTTTCACTGACAGAGATTTAACCCCCGATGTGCCAAGAAACGAGCAGTAAAGCTTAATGAACCCAGTGGATGAAACAATGTTTGGCATTAACAACACAAAGGGAGGTGAATTCCAAAGGCTCACAGCACTAACACACCTTATCAGCACACTCTCCTCTGGCACACTCACTGAGCGACTTTACTTTCTTTTATCGACTTTGTGAACCTAAATTCTTATCTGTCATAATTCTGACTGCGGCTACGAACATCAAGTGTTTCTTTACCACAACGGAAAGTGAAGCAGAACAATGAACGAATGTCTGTAAAGCTGCGGAAATCTGCACAATCAGCTGATAATTCTCAGTAGATTAAACTGCACCACAGCAACACCCTGATAATGTCTTCATGCTGTCATTTCAAAGACTGTTACTACTGAGTGTGACCACATTAAAACAATGTAGCTGATGCAGTGAACCAATCAAACTTCTCAAAGACTGCAGTCCATTTAACTTCCTGCGAGTTCAGAGTTGGCAATGTCACAGTGCAGGAGTGGAGCCTTTTGTACAGACTGTAACTGTAGCAGTTCACATCAGAAGGAAACATCTGGATCCATCTCCTCTCCACACTGCGACTGCTGGCGAACAACCTGAAGCTCCCGTCGTTTGTGATGTAGTGATGACGTGCTGCCACCTGCTGACACCTGCTGAAACCATGACTGATCACATCATCATGTACCTCTTGAAGGCCACATTTGTTCCCATACACTTTCCACTTGAGTAATAATAGTACATTTTCAAATCTACTGAAAAACACTGTGTTCTGACATTGTAACTGAATAAAAGGTACATACTGTATATTTATCATAAACTACTTGATTTTCTGCAGTTATGCTTTAAAATTCTCACCATAGAAGTTGGTGCGTCTGATACTGATGATTTTATCATGGATCAGTCCGCAGTTCCTCCTCAATTCAGAATATAAACCTAAGGCACAGTTCCTCTGCTTTGATTATTCACCGTTACTAAAAAAATCTGTGGACAATATTAGACACGTGACAAAAATAAGGAGAAAAATAACTTCTCCTGTCGTGATTTGTCCCACTGATGGACGTTTCTGTCATCATTATGGAGGGTGGGGTTACTGTGTCAAATGTACCACCTAAATAAGTCGGTGATATTATTCATATGTTCAGTTAGAGTTTGTACTTGTGTGAGAAACATTAAAGATTTAATTTAGTGTGATCAGGTTTTTTCATTAAAAACAGACTATTTGAGGTCACAAAGTATAAAAAAAAATCAGATTTAAAAAAGAAATATAATGCCTGCTACATATCACCACACCTTGTTCATGAGCCTTTCTGCCTTGTTCATATGTGGCATAAGATATTTTTAAATATGTAGCTATAACCAGATTCAACAACTGTTGCTGAAACCCTTTCATCCCAGCATGAACCACCAGGTGGTGTTAATATGTGGCTAATCTCTGTATTATTTGTTTTAACATTATCCTCATTAGATGCAGTTATTACACACTTCAGCTTTAACAAATGTTTTTACATTGGCATTTTGCGCAGTTTAGTTGTGATGGTCTCACAGGAGTTTGTGGGCAATTAAAAATATCTGTGTGGTAAAGTTCAGATATCAGCTGTAATTGATCATGTGTTGAACAAAAGGGTAGAATGAAAGCATGTTCTATTACGACATTTGTCCATAAAATTGTATAATTTGATCGGTTTGTTGACAATTTGTCTTGAAGATTTCTTAAAATAATGATTTATTAAGGATTCAAGTATTAACATATTTAAGGAAGACATTGTTATTTTTGTGTCAAATCATTTTCGTTATAATAATTGTGCCATAGTTTAAAGTAAATTAATCATGTGAGTGCGAAAGAAAGGCAATAGGGAACTGTAGAAATTATTGAGTTTGGCACAAACTGGTTGACAGTATATTCTGATAAGAAAAGAAAAATTGATTAGTGGATTCACTGTCATTAATTGAGAGAAGCTCACTTAAAGATGGAAAAGTGAACCGTTTTTCTCTGGTGCCAATAAATCTTCAAAAAGCTGCTCAGATCGACTCATCTGTAAAGCTGTGAGGCTGGAACGTTCTGTGATTAGTGGAATACGTGTCAAAATGTTCTGTGACAAGAACAAGCGCCTACAAAGAACAGGATGTGCAGTATACGTCTTTGTCTTCCGATGAGGCAATTAGGGGGTCTCACTTTCATCTTTCAAATTTGGACAACAGTGACAATGTCTTGTCTCTGGGATCCTTCAGAGCAAGCAGTAAAAACCAGCTCATTAATTTTTCTGTTACATGTCAGTGTATCAATTCAGCTACATGATCATTTTGAGACTCTTGTGATGGACCAGTCAAAGGGACGGGGCCAATTTTTATCGCCTTTGGACAAGCGAGCAGTTAATATAATACCTTATGCTTCACACAGATGGATTGTGTTTATACCAGATTTCAGCACCCAGTGCCGACTCTAGGCTGCTGCTCCTGACACAGTTGATCAGACACCACTGTCCACTTTTTGACAGTTCCTCTCTGATTGTCTGTTGTGGGTAAAGAAATTTGGATCTCATGGATCATTTGGATCTGATGAGACTTTGTAGCAAACAGCTGCTATGAGTGATGGGATCAAAGTGCAGTAGATAATGTCTGACAGGAGTTTGAAGAGGAAATGGATTCATCACCTACCTGACACCTCACATCTCATTCTCTTCTCACAGGTGGTGGAGGACACCGTCCTGGACATGTTTGATTGATAGTGGGTCTGTCAGTCATCAGTGTGCTTGTTGTTATTGTTGCTTGTTTTATGATCTATAGAAATTCCAAAAGATAGATGATAGATGAGCTCCAAGATTTAAATCCTAAACCTTAAGTAAAACTGAAGAAGGAGGAGGAGGAGGAGGGGGAACCCTCAGTGGAGACAGGAGTGGATGTCTCAGAGCAGTATCCAGTGTGTCCTTCTGTCTCCTGTTGGTATTGTTGGTAAATCCTGCTCTAAAAAGCTCAAGCTCATCACAAGGATGATCAGTAGAAACAGGATCCACCAGAGCTCAATTTAGAGAGTCATTGCAAAGGAGGTGAATACTTATATAGATATTTTTGTTTTTTTATTTTCCATAAATTTTCAAACAAACTTCTTTCTCATTGTCATTATGGGGTAATATTTGTAGAATTTTGAGAAAACTAATGAATTTGACCAATCCACTGATTTGATCATGTTCTTGTTTTGTTGCTGCTGTCTGTTACATTTTTTCTATTACCTGTTATATTTTGTTACACAAGAATGAAAAAACTAAATTTAAAAATGCAAACAATGATAAATTTATCTGCGATTGTTGCTCTTTGGTTGGATTGTTGTTCTCTCTACACTCATGCTTTATTTTATTATATTATTTTAACCTTTTTTAATTCTTTCAGTACTTTAAATTTAAGGATTTGTCAACACTGGTGCATTAACAGGATTGTGGGTTTTCTCTGGCATATTTATACTAAAGAATGTAGAATAAACACAACACAGTCACAGTTTATTGTCCCCTATATTGTAGTTTTTTTTAAATACCTCCCAGTGCTTTAGTCTTTATTTATGTTGTATATAAAAGCTTTAAATTGAGCCCTTTCCATAAATGTTTAAAAGCTTTTTGTTATATAGGATGTAGCTCAGTTGATGAAGCAGTTCTCCACAGACCAACACGGTCAGTGGTTTGATTCCTGGTCCCTTTCGGCTATGTGTCAAAGTGTGGGCAAGACACTGAACCCTAAGTTGCTTCCGGTGGGTCAGGGGAGCACGCAGCATGGCAGCCACCCCCACTGGTGACTGGGTGAATGAAAAACAACATGTAAAGTTCTTTTGGAGAAAAGCGCTATATAAGTAGAGCATTTATCTAATATAAATATATATTTAGTTTATATCAGATCCTTCCATCTTATCAGCTTCATCACACTTTACCACAATCTCAGAAGAGAAATCACTCAGATACAGTTTTCAAGTCATAGTCAGAACCACAGTGGTCCCACAGGAAATAACATGAGCAGAGAAACAGACCGAAACTAAACGGGCATATCTGATTAAGCGCTTCCTCCAATTTTGGAACCAGAGCTTTGACACTGATCCATGTGAATATGATGATGTGCTGCCACCTGCTGGATGATTCAGGTAACAGCTCCACAGGCTAGAACGGTGGTTGCGGTTTTTGTGTTTATTCTTTCTGCACTGAGGAGACACACAGCCAAACCAGACAGCTTAATAAAACCCACAGAACCACACGAGAAAAACATCGGTTAGCGTTCTCGCCTCATGTCAAGACGTTTGTGGACATGAACATGCCGTCCAGCATCCAGCTGTGGCCTTTATGTGCGGAGGTGGCATGTTTTCCAAATCCCTGCATGGACTTCTCAGAGTACTCTATCTCGTTTTTGGTAACTTCGCTGCCTTCACAGCCCATCCTCAAAACATCTGCACAGATGTTTCAGCTCTGACACATTAATAATGAAACCCTTTCGTATTGTATTATGTTTCTTTTTTGTCCTTGTGTAGTTTGAATATGGACATAGTGATGCATTACAGCATGTTGATTTAAGGTCATATTCAAATAAAGTGGAATATTATTAGATGATCATTTTGATCACTCATGGGTGAAGTTCTCTAATGTTGGTAGCTGGGAGAGGTGGAGCTTTCTGTAGCCTAGTAACAGGGACATATTCCAAATAAATACCATAATAATCCATGTTTTAATAATCTCTTTCTAAAAACTGAGTTTACTGAAGTGCAAGTACCTGTCAGTTGTACTTGCAGTGCATGTACGTCAACACATTTTATTTTGAAAGGATCGGACATGTTGACTTTCTCTTTCCTCCTCTACGGACTGAAGAGTTGTCGCCTTTTTGGGGGCTTAACTTTTCGCAACAGTAAAATGAAAAGATCAAGTTAAACCAAAGTCCAACTAGTTTTATCTTTGTCGTTTCCACTAGGAGATGACTTTTCCACCATGGTAGGAGCCAGATTAAGAAGAGGATTGCTTGCTTCATGGACCGTATGTTTTTGTGTCCTCATATGTTTCCCAAACTGGTCTGTCTCCGAAGGTAAGACGGTAAACTCAGTGGACAATCTGCTGTAGGTCCAAACATTTACTAAAAACTTTAACTGCGGTAAAACAGCCGTCGTGTCCGAGATCGCTGCTGCGCCTCTTTCCGGACTTACGGTACGGAGACTACAAGCGGTCAAAATGGATAAAGAATCGGGGATTAAGACGTAACTTCGATTTTTTTTTAATAAATAAACTTTCATCAATTATGTGAAATATTGAAATGTGTTGCATTTGTGTGTTTGCAACGATCCCTGCGTCTTAACGCATCCGTTAGCCCGCTGCTTGTACCGTTCTGTCCTGAAAAAGGCGCACTACAAAAGTTCAACGCGCGCATCCGTTTTCCAGAAGGGCGTAAATGGAGCTGGCGGAAAACAGAAACAGGAACCAAGTTAACTGTGGATCAGCAACACACAGCAGGTTTATTGACAGGGGTCAACTTCATGTTACTGTAGCACAGAGTACTTTTCTATTTTTAAATACTTTTCTTTAAGCAAACAGTTTTTCCTCCTCGGCTGTTAGTTTAATGTTCTTATTTTTACAGTTTACAGGACAGAGTGAATTTGACATTCAGTGATCCCATTTGAAGACACATTTTTACCATGAAGTAGCATGAAGCAGCTTTACGACTGATAATAGAGGGTTTTCACTTCTGTGCAGTGAATGCAAATCTCTGTAGACAGAACAAAACTCAGCACAACACACCAAAGAGTAAAAATACTGCATACAGGGTCACTTTGTGTACTGCTCATATGTCAAACAAGTCTTTAAATAAACCCATGGAAGGGGGGCACTATGTCTGAGCCTGATTTAGTCAAGAGATTCCTGTTTCACTAATGATTTGTTTTTACAAAAACCACTGGTCGGTCACACTGTGGATCTTTTGGTAGTAGTTTTAGGACAAGAGCAAAAACATTCACATTTAACATCCGATGATTAAACCTGATTTTGGTTCAAATGACAGAGTCTGGTTCACACAGCTGAACTAGGAATGTGTTTAAACTTCATCCATAACTCTGGGTTCAGGTCTGAGCTTCATTTTTTTACAGATTGGATGTGTGAAAATGACTCATCTGCATGTGAATGTTTTTATTCACATATAAAGTCAAATTTATCTGTTATATTAGATCATGTGTTTCACAAGGAAAATACTTTGAAATGTTAAATGTTTGAAATAACATTTAACTTAAGATCTTCATTACTGACTTTTCCTTCGTTCTGTTTTAATTCTGACCCATAAGTGAAAACAGTCCATACTGGAGATGCCGTCCTTCTACTGTGTCAGTGTCACAGAGGTGCTGACATCGTACTTGTAAAGTGGATCAGACCTGACCTGGAATCAGAGGGCTCTGTCTTCTTCTTCAGCGATAATCAAACATATGAAAACTACCAGCATCCATCGTTTTGTGGTCGAGTGGAGCTGACAGATTCGCAGATAAAGGACGGAGACGTTTCTGTTTTTCTGGATAACATCAACATCAAAGACACTGGAACATACGAGTGTTATGTTGGACTAAAAGGAAACAGTCCTCAGCTCATCAACAGCTTCCACCTGAAGGTTAAAGACTCAGGTGAGTTTGAAGTGCAGCTGCTTCCACATCACTGTTAGTCAGGATTTTTCCACATCATGTCACAAACTGCACTGATACAAGTTGTGACTTTACAGCTGTGAGAATTTGACCTCATCAACTGTTTTACTGATGTTTACTTTGTGTTTTGATCTGGATTTTATGGTTTTTGTTCAGACCACCAACAGATCACAGTGAAGAGTGGAGATGATGTTACTCTTCAGTGTCTGGATCACAGAGGTGGAGACATCGAAAAGTTAGAGTGGATGAGACTGGATCCTGAAGAAAACATCTTTTTCTGCATAAATGGAATGTGTGAACAGAACAGTCAAGTGGAACTGAGAGATCCACAGATGAAGGACGGAGACGTTTCTGTGATTCTGAAGAACGTCAACATCAGTAATTCAGGAATATATGAGTGTTATGTTACAAACAACGGAAGCAAGTCTGATGTCATCTCCAGCATCCACCTGACAGTCACTGATTTAGGTGAGTGTGTGTGTGTGTGTGCGTGGATCAGAGGGGAAGCTGCTTCTTGGTTGTTGATGTGAGAGTGAACCATCACAGATCAGATGTTTGTGTTTTCTAAAGATGTTGCTGATGAGACTTTGTAGCAAACAGCTGCTATGAGTGATGGGATCAAAGTGCAGTAGATAATGTCTGACAGGAGTTTGAAGAGGAAATGGATTCATCACCTACCTCACACCTCACATCTCATTCTCTTCTTACAGGTGGTGGAGGTGGAGGCATATGGATTGGAGAAGACAAAGATGAACGACTTAGACTGGTGGTTGCTCTGTCGGTTATTACAGTGATTCTTTTTGTTGTTGTTGTTTATGTTGTTGTTGATATTATGATGTATAAAAAATCCAAAGAAAAGATCCAAAGAAGAAAAAAGCAGAATCAACCACCACCTGCTGATAAAACAGCTGACCCTGAGCGCCAAGTTTAGACTACTAAACCTGAAGAGAAACTGAAGGAGGAGGATAAACCCCCAGTGGCGAAAAAAAGTGGAAAATGTCAGAGATCATTAAAGTCCTGAAAGTTTGTCTCCTGCTTCTTTTCCACAAACCACATGTTACCAAGTGTGGAACAGGAATCAGACACATCACGTCTGCTGTTTCGTGAACCACTACAGTTTGGTCTTGAACGAGTCAAATCCTCATGAAGCTGTGGACATTTCATGGAGCCTCATCAGTTACAGGGATTTTGGTGAAACTCCTGTTCACAGTCTAAAGGTTCATATATCTGCTGCCTATAATCAAAAAGTCCCTTTGGATCCACATTTAGTCCAGATTCGAACTCTGTACAATCCCCAATATGATCAGAAATAGATAATGTGAATGTTCTGTGTTTTATGTACTGAAAGATTTATTATATAGAGTCTTATAGTAAATTTGTATTTGGGGTAATGAACATTTTATTTCCTTACTACATTAAAACTGTTTTTTGTTGTATTTAGTGTTACTCACTAAATGCATGAGCCATTTCTCTTTTCTCACTTGAAGTCTTTTACCTTGAAATGACCAGCTGAATAAATGAAATGCTGCAGCTGATTAAATTAAACTTTAAAGAAACAAAAGCAGCAGCCTGTTTAAGATGTAAAACGCTTAAGAGACTCAGTGGTTTGAAGAAGACACAGTTCAGTGTATATATCTATACATCTCATATTCTGACCTAATGTCTCATGGTTTCATGGGGATCACTATATCATCTATATCATCTTATTTTATAAGTAATTTCAGGATATTTGACCTTTTGTTCCTACGTCTCCATTTATCTGACCTCATGCTGAAAGTCTCAGTTTAAATCCTTCTTTGTACATGTTGGTGGTTTGTTTTCTCTGCAGCAGTTGGTATAAAAGAGCTCATTACGTTTGTCATTATTACACAGACAAATCGTCAGTCAACCAACTGTAAAAGCAGTTTACTTCTCGGTAGGTGTCTGAGGCCTTTTTTGATCCACACTGATCACTTTTTGGTCAGAAGCCTCACTGCTTTGTCATCTGCAGTGTTTATTTTTTTCTAAAATGCAGTGAAAACTTTAATGTGGAATTTGTGAATTTTGTTAAACCTTCAGTTGTTTGACAAAAGAAAATATTTTCACACACCAACTTAGTTGTACTATAGAAATAAAAGCAAATTTAGATTTTGATTCTTTTAACAGAAAAGTTGGTTCCCATTTCCCACTGGGTTACATTAATTATTGGGGATGAACTCTCTCTAAATCAGTAGATTGAAGAGAAATAAACCAGGGATGAGGCAGCGTCACAAAGACCCAGTGACAAATCCTTTACCCACAATGCTCTTCTCCTGATTATCACAGGGTTAATGTGGGGACCTGAGAGACACAGAGAGAGACAGAGAAAGACACAGAGAGAGACCACTGCAGGAGCTGCAAGGATGGAAATAAATCAACTGCATGTATCAGGTGTGATGGTCATTTGTGTTTCTCCGATCAAATCTCTGCTTAGAGTTTCACATATACAGTAAAACTAAATGAGGATGACACTGACCAAATAAGAACAGAGACCTCAAACGTCAAAATTCGTTAGAATATTCAAGCAAAGTTCTCTTTCTCTCTCTATCCAGAAGCCTAAGCACCTGGGGCCCTTGAGCAAGACACTCAGCTTATAATAATAATTTAATGCAATACAATGCAGGGGCTCTGCCATGAATTCTAATTTTACAGGGTTATAATTTCTCATTTTTTAGGTTGAAAATGTCAGAAAGGTAATAATTCTACTGTTTACTAAAGAGGTGGTTCTAATGTTTTGTCCACTTCGTTCATTTTAAATAGGATCCGAGAGCCACGGGTGACTATTGAAATTCCTATCGTTTTTTTGGAACCTTTTATTTTGAAGGGATCTGACGGGTGTGGACATTTCCCGGACAGACTGAAAACTCCTCGCCTTATTTGGGACGTAACTTCACCAAGCGGCAAAATGACAAGATCACGTTAAACTAAGGTCTAACTAGTTTTTCTCTTTGTTGTTTCCACTAAGAAATGATTTTTCCAGCATGGTAGGAGCCAGAAGAAGTAAAGGATGTCTTCTTCTGAATGGACTTTCTGTGTGTGTCTCCTCACATGTCTCCTCAACGCGTCTGTCTCTGAAGGTAAGCTGGGTCAGTGGACAATCTGCTGTAGGTCCAAACATTTCCTGAAAACTTGTTCTGCGTTAAAACAAGCGTCGTTTCATAGAACGCGGCGGAACCAGGCACCGCGGAACTTTTTCCACTTTTTCCGGACTTACGGGGCGGAGACTAGGAGCTGTCAAAATCTATTAAGATTCAGGAATTCAGAGATAATTTCGTCATATTTTAATGTTTTTTTATTTATTTATCATATTAGATATGAAAAGCTGTTGCATTGCACGGTTCCCAACAACCCCTGAGCCTTTACTTTGGCGCCGCGTTCTTTCTCGGAAGAGACGCAGTTCATGGAGCTGATGGGAAACAGTGAGGAACCACGTTAACTGCGTCTCGGTGACGCACAGCTCGCGGTGTGTTTGGACCTAATGTTACTGTAGCACAGAGAAATCCTCTTTTGTGGACATTTTAAATAGAGTGGTCACATATTCCTAATCTAGGCCCCTGATGAAGATGTTCGTGTGACTATTTAGCCATTTGTGTCATTTGGAGCTAGTTGAATCAGGGTAAAGCAGTAGATGGTCACACTGTATCTTATTGCCAACAAATCCTGTCACTCAAAAAAAAACAACAAAAAAAAAAACAAATCAGCACACACCTCTGTGTTGGAGTTGTTGCTTTTACCAAATAAAGAAGTAATAATTTGAATCTGACAGCAGTGAATAAACCTACAGAACCACGCGGTTGCTCCTGACTTTCTACTTATGTGTGCGCACCAAGAGCCACAGACATGCAAAAGGCTATTTCAAGTTCAGGACACAGTTCTGGCCCAGCAAGTACAATATTGGATCGACTTTGACATTTCAGAAGGAATTTGACACCGGACATTAGAGCATTACAGCAGTAGGCAAATGTGGAATATGCTTTTCTTAAAAACAGATCAATAACGAGCGCCGACGAATTCGCTTTTTAAGAGACTGATTAAGCAAAGCTGCAAGTTTTAGACAAATCCTATCAAAGGAATTCTACTACTTTAAAAGTTCAATATTATCACAGATGACCCCTGAAAACATATTGTTTTTTTTTTTAATTCTGGGGGTGTTTGCTCGAGCTGCGTGTGCACGTGTCTGCAGGCAGGTAACCGTAAAATACACACTAGGTGTTAGTGAGTCTGAGTTCTGTGCTTAGGAACTACTGTCCCTAAAACCAGGCCAAGGCACTACGCTGCAAATATTGCTTTAAAAAAGAATTTTATTTTTCTATTTTACACATTTCATAATTTACCACATTCATTAAACCAGGTGCAGGTAGGTTGGTGGTCCCTCCGTCCACAGCCTTAATTAAAACCTACTTGACATATTAGCAGTACTCAGTGAGCCGGTACCTGTCACTGACTTTGGCCTGGAAACCGACTTCTGCGTTCACAGCTGAAGCGAAAACCACCCGAGTAATTGTCTATTTTTAGACATAAACTGCATGAACTGTAAAATGTGGCTTCAGACGCGATGATTGAATGTGGTTTCAGAGGTTTTATCAGCGGTTTATTAGTGTTTTCTTCTTGAAATCACAGAGCTGTTATTGTCACTATGCGATGTTCCAACATGTTTTTTTTTTTTTTTTTTTTTTTTGTCCTTCCGGCTTATCCCGTGAGTTCAGGGTCGCCACAGTAAAACACATTATTTTACTAATGTCAGCGGATACTTATGCTTTAAATTAAGTCAATTTTTGTTTGTGTGTTTGTACTTTTACTTAAGTACAGTCTTTAGTGCTTCATCCACCACTGATTACTTGGACAGTAAATCCTACTAGAAATCAGTGGGTTTTCTGGTTGAACTGCGCCTTGAAAGCAGAAGTGAGACATCCGGAAAACAGGGCTACAGATAAAGACGGACAAAGCTCTAAATACTTTGACCAATAGGTAAAGAAACTGGTTGATGGGTTTCCTTCCTTATTCTTCTATATTTTCTCTGAAGTATTTGGACTGGAGTTTCTGTTGGTCTGTAGTTTTCTCAGAGATCTTCATCAAACTTTCTAACTTTCTACTTTGGTTTCTCTCTTCTCTAAACTCACTTTTACACCAAACACACTACTTACAACAACAAATCAGTCTTTGTGATTTGCATATAATATGATTTTAGTCATTTGTTTCTCCAACATTGAGTTTTATAATTGTAAAGATTTTGTCTCAGTTCGTTTCATTCTTGAATCTCCAAGAAAATTCTCCATTGATTCTGTGTTAAAGCTTTAACCTGCAAACACTATTCATCCACTTTGGGAAGTTTCCACCTTTTCTTTATGTGTAACACTGAATCATGGTCAGTGAAATCAGGTTTCACTTTCAGTTCCAAAGAAAAAAGTCAGAGGATGGAGAGTTTGTAGAAAACAGCTGGTTGAGGGATCAGAGTGCAGAAGATGTTGGTTACAGAAAACCTAGTTTTAACATTGTGATTTTGTTTTCTAGTATTTTCACACCTTATATTTATATTTGCAGCAAAGCATCAGGTCTCAGATGTCAGTCCTTCCTCTGGTTTTAGTACATTTAACATCAGAACTACAGGATTAAACCTCATTTTGGTTCAAATGACAGAGTCTGGTTCACACAGCTGAACTACGAATGTGTTTAAACTACATCCATAACTCTGGGTTCAGGTCTGAGCTTCATGTTTTTACAGATTTGATGTGAATGTTTTTATTCACATTTACAGTCATATTTCTTTTTTAAACTGTATCTGTTGTTTTAGATCATCAATTTCACATGGAAAGAGTTTGATGAATTTAATTCAATGTAATTAATGTAATTTAATTAAACAATCAAATAATTAGATTTTACTTTTAAACTGTGATGCTGACTTTTTCATTCCCTTTTTTCATTCTTATTGATTTGATTCTGACTTACAAGTGAAAACAGTCCAATCTGGAGAAGACGTCCTTCTTCTATGCCAGGATCACAGAGGTGCCGACATCGTACTTGTAAAGTGGATAAGACCTGACCTGGAAACAGAACTTTATGTCTTCTTCTTTAGAACTCATCGTGCGTATAAAAATTACCAGCATCCATCTTTTCATGGTCGAGTGACGCTGAGAGATCCACAGAGCAAAGACGGAGACGCATCTTTGATTCTGAAGAACATCACCATCAATGACACTGGAACATATGACTGTTATGTTGGACTAAAAGGAAACAGTCCTCAGCTCATCAACAGCTTCCACCTGAAGGTTAAAGACTCAGGTGAGTTTGAAGTGCAGCTGCTTCCACATCACTGTTGGTCAGGATTTTTCCACATCATGTCAACAAACTGCACTGATCCAAGTTGTGACTTTAGAGCTGTGAGAATTTGACCTTATCAACTGTTTTACTGATGTTTACTTTGTGTTTTGATCTGGATTTTATGGTTTTTGTTCAGACCAACAACAGATCACAGTGAAGACTGGAGATGATGTTACTCTTCAGTGTCTGGATCACAGAGGTGGAGACATCGAAAAGTTAGAGTGGATGAAACAGGACCTGAAAAAAAACATCTCCATTTACAAACATGAGAAGATGCATAAAGACGAAAAACAAAATCCATCTTTTAATAACCGAGTGGAGCTGAGAGATCCACAGATGAAGGACGGAGATGTTTCTGTGATTCTGAGGAACATCAACATCAATGACACTGGAACATATGAGTGTTATGTTAGAAACAGCAACACACAACCACAACCTCAGCTCATCAGCAACATCACAATGACAGTAATCGACTCAGGTGAGAGTGTGTGTGTGTGTGTGTGTGTGGATCAGAGGTGAAGCTGCTTCCTGGTTGTTGATGTGAGAGTGAACCATCACAGATCAGATGTTGGTGTTTTCTAAAGATGTTGCTGATGAGACTTTGTAGCAAACAGCTGCTATGAGTGATGGGATCAAAGTGCAGTAGATAATGTCTGACAGGAGTTTGAAGAGGAAATGGATTCATCACCTACCTGACACCTCACATCTCATTCTCTTCTTACAGGTGGTGATGGAGGAGACAAGGACAGACATGTTGGACTGATAGTGGGTCTGTCAGTCATGTGTGTGCTACTTCTTGTTGTTGGTGTTTCTTTTATGATCTATAGAATATGCAAAAAACACAAAATGCGGAAACGACGACCTCCTATTCATGAAGCAGCTGATCGTGACCTCCACGTTTTAAATCCTGAACCTTAAGAGAAACTGAAGGAGGAGGATAAACCCCCAGTGGAGACATGAGTGAGTGTCTCAGAGCAGTATCCACTGTGTCCTTCTGTCTCCTGTAGGTATTGTGACCAGCAGCAGCTGGAAAATGTCAGAGATCATTACATTTACATTTACATTTACATTTAGTCATTTAGCAGACGCTTTTATCCAAAGCGACTTACAAGTGAGGTACAAGGCAGCAAAAATCTGAGTCAAGGAGAAAACATCAAAGCAAAGTCCTATCAGAAAAGTGTTCACAGTTCACGAGATACAAGTGCAAGAGAGCAAAAAGGTTGTTTTTTTTTTTGTTTGTTTTTTTTTAATATTAAAGTCCTGAAAGTTTGTCTCCTGCTTCTTTTCCACAAACCACATGTTACCAATCGTGGAACAGGAATCAGACACATCAAGGCTGCTGTTTCATGAACCACTACAGTTTGGTCTTGAACGAGTCAAATCCTCATGAAGCTGTGGACATTTCATGGAGCCTCATCAGTTACAGGGATTTTGGTGAAACTCCTGTTCACCGTCTAAAGGTTCATATATCTGCTGCCTATAATCAAAAAGTCCCTTTGGATCCACATTTAGTCCAGATTTGAACTCTGTACAATCCCCAATATGATCAGAAATAGATAATGTGAATGTTCTGTGTTTTATGTACTGAAAGATTTATTATATAGAGTTTTATAGTAAATTTGTATTTGGGGTAATGAACATTTTATTTCCTTACTACATTAAAACTGTTTTTTGTTGTATTTAGTGTTACTCACTAAATGCATGAGCCATTTCTCTTTTCTCACTTGAAGTCTTTTACCTTGAAATGACCAGCTGAATAAATGAAACGCTGCGGCTGATTAAATTAAGCTTTAAAGAAACAAAAGCAGCAGACTGTTTAAGATGTGAAACGCTTAAGAGACTCTGTGGTTTGAAGATGCTCATGTTGTGTGTTACATTCTGTAATATATTCCTCAGTTACAAGAATATTAACCATGATAAAGTGTTGAATTCATTGTAGCAGCTACCTATGTTCTAGGGTCAGAGGTGAGATTAGACATTTTGTTGTGTATGAGGTTATGTGATGATCCCCCAACACCTGATCATATTATTGTAACTTTTGAATGTCTGTATAAGGTCTCCAGCTGTGAACGTGATGAACCACATCAAGAACAATTCCCACCAAATAAAATGCTGCTGACACTGACTGGAACAGGGTGGAACCAGCAGGAAAAGAAACATGAAGGAAACACTGGATCTACTCTGCAGGTTTGAACTGAGCTCAGCAGCACAGTGACACCTGGTGGATTCAACGTGGGACAACAAGTCCATGAAGAGAGAGACTTGTTATTAAATGTGGAATTATTTAGTTCAGAGATGCTTTAAATTATTTAATGAACATGTTGTGGAATTGTTACATTAAAATAATGAATAAATTATATTTTTCAAATATAAAAAGCCTCCATGTTGCTAAGGTGCAGTGTGACTGACTGTGTTTACATGCACTTAGGAAACCTGGTTACAAGAAACCTGCGTACACATGCAGCAGAAAAGAAACCTTATTTTTCCTCCAACCGGGCTTTTTTTTTTTTAAGCCTGGTGCATAGATTTCAACTGTATTGTGACATGACAGCTTTTTGACCTTTGTGTGTGTTTTTCCACATATATTGCATGTTTTTGGATATGGGAGGAAACCAACACCCTTAAAAAAAAAAACTGGTTCAAACCCAGAAGCGTCTTACTGTGAGGTGACAGAACCACTGCACCACTACGGACAACATGAAGTATCACAGTGAAGCAGCAGGTGTAAGCACAGAGCAGCTCGGCAGGCGATGCCACACTAAGCTCCGCCAAACCTCCGTCCTCAACAGGACACACAGCAGTAGGACATGAGACAGCCTGAAAACTCAATGGAGCTGCAAAATGTAATGATGACGTTTACATGTCACTTTGAGAATCAGTTAGCAGTACAGCATCTGTGTTTCTGCAGAAAGATTCAGATTAATTATGTTTTTGTCTGAAATGAATAAAAAAAGTCTTCATTCCTGTTTCTTGGCTGCAGTAGACACTAATGTTCATGTGTGATTGTTGCTATTAGCTGTTCTACGGTTTTAAACAAGCCACGAGCAAACACAAAAACAAAACACGAGCAAACACTGTCACCACTGTTGCTATAGATCAGAAGAATCTGGATCTGTCCATCATCTTCTGTTTGTTTACATAACGATAATTAAAATATCATGAGACATTAATGTCCATACAGTTGTGTAATGTGTTGGTTACATGTGAAAAACACACACGAACAGAGACACTGATTCACTGACTTTTTACTGCTCTGCATGTTTTTTGTTTAAAAGATGGAAATGTTCCATCATCTTAAATGAGACAATTTGCTGCTTTTCTAGTTCACTGATTTCAGTAAACTTTATCTGGGCTCTTCATGTTAAGACATAGGGCGGCACGGTGGTGGAATGGTTAACTTGCTGCCTCATAGCTAGAACGTTGTGGGTTCGTGTACCCGGCCGATCATGGCCTTCCTGTGTGGAGTGTGCATCTTCCCCCTGTGCTTGTGTGGGTTTCTGTGCTAAATTGTTCAAATTTGTTGGAAACAACACAGAGTGATGTAAACTTCACTTTCTCTGCAGCCACACTAACGCTAAAAAAAATGAAAAACACATTTGGCCACTAACTTATATTTGAGCAGTTGTGTGATATAGAAAATCATTTCTCCTGACTACACAGTAGACAATCCTGTCCAGGGTGTATATCAGTGATCAAGAAGAGTCTTCAAGAGGAGTTTAGATTGTGGATTTTTAAACACTGTCTGAAAAAAGCTCTGTTTGGACGGATTCAAGACGCTTTTCATGTTACGATTCCTTTGTTGACTTGGTCCCTGTTTTCTCCCCAGTTCCGCTTTGTGTAACTCACCCTGCATGTCCTGTTCATGTGTCTCTCTCCTTGAATAAAAGGCAGCTTCTTTTTGAGAATCAGCCGCTAACCACGACCCTGGTGTCTCCCACAGACTTGTGAACCATAGCTTATCCACCAAGGTATAATGTGTACTGTAGTGCTTTCTGTAGTGGCCTCTGCAGCTTTGGGTTTATTTGGCTGCTGCCTGTGGCCACATCTTCGAAGGGGAAGATTTCAGCTTTCATTTCTGCCAGCAGACACAATTAAACAATGTAATGACCAATTCAGCCAGTTCAGCCACCTTTGGACAGAATGGTTTCCGGCCGTGAGGCTAAGAATCATCAGTGTTGGGTTGCAGGTTTTTTCTTCCCACCTCTGCTGTGAAACAGCAAAGAGCAAGAGCAACATAGGTATGAAGAGTGTGAATCAGAAACAGGAAACTATATACACAGTAACATTAACCACAGAAGACCACACTGATGAGAAACCTCAACAGAATTGTTTACTGGAATCAACAAAAAGTAGCTTTGCATGTATTTCCACATACAAAATTATTGAAGTTATAAATATATATTTTTATGACATAAATCATGTTGTGTATTTAATCTCATAACTCACTTAGCATTAGAAAAGAATAGTTCAAAGTTATTAACAAATTACAGATTTTTTTTTTAATGCATTTTAGAAAAAGTCCAAACTTTTTAAAATATGAGTTGAGTTCCCAGAAAGATAAAAATAATGGACCCACTTCAGAGTTTAGAAGCTCAGTCCGTTTCCATACAAGAGTTTTCTGGTTTTCTGTAGAAACACTCTGTCAGGAACAACAAAACCACAACAACCATCTGACTAACGTGTGTGTCCTCCCTTATGTAACAGCTCACCGATGCTCAGTCGTGACTTGTGTCATCAAAGTTCAGGGTGAGTGCTGCCTTCGCCATGGAGACAGGTAGGTCATTTCCTGTCAGAGGAGGCAATGTCAAATCTTACACGCAGCGTTAAGTGAGAAGCATCATAATCTGTTATAAACCACACTACAGACCTACAGAACCAATAATGGAGAATATTGTGCAATAGTTTATCAATTGGTGAAGGTTTTCGAGTGGTTCAGATTGTTACCTGTGTCGATATAAAGACACCATGAGGACAGTGGAGATGAAGTATGGGCAGAACACCACCAGGTGGAGGAGAAGAATGAACCATAGATGGAGGGAGGTGGCAGCAGGGGACGGGGTTGATTTAAGGGGTGTGGTAGATGATGATGGTGGTGTTGTAGTTTTATCTGTAGAGAGAATCACCCAGAGAATCATCAGGTGAACATGTGGATGAAATAAGTGTTGAAATCCAAGTGAAGCTCCTGACCTGTGACGTAGATCCAGCTGGGTGGAGACTCTCCATGACTGCTGATGTGACACTTGTAGAGGCCTTCATCAGACTTGGTAACATGGTGGATGGTCATGTGACCTGTAGGCTCAGTCCTGATGAGGGAGCCATCTTTATAGAAATCAGCTGGGAGGTTGGAGGGAGGCCTCTTTGTTTGACAGCTCAGAGAGACATCATGTCCCTCCATCACAGGGAGGACAGGACTCTGCAGGATCACTGCTCCACCTCAACACAAAGACAAACTACAGCATTTCATCCATTTCCACACAGCTTCATCAACACTAACTCCACAGTCTGTTCTTACCAGCGACAGTGATGGTGATGCTGTTACTGGTTGATCCGTCTCTGGACTCACACCAGTAAACTCCACTGTCCAATGGGTCAACTGAACTGATGTTACATGAAGAACCAACACTTTCTCCCCAGTCTTCACACTCAGATCTGGTGTCTCTGCTTGTGTTTCTTCTCAGTGTCCATCCAGCAGAGCTGCCGTCCTCCTCACAGCTCAGAGAGACAAACTCTCCATCAAACAGCTGAGAGAAGCTGGGACTCACAGTCAGACAAGCTGGAGAAAGATTCAATGCATTATGAGCAAAAAATTATATAATGTAATGTTCAACTCTTTCCAAAAAGGTTGTGATGCTGCATAAAATGCACATAGAAACAGAATATAATGATTTATTAATAATATTTAACTGAAAACAGCAGTAAGGGAACAAAAATGTTGTGGACTGTGAGCTGTGGACTGTCCAGTCTTAGACTGAGGACGACTGACCAGGACCAGGCAAATAATATTCATCTGTAAAATAATCAGAGCTTTGAAGAGCTTCAGATGATCAGAGAAGAAGTTTACTGACCTTGGTTAGTTGTGAAGCAAAACAGAGAGATCACAACTAAAGAGACAAGAGAGTCAGGATGGTTTGAACTGGATAAATTAGTTGAGTCAGAGAAATGATAAACATTTAAATCATCCCAAAATATAATATTGATAATAATAAAGATTACAGTGCTACACAACACAGTGACAGCTTTGGTTCCTGTTTATAACTGTATGTAAGTGCATTGTGTTACTTCCTGTTTCTACATTTTTTACTAGTGATGTTACGCTTGAAGCAGACAAGATTTTACGAAGTCTCGCTTCAGCACGTGAAAAATCAAGTGAGCACATAAAAAGAAGCTTGATTATGTCACACTTGTATCAGACAGGTGAAGTGCTGATATTGGCCATCAGATAAGCTTCTCATTGTGTTCACAGTCCATTTAAAAGTTATTTAATTTCATTACTCTAACAAAATAACAACGACAGCATTAAAACATTCTGTATTCTAATCAACCGTTTCATAATTTATCCTGCCCATGGACATGCAGTTCCAAAGGTTTGGCAGTGCTTTCAACTGTGTTAAATGCTTTGAAACATTGCACCATTTTTAACGCAGTTAAGCCTCAGAAAGCTTTGGTTTTTCCACCGATACTGTTCACAGATCAATTGTTGCTCTTATTTTATAAGTGATTTCTCTGCACGAGGATGGTAGCTGGTGTGGACAAACAGCACAATCCCAGTTAGCTGTCCTTCAGGAGTTCCCGAGCAGCCTAGAAGCCAGGCCAGCTGGGTAAAGGTTTGTAAGAGGTCTGATACTAAACAGCACTCGCTGACAAACCGACTCGGCTCTACAGTCAGAAACGTGAAGTTAGAGACTTCAGCAGCCATCGTCAAATGTATTCCTGGGGCCAGAGCGGGCGAAGTTGAACCCCGTTTGAACCTCCTGGCTAAAGTTAAATTTAAATACAGTAAGATTATTGTTCACACAGGATTTAATGACGCCGATTACGCAAATTCGAAGTCACTAAAATTTGTTGCAGCTCTCTTATCTAGCAAGACTGATGTGGAATGTGGGCACACTGCAGATTGTCGGAGCTGTTCTCTGGACGCATTTGGGATATGGTTGCTTTTACCGTTTTGGTCTTCAGGTGTGTTGCTGGGAGGAGCCGTTTTATGCTGTTAAGTCTTTCGTTAGACCACAATGAGGCAGTCCTGTCCCATGCCCTGGGACTTAATACATGTCTGCTGTTCTGCTTATACTGAAGTCTCTTTTCAGTAGAACCAGTGAAATGACCTGCAGGGAGTCATCGCCTGTTGGTAACAGTTTCAGTGGTAGATATACCCAATAGTGCGCTAAGTTTAGTGTCTTGGATCTTCAGGGTGTGTGGTTGGTTACTTGTCTATGCTTTGTTTTGTCTGATGGATAAGATGGTCCAGAGTTGTCCTGAGATACACATTCACTCGAAGCAGAACTAAAGGGGCCGAAACAAAAGTAGGGGGTGTCAAAAACCAGGTCTTAATTGTGATAGTGACAGAGTGCTGGGATCTGAATGTAGGCCTTCAAACTAGCATCCTCTGTTGTGCTGAGCCAAATTTCAGATGGGTTTGCTAGTGGATCAGGAGATGAGCCTCACGCAAAGTCTCCACTATCATCGCTGAGCTGGCTGTTCTCCCCGGGGGAGACACGACCCAGACCAGGTCCTGCACTTCAGCGGAGCAGTATGCTGGTCCCCGCTGGCAGTGCAGACCTCACAGGAAACATTGGGTCAAATTTCTAGACTCAGTTTGGATAAACTGATGGATTTTAACTTAGTACATGTTCAGGTCAGAGCTGCAGTTTTAGAAGCTCACTTCAAGAGAAGAGAGAGACAGTTTTTTTGAAAGTAAATTCTAATATTAGGCTTTTCGAAAATAACTGCATCATTGATTTTAGAAATCTTTTGTAATTGCGTGAAAAAGTCACTACAGTCGATGTTGAGATGAAAGAGGCTGTGGAGGAGCTAAAACCAGTATCAGCAGAATGTCCGACAATGTGGATGTTAAGGTTTGGACTTGGTTGAAGCTGCTGAATGAGACAGTTGAATTGGATTCACTTGACTCTGCATGGCTTAAGAGTGACAAATGAATTCTCTAACTTTTGTTATTGTGATAAACAATTATTAATTCTTTATTGGTTAAAATGTTACAGTAACCTGTAAACCGCACGTGATGTGACGTGATACAGGAATTTTATCCATGAGGGTTTTCACAGTAGTTTTACTGAAGCTGCAGTGTAAAATATGAACCAAAAGATAATTTAACAGTGTCATTATTTTCAGTGAGGACATGGTTGGACACTGGACAGGAGGATGATATGAAGAGACATCAAGCAACAAAGCCACGAAGGGAGAGGACGAGACAAGACACTGATAATGATCCGTCATCTAAACATCTCATGTTCTGACCTAATGTCTATTTTCTTGTTTCAGCCGCTGTGATCCACATTTTCTCAAGAACTGCTGAATCCGTCTTTTTTCTACGTGTCTCTCTGTTTCATTTTCATGTTAATCATCACTATAATCTTTCATTCCAGGATATATGACCTTCTGTTCCTACATCTCTATTTATCTGACCTCATGCTGAAAGTCTCATAGTTTAAATTGTACTTACAGAGCAGCCGCTGAAGAGACGTTCGCTTCATTGTTCCACTTGGTGACATGAGAGCAACACGTGTGATCACACTTCCTCCTTCTTTGTACATGTTGGTGGTTTGTTTTCTCTGCAGCAGTTGGTATGAAAGAGCTCATTACGGTCACTTTTTTTTAAAATGCAGTGAAAACTAAAATCTGTCATTTGTGAATTTCTTTAAACCTTTGTCAGTGTGAGAATTAAGAGAACGATTTTCAGTGTTTTCACTGACCAACCTGACAGTTTGATGACTGATGTCTTTGCGTTCCTTAAATTATTTGAGATGAACTCTTCCTCAAAGTCAGTCGGCTGAAGAGAGACAGACCATCCAGAGATTAGGCAGCAGCACCAACACCTAGTCTGAAAACAGTGACCCACATTACTCCTCCTCCTGCCTGTTAAACATGAAAAGATAGAGAAAGAGAAACCACAGCATGGGCTGCAAGAATGGATATAAACTGACTGCATCAAGTGTGATGTTCATTTGTGCCTCACAGGTCGAAAAGCGTTTCCTTCACTTTCACACATACAGTAAAACCAAATGAGAACAAAGAAAACAAAGTTTAATATAGAAATAAAAAGGAACAGTAGAACCCCGGCATGTACAGTCTTATATCAATAAGATTAATCATAAGATAACTGCTGTTGATATTTTGCAACATTTTCAGAAAATATGTTTATATAAATATGGATTGCTCAGTGTGGTGTAACCCACCCGGAGTACAGGAGGTCAGGAGTTGGACCTGGGGGGGTTGTACTAGCAGAGCTAATAGGGGCAAGTGGGGAATTGTCGGTTCTCTGTCTTCGGTAGTTGTGTTACATTCCGTCTTGTCACCCGTGATGTTTTGTTACACATAAGAGAGAAAGATCTAAATATAAAAACTTCAACAATATTTTCATCTGTGATTGTTGCTCTTTGTTTTTCTCCCATATACATATTTTTATTATAATCCCCTCATAAGTAACCTCTCTCACTAGCGTTACTTGTATAGTAGGATTCCAGAAGATCCATTTTCTCATCAGGTTGCTCTGGTTCCCCATCACCTTGTTGCCCCGGGTGACAGCCGAGACTCTATGGTTTCCAACTAGGCAGGTAACATTAAAGGCTCTGCCTACGGGCCAACACTGGATATTCAAAGAGAAAGTCCCTCCCGGTTATCAGGTTCCCCGCTGGCAAAACAAGCTGGGCAAAAGAGGAGATAGAGGCCACTGACACCAACACAAGGAATCCCAAAATCCAGCATCCTGAGACACAAAGTGGAAGGAACTTCACGCTCACTTCAACCGGGACAACGTGGGGACATCAGCCAAGACCACTAACTGTGGTCAACCCACCAAGCTGACTATCAGCACCGCTGTCTGTCACTGGATACTGGATTTTCTGACGAGCAGACCTCAGCATGTCAGGTCAGGCCAAACCTGCTCCTCCACCATCACCCACAACAAAATGTATTTCTGGACAAATAGCGACATCTGCTGTCTGACTTCTGTATTCATGTTCATACGGATGAATTCATTGCTATTTTGTTGATAAAAATCCTTGTATAAAAACAGTTTCAAACTGAGTTTGAATTACATCTTCCAAACATTTGCACAGATGTTTCAGCTCAAAAAATCAATAAAGAAAACTATATATTTTTTTTGTATATTTTTTTTCTGTATTCGTGTATTTTGAATACATGCATACTGAATGTTACGAGTACAGGATATGTATTCATATACAAGTAAAATCAGAAAATAATATACATACATTTTTATTTAAATCAGAATTTGCAACAGTTAATTCAGACATGAATTCTACTCAACCTTTCAATTAAAAACATCATTCAAAATCGCAGCCTACATCTCAAAGTTGGATTTATTTATTTATTTCTGATCTCCAGCTCAGACATTTTACGCCACCTTACAAGGAATCCTGGAGCGTCTGGTAGAGGTTGAGTTTTATGCACTGACAGGTGGTTATTCCATAATAATACATCAGCATTTATTGGTTTATTAGATTTTATTTTAACAATCTTTATCTGAAAACAGACTTACTGTAGTAACAGTACCTACAAACTGTACATCAATATTTGTAAACACTTTATTTTGAAGCCACCTGACCTGATGTGGGCGTTACTTCCCGTACAGCTACAAAAACACCTTTTGGGGAGTGTAACTTTATGCAGCAGCAGAATCATGTTAAACTAAGGTCCCACTAGTTTTAACTTTGTTGTTTCTATTAGAAAGTACTTTTCCATCACAGCAGGAGCCAGAGTAAGAACGATGATGTCTTCCTCTAAATGGACCTTCTGTGTGTGTCTCCTCACATGTCTCCTGAACTGGACTGTCTCTGAAGGTAAGCTGGGTCAGTGGACAAACATTTCCTGAAAACAGAATTAACTGTGTCTCAATAACACACAGCTGCGGGTTTATTCACAGTGGTGAACTATGAAGTATGTTACTGCAGCACAGAGAAGAACTCTGGAACATGTTGGGGCAGGTTTTCTTTAGGAAAACAACTTGTCCCCAACCTCCAAAGTTTAAGATTCACTTTCTGTTCCTCACAGTAGATAGCGCAGTCATCTCAGTTTAAAGTTAAGGACATGAACATTTGCTTAATTTCTACAGGAAGCAGTCAGATAAACACAGTGGGTCAAATGGATTCAGAGCTGTTGTTTTCATGTGGAACAGAAGCTTTGAACAGAGAACAACTGCTGTTACTGGAAATCAGTGCTTTTAATGAGACTCCATCAAACTTTGTAGCTTCCACAGACTGATGATACTTTGGTTTTGTCTAATCTCTAAACTCACTTTTACACCACACACACATTTAGAACAACAGGAACACACACACACTACATACAACAACAAATCAGTTTTCCTATTTAAACTTGTTTAACAATAATGCTAATTTAGTCGTTTTTCTCCAACAGTCAGTTAATATTTGTAAAGATTTTCTCTCATCTTGTTTCATTCCTTAATGTCCAAGGAAATTCTCCATTACTTCTGTGTTAAAGGGCAACTTCACCACTTTTCAACTTGCTCCCCATGGCTTTAGTTTAGGGTCTAAATATACAATAATCCTTTCAAATGTCTCTCTGACTTTTCTATTTTAAAATACTTTACTTCTTCTGGGCAAAAAATGCCTCCAGATGAGTTTTACACAATTAGAAGTTCATATTATATCATCTGGGGGAGCTCTGGAAAAGCAGGTTGACCACGATCATCATTTGAAGGATTGCAAATGCAGAATAGAGGGCGCTCTCTCCCAGCATGACGCCAATCTAGCCAATATTCAAGCCGAAATGTAATTAATATCCCAACTGCTTAGTTGTGTGTTGCCAGTCCCCTCTACTTCTAACCCTCCTCCTCCTCCTGTAGCTGCAGCCTCTGCCCCTTTGGTTCAGGAACCAAAGGGGCAGAGGCTTATAGCTATACTCTGGAGACCCCAAGATTTGTAGAGCTTTTTTGTTCAAATGCAAACTGCAGTTTCCAATGCGACATCCTGTGTTCCCCCCAGAGCGTTCCCGCTGTGTCGCTGCTCATTAGCTACTGGTCATCTCCCGGTTCACCCTCACCTTCCAGTGTCACACTCTTCAGGAAAGAATTTTCCTCTTTTCCTGAACACCCCAGAACCCATGCAGCCAGGGAGAGCATGACTTACACCTGACAGGAGAAACATGACAGGAGTTTCCGATGTAATCGGTGTCTTTATTCTGGTCGTTCAGGACCCAAGGTGTAACTCTGTCCCTTTAAAGGAAAGACTCGGCAGGAGCAGGGAGACAACTGCTAAGCCACACAGATTCAGACTCCACTGCCTCCCGACCTAGTTTGAAGGTTACGTTACAGCTTCCTAAACACTTGGTTTCTCTCATTGCATTCATAGACTGCGGTACGGAGATGGAATACGTCGACGAGAATCTGGCTTGCGAGCTGGGTCTTTCTTTAGTTCCTCACACTAAACCGATCCTTGTTGAACCCGAGTGCCCTGCAGACTGCTCCTATTTTGATGACTATTGAAAATCATCTTGACAAACTTTCCTTCCAGGTCATTCAGTCCCTCCAGCAACCACTGATTCTCGGCTGCACATGGTTAGCACGTCATAATCCACACATTGATTGGCGTGAAGGTAAAATAATTAATAAGTATGCTTCCTCTTCCAGTCTACTGGAGTTCACTTCCAATCATATTGTCCAGATCAATGAACCTGAAATTTACCATGACCTGAAACTCATCAAAAATAAACCCACTTCTCTTCCACCTCATTGCTCCTACAACTGTGCCACTGAGCCTTTTTCTGGTACCATGCCACCGAAGGGTAGACTCTCTTTGCCATGGAAGCTATGGAAAAGTACATCATTGAGTCACTAGTGGCTGGTTTTATTCGCCCCTTATCATCTTCCGTGGTTGCAGGTTTCTTTATGTGGGCAAAAAAGATGGGGGGGGGGTCTGACCGTTCGGTGATACCTTTTTGCCTGACCAATCCTCCAGCCATTTTCCAAAACTTGGTCAAAAGTCTAAACTAACAGTTTTTAGTCAGAGGAATCCTGCTGACAGTTATCCATGACCAGTGTTAGAGAACGAGCTTCATGATACAAGTCCCAGATTTCATTCCTCCATCTGTTTTTAGTTCAAGAGCAAAAACATTCACATTTAACATCAGAACTACATGATTAAACCTCAATTTGGTTCTAAAGACAAGAGTTTGGTTCAAACAACTGAACTAGGAATGTGTTTAAACTACATTCATAACTCTGGATTCAGGTCTGAGGTTCATGTTTTTACATACTGGATGTGTAAAAATCACTCATAATTCAAGTTATATTTCTTTTTAAAACCATTATTTTAGATCAAAACAAAAATATGTTGTAAAGATCTTCATTACTGACTTTTCCTTTTTTCTGTTTTAATTCTGACCAAGAAGTGAAAACAGTCCAATCTGGAGAAGATGTCTGTCTTCTGTGTCAGGGTCCCAGAGGTGCTGACATCGTTCTTGTAGAGTGGATCAGACCTGACCTGGTATCAGAAGGTTTTGTTCTCCTCTTCAGAGATGATCGTATATATGAAAACTACCAGCATCCATCTTTTCATGGTCGAGTGGAGCTGAGAGACCCACAGATGAAGGACGGAGACACATCTGTGATTCTAAAGAACGTCACCATCAATGATAGAGGAACATATAAATGTTATGTTAGAATCAAAGGAAACAGTCCTCAGCTCATCAACAGCGTCCACCTAAAAGTTAAACACTCAGGTGAGTTTGAAGTGCAGCTGCTTCCACATCACTGTTGGTCAGGATTTTTCCACATCATGTCAGCAAACTGCACTGATCCAAGTTGTGACTTTAGAGCTGTGAGAATTTGACCTCATCAACTGTTTTACTGATGTTTACTTTGTGTTTTGATCTGGATTTTATGGTTTTTGTTCAGACCAACAACAGATCACAGTGAAGACTGGAGATGATGTTACTCTTCAGTGTCTGGATCACAGAGGTGGAGACATTGAACTGTTAGAGTGGAGGAGACAGGACCTGGAGGAAGACGTCTTTGTTTGCATATATGGAAATATGTGTGAAAACCAGCATCCAACTTTTAAGAACCGAGTGGAGCTGAGAGATCCAGAGATGAAGGACGGAGACGTTTCTGTGATTCTGAAGAAAGTGAAGATTAGTGACACTGGAACATATGAGTGTTATGTTAAACAGAGTGAATCTAAAAGATGGAAAAGAACTGTTAATTTGAAGGATGCTGAGCTCATCTTCACCATCACCCTGAATTTTACAGACTCAGGTGAGTGTGTGTGTGTGTGTGTGTGTGTGTGTGTGTGTGTGTGTGTGTGTGTGTGTGTGTGTGTGTGTGTGTGTGTGTGTGTCAGAGGTGAAGCTGCTTCCTGGTTGTTGATGCGAGAGTGAACCATCACAGATCAGATGTTTGTGTTTTCTAAAGATGTTGCTGATGAGACTTTGTAGCAAACAGCTGCTATGAGTGATGGGATCAAAGTGCAGTAGATAATGTCTGACAGGAGTTTGAAGAGGAAATGGATTCATCACCTACCTGACAGCTCACATCTCATTCTCTTCTCACAGGTGCTGGAGGAGACAAGTATGGACATGTTGGACTGATACTTGGCCTGATCGTTGGTGTGCTTTATTTGGTGGTGTTTTGATCTGCAGAAAATATATATTTTATAAAAATCTGTAATAAATGAAAAATAAATATTTCAGCATGAGTCTGACCAGCAACAGCAGATGAAAACGTCTGGTTAAACTTTTCCCATAAAATGAGATAAGAATCTGTTTAAATATAATAAACAGCTCAGTGCACAGTGTAAATGTTTCTGCTTTATGACTAAATGTAAATACATGCTCACCTCTATAAATATTTGTTACAAAAACACATTTTGTGATGTTAACTGCAAAAGTGAAAAGTTTAAAATGGTGCTTCTTGCTTTTCACCTTAGATGGTTTGTTATTTTGTCATTTTTTTAGATTTCTGTGTCCTACAACATGTGGTAAATTCGACCCATCTGTATCTGTATTGCAAAGTACTTTCTTACCCTGCTTTCACATGGATTCTGCTGTTTTTCAATCACCTGAAACCTCACATGTGATTCTGATCTGCAGATCACAAATGTCTTTGCTGTTGTTGTGACTCTTACAAGCCGTATGACTGCAGTAGTGAGTACTGAGTGCAGTAGATAATGTCTGACAGGAGTTTGAAGAGGAAATGGATTCATCACCTACCTGACACATCACACCTCACATCTCATTCTCTTCTCACAGGTGGTGAAGCTGGAGACAGTGAGGATGGAGGAGACAAACATGGACATGTTGGACTGGTGGTCACTCTGTCAGTTGTTATAGTGCTTGTTGTTTTCCTTGTTGCTGTTGGTTTTACTATGTATAGAAAATCCAAAAGACTCAAAATGCAGATTTATCAACCTCCTGCTGATGAAGCAGCTGATCCTGAGCTATAAGACACAAACCACGTGTTACCAAGTGTGGAACAGGAATCAGACACATCACGGCTGCTGTTTCATGAACCACTACAGTTTGGTCTTGAACGAGTCAAATCCTCATGAAGCTGTGGACATTTCATGGAGCCTCATCAGTTACAGGGATTTTGGTGAAACTCCTGTTCACCTTTGTCATGACAAAACTTGACAATTACTGGTGACAGACACCTCGAGTGTAATGAATAAAGAAGTTTCCACACCCAGGATGTCTTTAAGGGGTTTATTTTGTAGCAAGAGAGAAATGCATCAACAGAGTCTCAAGCCTCCATCCAGTGCAGTTCTAAGGTCTTAACATGTCAAACATAAACTTATATCCTCCTAACAGGAACTGATTGAGGTGTACAAGAAATAGAGGACTTGTCTGAGTTTTGACCCTCCCCCTTTGTCTAAGGCCCTTGAAAAAATAAGGGTCTATTTGCTGCTCTGTAAACAAATGAGCAGGGATCCCCAAAAATTAACTGCGGTTATCTATTTGTTCTCTGTACCGAAGCCCAAACTCAATCACCTCAGAGGGTTTCAGACGGTAATGAATCCCTCCCACGTGTTGCTGAGTCCGATTTTGGTCAGATCACACAGTCAGGAATTGGTATTTAGGGTGGACTCAAGTGCATCATGGAGAGAGGGGAAGAAAATTGACTTTATTAACAATTATAAGGAAAAACAAGGAAAACTACTTAACATAAATTCACTCCTACAAGGACGACTAACCCGGCACCAATCGCACATGCACACTAAGGAATCAGATAAGGGCTGAATGGATAACCTGAAAAAACGTTATGGAAGATAAACATGAATTGAACGGGTGATAACCAAAAAAACTGGGGACAGGAAAACAAACAAAACTAAACATAAACCAGGGCTACAGAAACTACAAAGATCAATTGGAGAACCAAACATAAAACCAACAAGGAGGAGGCCAATCAACCAAGGAGGAAATGAGTGATCTAACGAAAACTAAAACCATGATACAGAGAAATAACTAACACCGGAAAAGCTAAACATCAATGGAACATGTTTTGAGTTAATTTGTTTCTATACATTGTCTTTACCAAATAAAAGTTGAAAAAAAATTCAACTAAACTTAGCCTAACAGCAAACTAATAATATACAGACTTGTGTTATGGAAGTCAAGTCTATAGTGTCTCTGTCCATTCTGTCTCCATTACGTAAGTAACACGAATATAAACTCACACTTCTATTAATACAAGGTGACACATTTCAGCTCAAGACACACAATGACAAACACTATCACAATATGCATGGTGTCAACCTACAAAGCAGACTCCCCTTCATCAGCTTCAGACCACAGCTCCGTGCGACAGTACTCAAGTAAATGTACCTTAAAGATGTACTTATATCCAGTTGTGCATAATTACATGTGCAGTGTTTTCTCACTTCTTGTCATTGCTCTCCTGTGCAAATCTAATGCATTAGATATTAATTTTTATTGATGCTGTTGATGCTTTATAAACTCTTTGTGGACAGTGGCTTGTGCAGGAAGTGAATGCAGCCTTCCTGCAGGAACAGATGAACTTTATACAACACTATCAGTCACAAAGCAGCTATGTTCTATTCTTTTTTTTTTTTTTATCTCTCTGCAACAAGCTAAATGCTGCTAAAAAAATAAACAAAGAGCTCATCCCTCAACATCCGTAGGTAGCAGCTCTGGTGTTATAGAGCTTAAGAGGAGGAAGAGGAAGAACAGTTCTACTTTCAGCTCAGTCTGCTGCAGCTGCTCTCATGACTTCATTAACATGTAGAACATCTCTGGCTTTTTTCACATGTTTCTGGATCTTTGTTTTGGCACCTAAAGGTAAGACGTCTTTGTACAGTATTGTATTTTTCTGAAGAGCTTTTTAAGCTAATGTTTATTGTAGTGCAACCAGAAAAAAACTTTTTTTTAGAAAAATCAAAATTGAAACCTGTCAGAAATTGTTATATTTCTGCAGCTTTTGTTATTTTACTGCCAGTTTACAGAAGCTGAACACAGTTCATTTTCATATAGAGGCCCACACTCTGGCTTGCTTTAGGGTTGAGAGTTCTACTTGGATTTTTCAGCCTCTCTGCTTTGTTTCTTTGTTTCTGCTCCAGTGGAGAAAAACATCACAGCTGATCATGGACAGGACATCACTCTGCCATGTCAAGATCCCAGTTACACCAACTTAATAGCTTTAGAGTGGACCAGACCTCAGCTGGATCCAAAATATGTCTTCATTTTTTACCGGCACTGGTGGTTTAAACTAGAAACTCAGCATTCGTCTTTCAAGCACAGAACAAAGCTGAAGGACAAACAGATGAAGGATGGAGACGTGTCTTTGATTCTGGAGAACGTGAAGCTTAATGACACTGGAAAATATGAGTGTCATGTGATGCTGAGTAGAGCAAACCACAGTGAAAGAATCATCAACCTCAGAGTCAACTTAGGTGTGTGTGTGTGTGTGTGTGCGTGTGTGTATGAGAGGTAAAGCTGCTTCCTGTTTGTTGATGTGAGAGTCCGTTTCGTGTCTATTAAAATGAGAAGAAATCGTATTTCTGCCAAACACTGCTGGTGTTATGTTTTATAAAAATATATTTTGCTCATAATATTTTTTGTTGCCACATACGTAAACAGAGTTCTGTGAACATTTGGTACATTTTAGATAGACGCCTCAGTTGATTCTCCAAACGTGAAGACAAAGCTACAGTGGGTTCTTGTTGCCAAGAAACTAACTTTTTCCTTTACTGTATGAAGCCAAGTGTTGCTGACTTGTGTTTCATAGTTTGAGTTGGTTTCAGTTCAAAGTCGTTTTACACTTCACCTGACCAGGTGTGTTTGTTTTTCTAGCTCCAGTCTCTGGTCCGTCTGTGTCTTTGTTGACCATTTTCTGTCATATCATGGCGACATGTCCGTACTTCATCTGCACCCTCCTCACAGTCTCCATATATTGTCAGAAGCCCACAGGTAAGGTCAGTCTACACACATGCTGGCAGCTCTTTCTGGCTTTGTGCTGAATGAAGGACCAAGTCCATCACCAAAGCTCTGCTCCACCTCCAGGTTCTGTCTTTGGCATCAGCTAAACATAGATTTGACTATTTAGAGTTATTAAAAGTAGAATACTTGAAATACATAAGTTATGTTTTGGGTTATATTTCTCACACAAACACTTTTAAAAACATTATTATTTTTATAGATTCTTATGTCTGAAAAAGGGTTTTATTTTTGTTTAAAACCTTTAAAATCATTTCCCAAATGTGCCACATTCTTTTGAACATGTGCTCACGGTTATAAAAAAAAAAACATTGTCCCCTCGAGATGACGTTGGCATACACAGAGTGATGTGACCTGCTGCTTTAGTTTGTCCATGTTTTTCTCTCTGTGTCTCCAGGTTGGCATTAAATGTCTCATCGCAGAAAACACAGAAAGGAAGCCTCCTGTTTCCGTGACGACGTGTTCACCCAATCAGAGTGTCTTTCAGATGTCAACACTGAGCATCATTGCTAAGATTATTTTCTGTACGTTTTAACAGTTTGCAAAATCTGCTCAATACTATAGCAAATGTCTTGCATCTATGAAATAAGTCAAATAATAAACAATTTTAAAACCTACTGTGAAATTTGCAGTGTGAGAACAATTAATAATCAGCTGATACGCTTTAATTGCACACATGTGACCGTATACATACTTTATGTACTTTAGGATGCTTAAGTATGTTGGGTTGAGCTTCGGGACGGGACAGGCCGAAAGTTGTCATACTGAAGTATGTTAATCTCCTACACATGATTCCGGCTACCAAAGTTCTAGCAGTTATCGAGGGTGTTATTTTTACCAGTACTGTGACTGTATTCTGTGGAATAATCACATACATATATATTTATGTGTGTATTCTGTGTGTTGTGTTGTGGCCAATAACAATATAGTCCATTGATGTGGGCAGCAAGCTGTCAGACGTTTGCCTAGACCACTTTGGTATCAGTGAGTTTGTTTACACGGACTTAAGTCCGTGTCCCCACAGGTTTCCAGTAAGCAGATTTCTTAAGTGCAGGTAAACACAGTCAGTGAAGACAGTAATTCTCTGCAGAAATGCTGTAAAGCTGCAGGGCTTCTCGGCCTTTGTGTAACATCCGCCCCAACCTGAGTCCAATTCATCAGCTGAACCAACAGGGAGGCCATCTAAAGGATTCTAAAGGATGTAAGAGGGTCACCTTTGTCTGCGGGTTTTATGGCAATGAAAGCAGTATAAACACACACAAACTCCACAAAAACATTGTTCTTTTTTTCGCTATAGCAGATGTGTGACGAGAGTATGATGAATTGCTGCCACCTGCTGGATTATTCGGGTAACACGGGACCAGGCCAATGATGAAGGGAACCAACCTTAGAGTGTAACATTAGAAAGGTGGGAAACCAGGGCTACCTTGGTGCTGGTCCCAAGCCCGGATAAAAATGGGAGGGTTGGAGCAGGAAGGACATCTGGAAGACAAAAAATAATCAATGTGGTGACCCCTGAAGGGACAAGCCAAAAGCTTGGTGCTTTGTTATTTAAGAGCAATTTTACTTCTGTACTTTAAGTAAAATGAAGATAATCTGCTTTGTACCTTTACTTGACTAAAAGATGAAGTGAAGCAGAAAAACACTGGCAGAACACAAAGTAAACTTAGCGTGGCTCTATAACACCAAAATGTCATGCTGACAGCAGGGCTATATATCTTTTTCATACATGGTCACTCAGCCAATGCTGGAATTGGGACCGACCTTAGACTATGGCTAGAACCTTGAGTGTAGACCTGAAGTGCACTGGCAACTGTGAGAACCCAACCTGGACTTTTTTTTAAGCGAGAGTCCTGCTGAAAAAAAAGTCCTTTGGAAGAGAACAGTTCTGCGCTGCATGTTTCGATTAAAATATTTGAAAACAGTCACATACTTTAACTTTAAGTAAATTGTGATGTATATCTGGGTTCATCAGCTGAACCAACAGGGAGGCCATCTAAAGGATTCTAAAGGATGTAAGAGGGTCACCTTTGTCTGCGGGATTTATGGCAATGAAAGCAGTATAAACACACACAAACTCCACAAAAACATTGTTCTTTTTTTCGCTATAGCAGATGTGTGACGAGAGTATGATGAAGTGCTGCCACCTGCTGGATTATTCGGGTAACACGGGACCAGGCCAATGATGAAGGGAACCAACCTTAGAGTGTAACATTAGAAAGGTGGGAAACCAGGGCTACCTTGGTGCTGGTCCCAAGCCCGGATAAAAATGGGAGGGTTGGAGCAGGAAGGACATCTGGAAGACAAAAAATAATCAATGTGGTGACCCCTGAAGGGACAAGCCAAAAGCTTGGTGCTTTGTTATTTAAGAGCAATTTTACTTCTGTACTTTAAGTAAAATGAAGATAATCTGCTTTGTACCTTTACTTGACTAAAAGATGAAGTGGTACAGTACTTGGTGGTAACACTAGGTTTCTGATTAATGAAACGCATTTAACACACGTGTGCATGCCACAGTGAATTCACTTCCTCCTTAAAAGGGTCGAAAAAAGGTGGAACTCATATGAGGGTGAGACCACTATACATTTGTCAGCTGAACAAAAACGCAACTTGGATTTTCCCTGTGCTGACACAAACTTCTTTCCTTTAAAACTGCAGCACTGTCAGCCTTCGAAAGTAGCTTCAATGCAACACACCGTGAGCAACCATAGCAATTCAATGCACAGGCTGAATGTCACATGCAGCGTGTATATTTGTGTGTCGTATGTGTCGGTGCTATGTCCATTAAAATACCACCGTATCCTGAATGATTCAGTGTTGTAAAAAATAAAAGGTGAAAGCATTTTATTGGCACTTCTTAACCAAGCACAACCATATCATTCCTTTCCTTAGTCACAGTTCACTAACGTAACTTTTTGGAATAATGCACAACTGGAGTACAGCTGAGCACTTACACAGTTCCCACTCATCCTTAAAAAGTCCTGAAGTCTGAAAATCAGAAATCTGTTTTAGGCCTTACATCCTTTTAGTTGTCATCATTAAAAATCTATTTAGTTATCATTTTTGTGTTGTTCTCTTCTTTTTTATTTCTGTCCTTATCTATTAATTTGGTTTTCTGTGTGTTGGTTCTGATTGTAGGTCATTAGAAACTAATTTCCACCAAGGCCGAGACCACAGCTGCGCAAAAATTGTAACTCTGGTGTTCCTTGTTCTTTCCTTTGGCCTCAAAACAGGAACTGCTCTTCCCGAATCAGTTTCTTTCTATGTGTGACATAATAAATTGGGGTTTTAGATGCAAAGACATAATGGCCAGATAAACAAAGAAAAGACATTTGGTTCATTTCAACCAAATGAACCGATATATCTTTATTTTTTGATATGGTAAAGCATTATAAACATCGTAAAACACATGTACATAATATCTGTTCTCTTTTCACTTAATAAAAATGATTGACTGACGGATAAATACATCTGTTCTTCTTAAAGCATGTGAATACCTACAGAGTCCTGAACAGCACTGATACCTTTTCAGCTTTCCCCACCAGAGTCATCGTCATCCCAAAGGTGTTGTTCAATAGCTACTAGCCTTGGGTGAAGTTCTTGAACATGTTTCACCTCTCATCTGCGCTTAATACATCTACATTAAGCTACGTATGTTGTAAAACGTTTCCGGTGGTTCAGGTTGTTTCTGCATTTAAATCTGTTTAAATTAAATGGTAAAAGACAGGGAAGTGGGTGAGTCTCCTCTTACTGACCATGACTAACCAAACAACGCTCAGAGAAGAAAGGAAAAATAAGCTCTAAGCATTTTCAACATTGAACAGATTACAACAATTTTTGGAGTCAGGGCTTTGTCACAACAAGCAGTCTGACTGCTTTCAATAGCAAAAAGCCACGTTACTGCCACCACCTGTTTAGGTAGAGATTTAAGTGTTTCTACCAGAGCTCCTTCATACACCCTACAGATTTGCACACTCCATAAGCTAGTTTAGGAAAACCTCTGGTGTCGAGGGAGGGAAAGGCCATTTCAGTCTGGACTGAGCCACAGTCAGAGAAGTCATTGACACTCTGATGGTCACTTGGGGGATGATGTGCCCCCCTGCTTTATTCATATCATTATGAGTCTTATGAGTTAAAGTCGGAACAACCATCAAAAATCAAATTTTTATGCAGATGACTCAAGTATGTTTGCTTTGCTTAAGAAGAACACATTGATCACACTGGATCAGTTCACAGGTGATCCTCTGTGGTGACAGCAGTGATCACATCATCGTAGTCACCATCCAATTCCTCCTTAGCCTGGGTAGGCAAGGTCATCACCATGGAGTTGAACAGGTGATTTCCTACAGTCAAGAAAAATAGAAAATGCATCAACTGTTAACCTGTGAAATGTTCTGTTTGACTGATTGATTAGTGTTGATAGTGAATGAGACCTTACCTGTATGTCTGTTTCGATATAAAGATACTACAAGGAGAGTGGAGATAAAGTATGGACAGAACACCAGTAGGTGACGGACCAGTGTAAATACAAGCTGGAGGGAGGTGGAGGCAGGGGAAAAGGTTGTAATTGATGGCAGGGGTAATAACGTGGACATGGCTGCGTTTATTGCGGTAGATGGAAGAGTGGTTGGAGGTTTTTCTGTGGAGAGAATCGTCAGGTGAACATGTGAATGAAATAAGTGTTGAAATCAAAGTGAAGCTCCTGACCTGTGACGTAGATCCAGCTGGGTGGAGACTCTCCATGACTGCTGATGTGACACTTGTAGAGGCCTTCATCAGACTTGGTAACATGGTGGATGGTCATGTGACCTGTAGGCTCAGTCCTGATGAGGGAGCCATCTTTATAGAAATCAGCTGAATGATTGGAGGGAGGCCTCTTTGTTTGACAGCTCAGAGAGACATCATGTCCCTCTATCACAGGGAGGACAGGACTCTGCAGGATCACTGCTCCACCTCAACACAGAGACAAACTACAGAATTTCATCCATTTCCACACAGCTTCATCAACACTAACTCCACAGTCTGATCTTACCAGTGACAGTGATGGTGATGCTGTTACTGGTTGATCCCTCTCTGGACTCACACCAGTAAACTCCACTGTCCCATGGGACTGTTAGACTGATGGTACAGGAAGAACCAGCTCGTCTTCCCCAGTCAACTCCACACTGAGACATCTGTTGGCTGGTTGTGTTCCTCCTCACAGTCCATCCGTCCTCCTTACAGGTCAGGGAGAATGCATCTCCTTCCAACAGCTGTGACCTGCTGGGACTTACAGTCAAGTGAGCTGGAGAGAAGAAGGAAGCATATGTGTACATTTAACTGAAAAACCCTGGAGTTAACTGAGACAGTATCTACCATTACAAGATCTTTTAATTGGGATCACTAGTAATTCTTAAACAGTCCTCTTGACTATGTTATCAAGGTATGTTAAACTCAGTGAGTTTCGGACTGTGGTAGGAGATGTTCACTAACCTTGGATTTTTATGTAGCACAGCAACGAGATCACAACTAGAGAAACCGAGAGAACATAAACTAAGGTTTATTTGAGGTTTCACATTCAACAGTAAAGCAGAAAAACACCGGCAGAACACAAAGTAAACTTAGCGTGGCTCTATAACGCCAAAATGTCATGCTGACAGCAGGGCTATATATCTTTTTCGTACATGGTCACTCAGCTAATGCTGGAATTGGGACCAACCTTAGACTATGGCTAGAACCTTGAGTGTAGACCTGAAGTGCACTGGCAACTGTGAGAACCCAACCCGGACTTTTTTTTTCAGCAGGACTCTCGCTTAAAAAGTCCTTTGGACGAGAACAGTTCTGCGCTGCATGTTTCGATTAAAATATTTGAAAACAGTCACATACTTTAACTTTAAGTAAATTGTGATGTATGTCTGGGTTGTTACTGTGTGGTGTGCCAACGTGCTTTAATCACAAAGTCAGAAGTAAAAAGACCCACTGCAGCAACTGAAGCAGGAAGGAGGTTTCCTAGCTGTTAGTCGGCTGTTAGAGTCTTGACTACTCATTTTTGAGGTGCTAATTGTTTTAGTTTTGAATTTCCGTTGAACTGAGTTTTAGTCTTGCCATGGAAGGTTTTTAATCTGAAAAATATATATTCTTGTTATATACAAGGAGGATTATCAGATTAGATAGGGGGGGGATGCACAGAAGAGTCGTAAATATAGACACTTGTCAAAAGCCTGGACGACGAAGAAGATGGTGACAAAGTGAAGACATTATGCAAGTTATGAAACATAGATTACACACCTTTGTTTAGAAAACACAATAATTTACTGTACTTGTTGTGAGAGAGTTTAAAATCAGAATGAAACAAATCTAAATCTCTTTTTTGTTCACAAACAGTTTATACATTCTCCAAATAGAGCCCCTTCAAATTACTGCACCCTTCACTTTATTCAGTTAGAAACTATAATCTGCACACAGATTTAGTCGTCGGCATCTCATGTTGTGATCTAAAATGTTTATGTGAAATCATCGCCCAGATACTACACATAACACCTAGACTGTACTTACAGAGCAGCAACTGAGGTGTTTCATCCATCCTTTATTCTGGTAAAATGAGGTCAATCTTTCTGGTTCTCAGTGCAGAAAACCACTCCTGTTTCCTGTTCCTGTTCCTGGTAGTCAGGTCGGAGTTCCCCTCCAGAAAATACTAAAAGTTGTTTAGGTAATATTTAAAGGTAAGTAACAGAAACAGAAGCGAGATCTAGATGGTGAAATAAATAGCAATTTACATAAGAAAATCTGCATAATGCATTAATTAATGCTTGCACTTCAACAAACGTTTGCATGTTTAGAGAGTAGACAAGAAGTTCATATTTGCATAGAGCGAATCATGATCCATTTGATGCAACAACAACAACAAAAATAATAATCATGCTACAGTGAGTAATTGCTATTTATCCAAAACAGCTCGTTAAACACTGGTAGAAAAACAGGTCTATCTTTCTGTAGACAAGGCCGACAGGAAGTAAGGAGGAGGTGATTTTGTATCTAGAGCTTGTTTCTGCTTCAACCACAGAAATGGGGTCAGACAGAAATGAAAAGATATTACAAATGTGTTGCTGAACATCAAAGAGTGAACTACTGTATGGACAGAGGTTCACACAGGTAACGTTTGATGATGGTGAGATACCAAGACTCAAGAGTAGTAGTGAAGCCTGTTTCCCATGAATAAAAGAAGTACTGAACATTTGGTATCAGAATTGGAACATTAAATGTGCAGAATTAGGTACTAACAGTTTGCTAACTAACAGTTGCTTTGCACCATTGGACATACAGACAGTGACTGAAACATGAAGCACACAAGTTCCTGCAAACAAGTCCTGTTTGGAAAATTAAGTACAGTTTCCTTTTGCTTTAGAATAACGGCTACTGAATTACTAACTCATTATTTTAAGGCCGGTTGTGAAGTATCCTCATAATTACACGATCCTTAAGTTATAATTGTGACTCAGTTTCTCATAATTTTCAGATCCAGATCTCACAGTTACGAGTTCCTATTTTTCTTGCAGTGTGCGTTGGTGAATCTGTCATGTAAAGTCAGTTTATTTATTAGCACATTTAAACTGCTGGAGAGTCAAAGTGTCTAATCAGTGTCTGAGGTTGTACATGTCCATGAGTGCTCACAGACACAGTTGTGGCCTGTGCATAGCTTCTAATGTTTTAATGACATTTGGCCAGAAAAAAAGGGGCATAGATGTGATCGATAGCTCACTACAGAACAACCAGGTGGGGATTCAGCATAGAGGGGTTTGGAAAGGTTGTTATGCATTCGACAGCCACATCTGATAGGATTCAGGATCCATTGTAGTATTTGTCAGTTTCCTGTTTCATGGAGCAGACACAGTCCACACACATGGAAACACACTTTAGACTGCAAAGCATCCTGCAAAGGAGACGAATCATTGGTTCCATGTAAAGAATAATTTAATGATGATGAGATGGGATTAGATTTGATTAGCTATGCACCTCAGAGTTACAAATGACTAGTCACTTAAAAAAAAAAAACTCAGCTAGGCAGATACCTACAGTAAACACGGAAACAGGTTTCAATCCATTTAGGGAACTTTCAACACAAGATGGTGAACTAGTTTGTTTTTTGTCCCCATCACTCACCAGTCACAATCTGACAGGGCGGCGTTATTTCCCATATCACGTGAACGCATCTGTCCACACCCCACACCTCACTAGATGACACCCTAACCAGAAAGACGAGAGGACTTTAAGACAAGCTGCTACAACTCAGCTGGTCTCTGAGGACCTCTGGACGTCTTCTTGTACTTGGAGTGAATGTGAGCAGACGCCGCAGTCCGTGATGTCCAACTACGCGCTCTCCACCACAGGTGAGTCTGGATGTGAAGTAACAACGAGGCTGAACTTAGTGAAGACACACCTGGTATAGACAGTAAGGTGTGTGAAACCCCTTAGAGGTTATTGAATTCCTAACAATATCGTAAGTTTTTTCCACTGGTGCGCACAAACTGTGTATGTATCACATTTAATAAACGTGGCTTTTCAGGAGTGATGCTTTGGCTTTATAAGACCAGTAAGACCAGGTTAATTTATACAATTAAAAGGCCCAAATGATACGGATTATGATAAGGATTTGAACTGTCGGTGCTGTTAATAATGTTACTATTCGTTTTAGACATTGTGCAATTTACGCGCGGTTAATAAACGAGGCCATCACAATGTAAAAACTGTGCGTTTAGGTTTATAAAACGTTCATTGTATCAAGACATTTTTATTTGTCTTGACATGGACTTGTGGCTCTATCTCTAATTCTATGTCATGTGATGTGATGTCTCAAATCGCACATGTGTGTATTGATTCAACAAATTAACAGGAGTTTGTTGCTCTGGTGCGTCACTTTTCAGCCTGGCTTGTGTCCCCATCACACAGTTTTGACATGACCTATAAGGAATGTCTTTATCTTGCGTCTCAGTGGTTGAGACAGATTCATTGTGCATGATTCAAAACCAAAAGTGAAAAAGCCAATGTTAGAGACAACGGTGAATCATTTACAGGCTGAAGTATTCAGAAGGATTTCAAACCTATTTAAATTGGACCTGAAATAACATAGTCAGCATTTTCTGTAGCTGTCACCGGTTACAAAAGGTACATGTTTTAGTACTATCTATATAACACTTTTCTTTCACATTTGCTGATCTGACTCCTGATCTGGAAAGTCCCTCAGTTGTTGATGGTTGATGGTGATTACATACTTCCTGTTCATCACGCAGATGTCAGTTACAAAGTCGTCACATGGTGAAACTGGACTGTTTGTTACTTTTGTGCTTGGCGCTGTTTTTCTTCGCCACTTTCAGTTCAGAGAAACGTCACATCCTACATCGGACACAACACCACTCTGCCATGTTTGGCTCCCAGCAACGTCGCCATCAACGCTCTAGAGTGGACCAGACGTAGCAGTCCAGCACAGTACGTCTTTTTATCCCGGGATGGGCACGTGGATCCAGTCAATCAGATTCCATCTTTCAAAAGCCGTGTGGGGCTGAAGGACAGAGAGATGAAGGGTGGAGACCTGTCGTTGGATTTGCAGAACATCGAACCGAGTGACGGAGGAATATATGAGTGTCGCTACAAAGAGAGTGGGCCAAGATACAGAAAGAGAGGTGTTCTTCAGAACGATCCCATCAGCGTCGTCAACCTGACAGTTGACAAAGGTGAGTGTTTCGAGTTCATCGGATCCAGTTGAGGTGCGATGGTGTGTCTGATGAAAATACATCAACCAACCAAATACATTTTAACCGTATTTACATTTTGTAAATTACATCCTTTGTTCCATATTTGGCATGTTAGAAACTATCAGGACTATCAACAGGAGCTGAGTCAGTCAGAATGAGCAAAATCAAGTCAGCTCAAGTCAAGACAGGCTGATTTAAATCCAGTTAAGTCCAGATCGGCTGAATTAATTTCAGACAGGTCGAATTAGTGGCTGAGCTGCGTTTCATTAAGATAAGTTGAGAAAGATCAAGTGAGTTGGTGTCAGGCTGAGGTAAAACAAGACGGGTCAAATTGATTAAGGACAGGATGAGGTAAGTTAGAGTCACGTTGGACTTTTAAATGTGAGGCAGCAGCTTATTTTTCAAGGTGCTGCAACACAAATAATTTATTTATTTGTTTATTGTTTCCTAGCACAAACTGAAGCTGGAACCTTTAGGAGAACTCTGACTGTTGATCTGCTTAACATGTACTGTACATGATTCACAGTGGCCAGATTAGTGCATTATTAAAGATTTCTGTTTTAAATATATATATTTATTAAAAAGTGAAAACGGTGGTTGATTGACAGTGTCCTGAGAAGAGCTTCTTCTCCTGTTTTACAGTCCAGTACATTAAAGCTCGGCCTGGAGATGATGTCATTCTGCCATGTCGAGCTCCCAGAGACGCCCTAATTGACGCTTTAGAGTGGACCAGACCTGACCTGGAGTCAGAAGGATATGTCTTCCTTATGAGGGATGGAATCCCCGACACAACCAACCAGCATCCATCTTTTGAAAATCGGGTGGAGCTGAGGGACAGTGAGCTGAGTGACGGTAACCTGTCTTTGATGTTGAAGGATGTGAACAGCAGAGACACTGGAAGATATGAGTGTCGTCTCAAAAAAGGTGGAGAAAAGCATTTTAAAAGAGCTGCAATTAAGAACGAAGCAGTCAGCATCATTGTGCTCACAATTGTAGACTCAGGTGAGTTCGTAGAGTCCAGCCTCAGGTGAGTCATTAGTCATCACTTACCTGACGTAGCTGATATCTCACACCTGTTTGTACCCACAGGTGAAGAGACAGAGGATGAAGAAGAAGACACCGATGAAAAACAATCTGATGATAAAATCCAGAATGTTGGAGCCATGCGTCAACGTTATGGATTGATAGCCTGTTGTGTCGGTTTTGGTTTGGTTTACGCTGTCTGGGGATTCTTGATTTGCTTCCGAATCCTTTGAAAGGCACGAGTCCTCATTCCAAACGTGTGCAGCTGAAACTGACCCAATTTTGTCTAAAATTATAAAGAATATCCCAAAGTTTCCAAAGATAAAAAATATTTTAGGCCAAATTTTGATGAAATGGCCTATTATTTACTTTTAACTACAGTCAGAAAAGTCTAATATCTAATCTAATACACTATCTAATACAACATTTAAGTTGTTGTCTCACCCACGTTTGTTAGATTCATGTCGGAGAGTGTGGCTTTCAAATACGTATAAGATTGCTGACACTGCATAGTCTGCAGGTGCCTTGAGGTGCTGTACAAACAGGATCACTTATATCCACGATCAGGCAGCAAAACTGACCGGGTTCTCGGAAGATCACGGCAAAGCATCTGTACGACACATTTACGAAGTAGATTTATCGTCTTGATTTTATTTTACTTTGTTTTTAAGTATAAAAAACGTTTTAACATTTGGGTATGAGCACTTTGGTCTAAATCAAAATATGATGATTGATGTTGTGCTGCTAAGCAGTTGGTCGGTTTAGCTCAAAATAAAGACTAGAAACGGGGAACAGCTTACAGGGGTTTGTCCACGCGGTGACTAAATCTACTTGGATCTCAGAAGATTGCTGATTAATTACTGCACACAAAACAACTTACTGCAATTATCATAATAATTATGGTGTATTAATGTACTAATTTCCACTTTTATTTTTCTTTTGATAATGTTGGCTTAAGTAACAATTTTACATAAATTTAGGATTTAAAAAAAAATCTGAGCTTCTGCTTCGCCCTGAAGACACTAATAAAGGATCTTTAGACGTGTTGATCATATGAAGATTACTAGGTGTGGAAAATAGGTTTCGAACAATCATTAATACCTTTGGTTTATTTGTATTAATAACTTGGTGTCACATGTAACATGTGTTATTATAGCTTAAGAGAAGTGCACAGAACATAGTGTGACTAGAATATTGTGCAAGCAACAGTGAGACTGAACGAAGTGAGTGTGTACTGTGAAATATAGGGTGAAGAATGTATGTGAGTTGTTTTGCAGATGCCAGAGCAGGGTGAGGCTGAAGGACAGGAACCAGCCCCAATGTATGTATCTGTAAATAAGGAAGAAAACGTTGAAAGCGACACTCACAGAAGCTGTAGCAGCAGTAAAACGGACTGGTTATATAATATCAGGTCAAGGGACAGTCAGCTGTCAGACTTTGTGCCCTGACGCTCTTTGTGTTGTTGCTAGGGAAAAACTCTGACCCGGAGCTCTGATTATATTTTCACGTCTGCTTCTATTCGTTTCGTATTGATTTTTATGTAACCTGGTTTGATTAATACTAAATAAAATCTCTGGATTTGAGAAACAAGAAGTTGTCCTTCACACTCACGGATATTTGTGATTAAACTTTTCTCCACAAATAAAATGTTTAATAAAGAAATGATTCTTTTTTATTGAAAAATGCATTACATATGCTAAATTATTAATAATGTTGTGTAAACCCAAAAGCTGCCCATTATTATGTGTATAATTAGTATGTAATATGAGTAATAATCATATGAGGACAAGCTAGTTTTTCCTTCCAGCCAGAGCAGTACATACATATACTGACATTAATGATTACAGAGTGTTATGTATATTTCTAACTGGTGGTATTGTACACATGTACTGTAAACTGATAAACTTTAAAAAAAAAGTTCTTCAAACAGAAAGTGAAAGCCTTGCTTATTGCTACAAGTAAGCACTGTAAGCACGGCTCCTATTCTAAAACTCGTTTGGACCGGTAGGATAGTGACAAAGAGAGGAAAGGCAGTAACAATGTCAGAGGCACTATCCAGGAAGAAGCAACAAAGATCCATGAATGCACCAGGAAGATGGCTCTGAATGATGATGAGCTTAGTGAATACTCCAGGCAGCAAAAACCAGAGGAGGAAGAGAAGGAAGAACAGGAACCGTCGGATAGAAGAAGTGGCCTATTTTGAAAAATCCTATGAGTAGCTGGACAAGGCTGGACTAAAAGACAGCACAGGAGCAGGCTCTAAGATCAATAGAGTCCGTGGTCTACCAGACCAGGCAGGACTCCAGGTGCAGGTGTACATAGATGAGACAATCCACCAAAGATGGTTGAGAATGACAGAGCTAAGATCCTGTGGGACAGATGCAGACTGACAAACTGCTAATGGTCAACCATAGTAGTTGTGGACAAATAGAAGAACAACGCTGTAGTGGTAGATGTAGCGACAGCAGGATCAGGAAGAAGGAACATGAGAAGCTCGAGAAATATCAAAGGCTGAAAGAGCAGTTAGAAAAGATGTGGAAGGTGAAGGTACAAGTGGTAATAAGAACACTGGGGGCTGTGAAACCAAAACTGGGACAGTGGTTCCAGCAGATTCCAGGAACCACATTTGAGATCTCTGTCCAGATGTGTGCAGTCCTAGGAACAGCAAAGATACTGTGCAGGACCCTCCAGGCCTCTGGAAGAGACCTAAGCTTGAAGAAAGGAAAAAGACCCCAAAGTAGGGAGCACATATATAAGCGCTAGTGCTTTGCAGAAGAGCTCAGCTTGGTCTGTGTGGTGTTTGCACATCGTTATATTTCATTTCAGATTTAATTCTCAGAAAATGAACATATTTAAAAATGCCTCCTACAGCTTAGCCAGCAGTAAACTCACACACTGCTTGCTGACCAGGTCATGTCAGGTCTAATCTCAGGTCTCAGGCTGCCAGTTGCTGAGATGACACCAAAACTTTGGAACAACGTTCCAAATAGCCAATATTTGGATACATCGCCCACATATTCTACATCTGAGGGGGTAAAAGTGTAAGTGAAATTAGGAGAAAGCATCAAAACAGCAGCAATAGTCTCAGAATCAGGAGCTGGCACGTTGATGATGGTTTTAAGTATTGATACTACTGTCAGTGTAGCGTACTTATATACTCTATACTATTATGTACATGTCTTAGTTTATAATGTATTTATTTGAATTCATTCAAGGACAAATCAGATTTGTAAAAGAGTCTGAGGATTGTATCTGAGGGCAGAGTTCACTGTTGAATATAATCTTTAAAGTTTATAATCTGAGTGATAACTGAGGCACAGCTTGTGCCACTATAAGACTTTTTATTTGGAATTTCGTAACGCGTCCCAGGTTACATTCCTGTTGTACAGTCACAACTCCCTCCGGTTGTACCACAGAGACTGCTTCATAAATGCTGAAAATCCCGTTCTGGAAAAAACAGATATTCTCAGCAGGTTATTTCTGTCACAGTGGATGTGCAGGTGTAAAACTGATCTGTTCTAGTTAAACAAGACATTTCAAAAAAAGTTCTATTTGTGAAATCAAAGGCATTTTCTTTTTTAATTTAGGACATTCTTTATTTAAATGCCACAATTCTGTGTTATTCATCTGTATTCAATATTCAACAAACTTTAAGATCTGACACACACACATTTGATGTTTTTAATGTAATGTACAAACTGAGACCCTACATCAGTCCTTCCCTGGAATAACTTCACTCAAGACTTCATTATAGCTTTATAGTTGTATTAATAAAAAAACATTTGATTCAAATGACAAAAATTACAGCATTAGTTCAGTGGTGAAACGCTGTTGCTGGATGACTGGACTATGACCCAGCTGATGACTGACCCGATCATTTTCATTGTAGTCATGTCAGTTGTGTCTTTTCATGTGATCACTGTCTGAGCAAACAAACAAAACACAGCTTTTTGTAAATCGTGAATCAACCACATTCTGACTTGATGCTCCCACATTTAACTGAGTGATGAGGTTGATGATCTGCTCAAGCTCAGGATGGTACTCAAGTGATGATGTGCTGCCACCCGCTGGCTGCTTCCTGTCACTGCTCAGTCTGAGCATTTCAAAAAGTCACACAAGTGAGCTGACATTTTATTACATTTTCAAGCCTTTTGCTTACAAAATGTCAAATCCCCCACATAAAGTAGAAAGAAAGGAACGGGAGCTGTAGGCTTCTTTATCAGGTCCAGTGTCTCCCCCCCCTCCCGGGTGCGACAATCCATATCCTGAGTGAAGGTGGGGAGGGTCTTGGAGAGGGTTGCATGATTTAAGTCACCTGAGATCATAAAGAGGCCGTCAGGATGTCGGGTCTGTAGTCTGGTTGCAACCGAGTGTATGACGTCAATTGCGACCTCTGAGGAGATGGATGAAGGAATATAGACGTCGATCAATATGGCGTGTGAGAGGACGCCACCCCCCCACTTCCCTCTCTCCTCCGATCCGCCCGCACTGTACTGAAGCGTCAATACTGATGCATGTGTCGGACATACTGTCCTGCAGCCATGTCTCTGTGAAACCCATTACTCTACACTCTCGAAAGATATTGTCCTTCCTCACCAGTGCAGTCAGCTCGTCCACCTTGTTCTCCAGAGACCTCACGTTGCCCATGATCAGAGATGAGAGATGCGGCTGTTTTCGTTTCCACCCCTCCGCTTCTAGCTCTGCAATTTCTCCCTGTTTCCCTCCTTATTTCGTCTGATATGTTTAAAGTCTCAACGAAACTTAAATCCACGGTGCCGGTCTGCTGCAGCCCGATCAGCTGTTCCCCACTGTAAACAAAGGAGCGGCTCCAGCTGCATACAGCTGTTGATCGCTGATCGCAGCTTCAAGCAGAAAAAGTTCCAGCGATGATAAAAACAAACTCCGTCCAACCGCATGATGAGGGTGAGCTTTACACAGCATTGTACTAAAACAATACACTAAAAATATGAAAAAGGAAAAATGAATTAAAGAAAAGAAGAGCGACTGTTCCGGCTGCGGCTCGGTCCGCGCCTGCGCATATAATGGGCAGGTGATTTCCTACAGTCAGAGCAGAAAGAAAAAAAAGAGGAAAATGTAACATCTGTTAGAGACAACTGATTAATTGGTTGTTAGAAAGGTCAGGGAGTGATTCTGAGTGTTACCTGTGAGTCTCTGTTGATATAAAGACACCATGGGGAGAGTGGAGATGAAGACAACGTGGTGGTTACAGAATGATGCTTTACAGAGCTTTGATAAGCTGAACAATTTAAACAGTTGTTCCAAAAGTATTTTAACAAGGACAACAAGTTTTATCCTTTTGGCCCTGTACACCACCGCAGTAGATTTAGTTTAGTAGATCAGCTGGGAGGGTTTAAGTAAAAGAAATATGGAACGAAGCGTGTAATTACATCGTTTTTATAGATATTACCTTAATTTTCAGTATTTTTTTGGGCAAACTAAGCTTGAATAAAAAGTGGAAAAGAGCTGAAGACGAACACGTTTCTCCCCTTTACAGTAACATTTCTTTCTAAACCACAGACACCCCACCTATCACAGGAAACATGATCTGAAATTCACACTTTCAAGAATTGTTCTCATACACTGTGAGATGTGTAGTAGTTTTAACATAAGTGTATATTGTTTGCTTAGACTGTGTTCACATGAAAAGAGAATCAGTAAGCTGAAGAAGTGGGAATGTGCTTTCTCTCTGGATTTGCCTTAGTTAATAAACGATGCCCCTGGATTGTGAATGATGACCCAACTTGACCTCTTAAAATAACCCTTCTAAAATGTCCTCCACACTAAACAGTCTCTCACGCTTCCTCAGACCCTAAGTGAAGTTCACGCCGTGTTAGAGGAAGTTTACTGACCGTGTGTTTTTTTGCAACGAATTCACACCTAAAGTCACAGCTTAATTTACTTTGAGTTTGTGAAGCAGGAAATCAGGCTTTGGCAGGTTTTTAAAATGCAGCTTTTTTTTCATTAATTTCTCAAATGTCTCATCTTTGATCTTTTAAAGACTATAATCAAGTACAGTATAATTAAAGGTGTCACTCTAATTATAGTGGTGCATTATTCATTATTTAAGGTGGCAGGACTGTGAGTGGTACCTGAAGTCAGAGGTATACAGGGTGAAGACAAAGGGAGATAGGACTGTTCCTTGGGGAGCAGCTGCGGTGCAGGTCACAGTGTCAGTTCTGCAGATGGACGTACTGGGGTAATGCAAAATCCAGGCAACCATGGGGGTGTCAACGAGCATTGTCTTTAATTTCTCTCCCAGCTGGACATTGCTCAGACTGGGGGGACAAGGTGCTTTCCTACAAGTAGAGCAGGTAGAACAAAAAGTGAGAAAAGTACTAACACGTGAAGAGCTCTGTTAGAGAAAACTGTGGTTGATGAGTGCTTGTAAGGTCAGTGAATGGTTCAGAGTGTTACCTGTGGGTCTGTGTCGATATAAAGAGACCATGAGGACAGTGGAGATGACGTATGGACAGAACACTACCAGGTGGAGGACCAGTCTGAACACCAGAGGGAGGGAGGTGGAGGCATGGGCCGAGGTGAAGGGTGTGATGGATTCAAAGGGTGTTGAAGTTGCAGCTGTAGTTGTAGGTTTTTCTGTAGAGAGAATCGACTGTTGAGGTGAAAATGTGGATGAAATAAGTGTTGAAATCAAAGTGAAGCTCCTGACCTGTGACGTAGATCCAGCTGGGTGGAGACTCTCCATGACTGCTGATGTGACACTTGTAGAGGCCTTCATCAGACTTAGTAACATGGTGGATGGTCATGTGACCTGTAGGCTCAGTCCTGATGAGGGAGCCATCTTTATAGAAATCAGCTGGGAGCTTGGAGGCAGGGCTCTTTGTTTGACAATGCAGTGATGCATTCTGTCCCTCCATCACAGGGAGGACAGGACTCTGCAGGATCACTGCTCCATCTCAATGCAGAGACAGGAGTAAAGCATACAGGGCAGAAACCAGTTCATTCAGCATCAACATAACTTCAGCCCAAAAACAAGACTTCAGGACAAACTTCACATACTTAAATTAGAGGTAAAGAGCCCCCAGAAATAATGTATCAGTTATGTCTGTCTACTTAATTTAAGTGTATACACATAAATCAAAATCAAATTATTTTTTCAAAATCTTTGTCCACTGTTCTGTCACTGTGAAGCAACACGTACCAGTGACAGTGATGGTGATGCTGCTACTGGTTTCTCCGTCACTGGACTCACACCAGTAAACTCCACTGTCCAGTGTAAGAGTGTAGCTGATCTTACAAGAAGAACCAGAAGATTTTCCCCAACCGTCTCCACACCGGGACATCTGTTTTTTGGTTGTGTTCCTCCTCAGTGTCCATCCAGCAGAGCTGTCGATGTCCTCACAGTTCAGAAGGACAGACTCTTTTTTAAAATATTGAAAACGGTTGTGATTTATAGTCAGAGAAGCTACGAAAAAGAGAGATTGGATGTCATAGTTAAATAAAGACATTCATTATCATTTAGATTTTTAATGTGTGCAGTGTTTTCATCTTTATCTGTCTTGTTTTTTACTTTTGTCCATACCCAGGACTGTACATCCTTCACTGTCTGCTTTGATTCAGCCACTGGACAAGACCAGCACTTGGCAGAAACTACTGCACAACAGATTAGTGGTGCTGTGCTGCCCTTTATCCTTTATGCAGAACTTGTACAGCTCCGGAGTCAGCAAGCAAGCAGGGAAAATCCCTGCAGACCCCTCCCATTCTGGTTACAGCCTGTTTTGTCTCCTTCACTTGTTTGTGCGTGATCTAGTTCAAATTAGTACGTGTGTGAGCATTTTTTTGTCACAGTAGCAAACGTTTACTCAGGATGTGGTTCTCAACATTTAATGGCACCATTTGCAAGTACAAGGTTTTCAAATGTGATCGGATCTTCAACAGAGTCACAAATCAATAATCTTTCGTGTCTATATTGAACACACCCATTTAACATACAAGGTGGAAAAAGTAACTGCAAAACTGTTTGAACCTCCTTCGGCAACAATAGCTTCGAGCAAGCTCTTCCTGACCTGTGGATGAGGCCTGCCTCTAAAAGTAGTTCATTTCTAGAAGTATTTTCCATTTTCTTCTGCCTTCATTTTATCTGTCTACAAGGTGTCAGCTTCAGGTGTTGTTTATGGAAAGCAGTATCTTCTTCCATCGTATCCTGCCATGGATATCATGCCTGTTCAATGTTTGACTCATGAACAGAGACGTCCATCAGCACAAACTAATCCTTCAGCTCTTTAGCTGTTATTCTAGGGTCCTCACTGATCATTCTGTGTTGTACCTTAGGACTGAGCTTGGCTGGGAGAGCACCCACAGTACCAAATTGTCTCAATTTATAGACATGTCCAACTGTGGACTGATGAATTTAAAATGTCTTTGAGATTACTCTGTTGCCTTTTCCAGTCAGATTTATATCAACACCTCTTGATATAGCTCTTCTGAAATCTCTTTTTTGGAGATATGGCTCCCATCAGCTGATGCTGTTTGAGAACAGCACACCGATGTTTCTGTGGTCTTTCAAACCCAGACCTCTATTCTTGTTTCATTGATTGGACTCTAGGTTTGCTAACAACGGACTCCAGCTGATGTTTAGTGGCATCTGAAGTTCAGTGTTGCCAATAGCTTTTAGACCATCACTCTGTATGTTTAATAGGTGTGTGCAATAAACACATGAAAGATAATGACTATTTATTTCAACTTTATTTATTTATATGGCGCCAATTCAGAACAAAGTCCTCTCAGGGCACTTTCCAGAATAAAGTCAAGATTATAAAGATGTATAGTGAAAACCCAACAATTCCCCCTGGAGCAAGCCATAGGCAACAGTGGAGAGGAAAAACTCCCTATTTGATTCTTCTGCTTGGCTTAATAAGCGTAATTGACATATAAAATGAAGATCGCTCATTTAATATATTTGTATCCCCCTTGTTTAAACACACACACACCTGCTTGTAAAAAATAAATGTAAGATATGAATAAAAAAGGCTGCAATGATAAGCTGGGACTAAGCTCGGTGTTTTTGTGGCATCATTAATGCAAAATCGTTGGACCGAAATGTCGCGCAGGGAGTGACGTCAGCCGACAGGTGCGATGGGAATGATTGACAGCTACCGGTCAATTCCGTGAGTGAGGATATTAATGGTGAACAGCGTTAATGCATCAAAAAGTAATGATGCTAATTATTATTCCCAGAAGAAGAAAGCAGAGGAATGAAAACAGTTAAAGGATGAAGGTAAGACATTTGTGGACGGGGTGTAACGCCGAGTTTCTAGCAACTTTGTTAGTTATTGTTTCTGCTAGCTAGCTAAGCTAGCCTCAGGTAAATGTGAGTTATCTGCTCAGAAAGCCAGCTTTAGTGTTTGTTAACACCAAAATTAAAGATTAGGCCAATTATTGATTAGTTTGGATTATTGATGCTGACTCTATCGAGTTAGTTGCAGTCTCCTTCTTACATTTTTTAGAATATTTATTGTGACAATACACTTTGCTAATTTGGACAATCCTGCTTCATTCATACAGCTCAGTTTTCTGTTGAACATTATTTGTTGTGTATATTGTTTTGGTAAGAATTATTGTTGCTGTGATAACTTCAGTTGCGTCTTGCTTTCAAAATTGAAAGTAAAAACTTAATATGTGTTTTGTTTAGTGACTTACAGAGGATTGTTCTTGTTTTATAATCAGTGGCTCAACTAAAGATGTTTTAATTTTAATATGAGCTTATCATGACGGGAGTCTGCTTTGAGTGATGGGATCAAGACCCCTAGGGACCCCTAGTTTGCCAAACTAGGGTTCCTCAAACATCGTCTTGCATAGGGCCCCCACAAAGCTAGAAACGGCTTTGATGAGTTCCAGATATACGATACTAAGAAAACCGCACATATACATTCTAATCTGACTGTAGTGATAGCAGTCAGATTATAGAGATCACATGTGAAAGTGGCCCACGTCTGATTTGGTATATTATGGATCAGTGAAAAATGTCCAAATCTGAGTCACTTGAAGGCAAAAAGATCCGATTTTGGCAACTTCCCCTGTGATTTGAAAGTAGCTATAGTCTCTCTGATCAGTTAACCAGAGTTAGACATGTAACCGTGCTCTAGTGGCGGCTGTAGCTCAGTTGGTAAAGGCAGTCGTGGTTTGATCCCCAGCCCCGGTCGAAGTGTCCCTGGGCAAGACACTGAACCCCTAACCATTCCCCTCCCCAGCTGTGCAGTGCCGGTCCAAGTTCCCGTAGAAATTGGGGAGGGTTGTGTCAGGAAGGGCATCCAGGATAAAAACTGCCAAATCAACATGTGGACAATGATCCTCTGTGGCGACACTGAACTCATGGGATAAGCCGAAAGGACAAAATAAATAAATAAAAAAAGACAGGTAACCGGGCTCTACACCCACATTTAGAACTACCTCTATGAATGATTTGTCAAGGGAAGCCTCCAGCTTCTAAATAAGGACCCAACATACCAGGTTCTCCACTACACTCGTTTGTCTAACAGAGATTTATTGAGTATTAGACTGTGAGAAAAGACTTTACTGACCTTGGTTTGTGGTGCAGAACAGCAGTGAGGTCCCAACTACAGAGCAACGATACTCCAATTACTTTGTGATATAATGTAAAGACCAGACAAATACCAGAGAACACTACAGCGTTACAAGGCATTTTTCAACTTATTTTTTATTTTGTAAACACACAGACTGAACTTACTAAAGAGCCGCAGTAGATGTACTTCTTCCATCCTGCTTTGTCGGGAAATTACATGTATTACGCTCATGGTTCCTCTGCATAGGTGTTAGTTTTGAGCTTTCCGGTGCAGATTATGTAGACGCTGAAAATGTTTAGTCATTTTCACACTCGGTCATGTGTAAAAATTAGCTTTATATAATAGTATCTATAATAGTTCTGTTTGTTCTCAATAATTTGTAAATTATTATATTAATTATTTTAACCTCTGTTGCAGAGATTTCACTCATAAGAATGTAAAGAATCAGCGCGTAGACTTTCATATAAGGAGACAAGTCCTAACAGGAAGTACTGAGTGTTTTTTTTCTTTTTTTTTACGTCGCCTGTTCGTTGACGAGCACTACTTCCTCTTTGAATGTGCACACACTTGCAAAGGTAAACATTTCCTCTGCCTTGTTTAATTTGTATGTATTGTGTTAAATATGGAATGTAAAGTCATGGCTAACCGTTGCAAAATGAAGTTACTAAGGGTCTTGTGGTGTAGGCTTGTATGTTTGTTAAGGTTTGTGTGTAGAGCTGCTAATTAGGAGATAAGTTGTCGAGAAGCTAGAGTGTAGTGTTGAGACCACGTGCTAGTTTGAGGCGTAGAGTGACTTTGCTGCTCATGTTCTACAGGGGCTGAGAGCATGTAAGAGAGGAACCCAATGAATATCTCATTTCTATGACATTACAGCTATGTGTGTCTACACCTGATTATGTTTTGCTGCTTTTCTGAAGGAGAATGTTTTATTTTAGAATTATTGTTATTCATGTATCGCTTGCTTTCGAGAGGTGTGGTCATCTTTATGATTCAACACAAGACACAGTAATACTACACATCCATTTTCTGTAACCACTTCTCCTGTGTGGACTTTCAAGGGGGGTGTGTAACCTATCGCAGCTATCCAAATTATTTAAACAAAAATGAACAGTATTAAATAGTAGGCTGAGGGTAAAATGTATTAAAACAATATGACATACAAAGAGAACAGAGTAGCCTTGTAACCCTAATCCTAACCTTGACATACAGACAGAGTCTATAACTGTCATTTACAAATCCAGTATTATAGACCCACTCAGGCCAGGCTCTGTTTCCATACATACACTAGAAAAAGTGCAAATGGCTTTTTTTTTTTTTAACTTTAAAATAAAATGAGGAAAAAGAAAGCCATCTAATGAATGATCAAGTAAATAAACCAAATATTGATTATAGAATTACTATAAAGTATCAACTCATAAGGTTAAATCAAAAGTGATCAAATTAATTTACTCATCAGTCAATTCAATCTTGATATTAACAATTAGGAAAGTATTGGTAAAATTGTGTGCAGAACTAAAATACTGTCAAGTGGATTATGGATAAAAACCTTACCCACATGTGTAGCTTATTTTATTGTAACCATATTCAAAGCTCTATACTGTGGTTATGATGTTCTGCTGACTGGTGTCCAGGTCCAAATGCAAGTTACCTGACTTTTCTCACAGCAAAGACTCTGATAAAGTCCTTAAAGTCCAGTTTTTGAACCAGTTTTCAGGGTGGTGAGCCTTCTCTGGTTCATTGGGGCAGGAGTATCTGGTTGTAGACCAAGAAGGCTGATTAGTAACCATGGCAAAGTGTTGTAGGTGTTACCCAGAAGTTGGTAATTTTAGCAGAGATGAATCATGAAATGAAAATAGAATCAGTCAGCAGGTGGCACCACATCATCATCATATTCACATAGTCTGTGCTTCAAAGCAAAATGTCACTATTTAGATGGTAAAGCTGGAGGTAACTGAAGCACATCACTTCCTGTGGTCTCTCTTGACTTGAAGGCTGAAACTGAACGATAACCAGGGATCTCAGTAGTCTAGTATTGTAGTACTAGAGATTGGTCTGGATCTCGAGACTGGTGGACACTGAGACAGTCACAGTCCCAAACCAGGCAGGACCCTGTAGCAGCTGTAGCTGTGAGCAGAGAGTGTTAGAACATTTAAATTTAAAAAATTTAAAAAGTCAGATATTATAGCTGTTATACAATTTAAACTACAGGAAATTAAACTGTGTTTTCCATATACAGTAAATGTCCATCAGAGTCAAAAGGTTTGAATTAGTAGTTGTAAAGTTTTGCATTAATAAACTTATTAACCAGAGATGACTAAAGAAGCAAACTATAATAAGGAAAATTGATAATAATGTATAGATGATATAGTATAGCAATGTGCCTCTGTAGCAAAACTCTTAAAAATATCTTCATTCCTCACCCAAAGAGATTTTGCCAATATTCCATATTATACAATTCACTTTAAATCTTGTCTTGGTCTTGATACACTAAGGTCTTGGTCATGACTTGGTCTTGGTTAAGGTGGTCCTGACTACAACACCAGAGTCAATCATATTTGAGGAAGTTGAGTTATTTTATTTATTTATTTTTTCACAAATTCCTTTACATCACTGTAAATGATCCAACGTTGACAAAAGGCAAATTTTAAGTTGCTGTACATCAGCCAGGTGCTCAGTTGATTAATGAAGGTGCAAACTAATGTTTCCATTGATATGTTTTACCTGAAATATCTGAAAGTGAAACATGAAGAAGCTAAACAGCAGGTACCAGTAACACAGGTGTCTATATTGTACTAAGAACCACTGTCTGGGCATCAGAACACACTTAAAATGTAAAAAAAAAATGGTTTGAATTTGTTCTCAGCTTCCATCTGATCTAACTGAGCTCTGCTTCACTTTTTATCATGGTCACCTGGTACAAATTCAGCTTTGTGAGTCCTACAGTTTGTAAGAGTCACAACAACAGCAAAGACATTTCCTCAACTCAGAATCAGATGAAAGGTTTCGGGTGTCAGTAGGGCGATTAACAGCAGAATTATTTTTTATATTTTTTGTAGATCAAAACACCAATGCCAACAACAAAAAGCACACCAACGATGAGCCCAAGTATCAGTCCAACATGTCCATACTTGTCTCCTCCAGCACCTGTGAGAAGAGAATGAGATGTGAGGTGTGAGGTGTCAGGTAGGTGATGAATCCATTTCCTCTTCAAACTCCTGTCAGACATTATCTACTGCACTTTGATCCCATCACTCATAGCAGCTGTTTGCTACAAAGTCTCATCAGCAACATCTTTAGAAAACACAAACATCGGATCGGTGTCTGACATGGCAGAGTGACATTCTCTCCAGGTTTTGCTTTTATCTGTTGTGGATCTGTAGAACAAGGAAAAGAGTCAGTGTTCAGGTTCTTAGTATCATCAAATCTAGTACAATTCTAGAACTAGTTAAATTCTCCTTTTCTGCCAACTGCTGGTGAAGATTTGGTTTCAACCTTGTTTTAAATATTGGTAGTGAGGCTGCTGACTGTGCAGAGTTTAGTAGCTCATTTCTCCATCGTGGAATCACTGAGCTGAAGAGTTCTGCCTGACATTTTAGGTTTAACAATGCAGTGACCTACTGTTAGAACATGAAAACACAGAGTGAAGTCTACACAGACAGACTTAGAGGATCCAGCTTAGTTATAGCTACTTTTTACTGTGTCCCCTGTTAATGAAGACATACACATTTACCCCAAATTACTGATATTAGATATTGATCTTTTAATATTGGATTGGATTCTAGAACAGGAAACGTTGGATTTGGAAGTATCTATATTTCAGGATCGATCTGTACATCACTACCATACAACTGCAATTTTATTACTAGTGAGACAGTCGGGGTGACTCAGGTCGAGGGAAGCAGGACCATGGACGGGTGTCATTCACTGTTAAATCACTTTAGAAAGTGAAGCCTTGTTAGCTGCTGGGTGTTAAACACTGGAAGATGCTCACTAACCTTGGCCTGTTGTGCAGCACAGCATTGATGTCAGAACTAAAGAGAAATGACATGTTACCTGTGAGGACTGGTCTGTTGTGCAACATCACAGAAGTGATCATTTCCCAACATTCACACATCAACACAAATCCAGCATGTAGGACTTACTCAGCAGCCTCAGCACAGTGTTTTCCTTCATTCTGCAGCTGTGTGAAAGTCCTGTAGATCACAGTAGTTAGATAGAATCTGCATAAACCACTTCCTAACTCAGTGGAAGTCACTACATGTCTGGGTGTCTGGGTGCTGTTCTCTTGTGATGAGAACAGAGGAGATGAACCCACAGACACAAACCTGATCACACGCTGTCAAAATACAGACATAAATTGATCATTAATGTAGAAAACACAACTTACACCATAGATGAATCATGTTACCAGGTAAACCAGACTTACTTCAGGCTTATTAGACTTACAGTGTTTTAGTTACTGATCCTTGTGGACAAAACAATAGAATACTTCAAACTTAAAAGTGGAAAAGTTTTCATCATGTATGTTAACATGTATGTCATCATTTTTAGTAATAATACTAAGAATGTTCCCTCACAAAGGCTTTTTATTGGTTTTTTCGCCTCTAATAAAAAAATCCTGCATAAGCTGATTATATATTTGAAATTAAAATCTCTCATCTTTATTCTCTAGCAGAGCTCATTCATTAAACATGTAATCAATGAAATTTAGACAGAGCTGATCGTACCTACAGCTGAGCCAGTGAAGAGATGTTTGTCCTAATGAGCCACTTGATCATCAAACACTTGTCGTGTCTGTTCTTGTTCCTGGATTGTTCAGTGGGCACTGCTTATACCACTTCCTTTTTGTAAGTTGGTGCAGTCTAGCAGATGTGTGGTTTTCTTCTTCTGCACGTTCAACAAGTCCTGTTTGTTCCATTTCATTTTGAATTGAATGGAACAAGACACACGACTTTTCCACAGGTGAATGTTATACTTACTTCAGATAGGGTTTGGGGACCACGCCACCAGAAAATCATGAACATGCTAATACTGTGGAAAACACATTTGTGGCCCAGGGAGGTAGAGCGGTCGTCCACCAATCCTGCAGTTGTTGGCTCGATCCCCAGCAACTCCGGTCATATGTCGAAGTTGAGCAAGACACTAAACCCCAATTTAGTTGCTGGTGAGTTTCTGCCAGCTGCATGGCAGCTCCCTCATCTGTGTGTGTGTGTGTGTGTGTATGTGTGTGTGAGATTGTGATTGTGAATGGGTAAATAAGAAGCAGTGTGCTTTGACTGCCAATAGGTAGAAAAGCGCTTTATAAGTTCAGACCATTTCCATTTAGTCATTTAACAGATGCTTTTATCCAAAGCTACTTACAAAAGGTACAAGGCAGCAAAAATCAAATTCACTGAGAAAACATCAAAGCAAAGTGCTATGAGTGTTTCCATTTCATGAGATGCAAGTGCAAGAAAGAACAGATAGGTGGTGTTATTATATCTTTGTAATGATTTAAGTGCATAGGAAGTTGGGGAAGAGTTCAGTTTTCAGCAGGTTTTTAAATATTGGGACTGAGGTTGCTGAGAGGGCTGAGAGTTTGGAAGCTCGTTCCACCATCATGGGACCAATGAGCTGAAGAGTTTTGCTTGGTGTCTTTTGTCTGGAGATGGAACCACCAGACCCTGTTTCATTTGCAGAGCAAAGATGTAGATGACAGAAGTGGTTTCAAAGAAGGACATTTTGACATCAGCACTGTCATAGCGTGCATTGACTCTTAACCACATCAGTGGTTGAAATTTTTGTTTCAAATAAGAAACTTTTTATATCTGCATGTCTGCCAGCTGCTCCCAGTTTTAACCACTAAGATGTGGTGAAGAATCATTGCACGCTATCACAGTGCTGATGTCACAAATTGTTATGTATGATTATTTATGTTACAATCCACACATGAACAAATGCTGCAGGATTCTCAGTTTTTGTTGTTTTGAGTACTGATGCATTCAGTTAATATTCTCTTTTAATCGATACTTACTTGCTAATATAAATATTGGAAAGGTCACAGCAAGCATTTTACTACATCATATCTAAGAAGCAGTGGGACATGTACTTGACAGCAACAGGAAGCTGCAGACAGGGACGATCTTGTTGTGAGCAAATGTTACTTTGAGACAAACTTACTGAGAGAGACACAGATTTCTCTCTTTTGTTATATTTCACTGACTTTAATAAGGATCAGGTGATCATGAGAATAGGACAAGGTTGTGTGTTACTGTTCCTGGTGGTCATGGATTATTAAGGGGTCAGCAGGGAGGAATCCAATGGTGTGATGAAAAGAGATCAGTAGACCTCTATTTGCTGATGACACTGTGTTGATAAGCAATAAGTAAATGAAACTGAAAGTCTGATGAGAGAATCCACAGATAGTTGTAGAAACCAAGCTAATATTGTTATGACATGAATGTTTGCTGTTGAGTGTTACCTGCAGCAGGACTGTTAGTGTGAGCACTCAGACATTTGCAGTACTGTCTGTTTTTCATAGGGATTTTAAACACTAGCAGATGATCTGCTGTTTGAAATTTGAGATTCTCCTGTGACTTTGTGAATCCACGTATAACACTGACAACTGCTGGTTTGTGTCTGTGTCTCATAGTTGTTGAACAACCTGAAGCTCTTGATGTTGGTTCTGTTGTGATGATGTGCTGCTATCTGCTCTATTGTATTTCAAATTTTGAAAAGTGATTCAGAGAAATAACTTGTAACTTGTAATTTTATTTGTGAAGAACTTTAAAACACGCAATCTGCTGTACAGTTGAAAACATAAGATGAAACAAATAAAAGCAGCACACAAAGTGTATAATATAAAATAAAGATAAAATAAAGTCAGCAACTTAAATTGTTTCAAAGGCCATTGAATATAAGTGGGATTTAAGAGGGGATTTAAAAACAGGTGAGGATGAGGTCTATCTAATGTGCAAGGGCAGGTCATTCCACAGTTTTTGAGCTGCCACCATAAAAGCTCTGTCTCCTCTGAGCTTACGTTTAGTCTTTGGTACAATCAGGAGCAGCAGGTCAGCTCTTCAACATAGTCCGTAAGAAGATCTTTGAATCATAACCACGGCAGCTAAACAATGTGGCAAAAAACACAGAAAAATTAAAGAGATATATTTAAAAATTAGAAAATGGTGGAAAAAACAAAGATGTAGTTCAAAGGTATCCAAAGGAGTCACATCAACTGGACTTTTTTGTTCTTGGATGGAAACAGTCCAGTACTCATCCAAGCAACTTCTTCAGTCTGAGGGGAAATTAGGCTATGGAAACCAGTTATATCCTCCAGAGGGGGTCTTGCTTCCCACCGGGCCTGAAGAACCTCATAAGCTGGATAATAGCTTCAATTACCTTCATCTCCCTTGGATGGAATCATTAGGTGTGGCCAACTTGATGGATGTTTGAATTGGTCTTAATCTTCCTGGGGACAGATTTTTCATTAAAGAAAATGGGAGACAGGTTGTGGCTGAGGCCTTCTCCTCTGTTGAGAGAAGGATTCTCCATGTGAACATAAATGCCTTCACCTACTCCTCTCTCATACCATCTGTCTTCTCTGTCTAAATTGTGGACGTTGTTGTTCTCAAACGAGGGTCTTTTGTCCTTCAGGTGTAGGTTCACTGCTGATCCTGGTCCTGAGGTGTTGCTTCTCCTGTGCTTTGCCATCATCCTCTTGTGCAGAGGCTGTTTGGTTTCTCCAGTGTAGAGCTCTGTATTGTTTGTAGTTTAAGTGTTCAGTCTTTAGGGTGGATGAGTTTGAAGTGAACAGGTATGTGGTGTTTTCTGAAGACCCTTTTCAGCTTCTGTGACACTGATCAAGAAAATAAATCAAATATTCAAATAATGAAAATACTGTCAAGTCAATTATGAATAAAAGCCTTACCCACATGTGTAGCTTATTTTATTGTAACCATATTTTAAGCTCTATACTGTGGTTATGATGTTCTTCTGACTGGTGTCCAGGTCCAAATGCAAATGTTACCTGAGTTTTCTCACAGCAAAGACTCATGTAAAGTCCTTAAAGTCCAGTTTGAGCCAGTTTTGTCTAAGAGAGGGTGGTGAGCCTTCCCTGGTTCATTGGGGCATCAATATCTGGTTGTAGACAAAGAAGGCTGATTAGTAACCATGGCAAGTGTTGTAGGTATTATCCAGAAGTTGGTAGTTTAGGCAGAGATGAATCATGAAGTTAAAATAGTTTATTAGGCAGTAAGGTCAAGTGGTTAGAAATGAGTGGGCCCAGTAGAAGAAGGACCTGCAAACTTATGACTTGTTACCTGTGGAGCTGTTATCAGATTCAGTCAGCAGGTGGCAGCACATCATCATATTCACATAGTCTGTGCTTCAAAGCAAAATGTCACTATTTAGATGGTAAAGCTGGAGGTAAATGAAGCACATCACTTCCTGTGGTCTCTCTTGACTTGAAGGCTGAAACTGAATGATCTTCACTTTCCACTCACCCCAACCGGTGGAGGCAGATGGCCCCCCACCCTGAGCCTGGTTCTGCTGGAGGTTTCTTCCGTTAAAGGGAGTTTTTCCTCTTCACTGTTGCCTATGGTTTGCTCCAAGATGATTTGTTGGGTTGCTTCTACATACTAAAGTCCAGACTACACAAGTATGTAAAGTGCCTTGAGATGACTTTGTTTTAAATTGGCGCTATATAAATAAAGTTGAGTTGAATTGAATTGATTGAATTAACCTGGTATCCCAGTATAGTCTAGTGATGTAGTACTTGAGATTGGTCTGGATCTCGAGACTGGTGGACACTGAGACGGTCACAGTCCCAAACCAGGCAGGACCCTGTAGCAGCTGTAGCTGTGAGCAGAGAGTAATAAGAATATTAATTTAAAAAGTCAGATATTATAGCTGTTATACAATTTAAACTACAGTAAATTAAACTGTGTTTTCCATATAGAGTAAATGTCCATTTCACTTTGCATCAATACACTTATTAACCAGAGTTGACTAAAGAAGTAAACTATAATAAGGAAAATTGATGTATATATGCTATAGTATAGCAATGTGCCTCTGTAGCAAAACTCTTAAAAATATCTTCATTCCTCACCCAAAGAGATTTTGCCAATATTCCATATTATACAATTCACTTTAAATCTTGTCTTGGTCTTGATACACTAAGATCTTGGTCATGACCTGGTCTTGGTTAAGTTGGTCCTGACTACAGCACCAGTAGAGTCACTGATAATTGAGGAAGTTGAGTTATAGATTTGTCCTCTAATGTTGGTCAAACGCAGTGGCACTGAGTGGATGATCAGGTTGTATCAAGGAGGCGACATTTTGTTTTTCATTCAAATGCAAAGTGAATTATATACAATACAACATCAGTCTTTGTGGAGTGTATTTGTACTTTATTCTTTAATTATATTCTTCTCCTTTTTATTTTAATGTATACATTTTTTACTTACAATTTTTCACAAATCCATTAACATCACTACAAATGATCCAGTGTTGACAAAAGGCAAATTTTAAGCTGCTGTCCATCAGCCAGGTGTCCAGCTTAATATCAAAGGTGCAAACTAATGTTTCCATTGGTATGTTTTATCTGAAATATCTGAAACTGAAACATGAAGAAGCTAAACAAGCAGGTACCAGTAACACAGGTGTCTATATTGTACTAAGAACCACTGTCTGGGCATCAGAACACACTTAAAATGGAAAAGAAATGGTTTGAATTTGTTCTCAGCTTCCATCTGATCTAACTGAGCTCTGCTTCACTTTTTATCATGGTCACCTGGTACAAATTCTGCTTTGTGAGTCCTACAGTTTGTAAGAGTCACAACAGCAAAGACATTTCCTCTGTGATCTGCAGATCAGAATCACATGTGAGGTTTCAGGTGATTGAAGAACAGCAGAATCCATGTGAAAGCAGAGTAAGAAAGTACTTTGCAATACAGATACAGATGGGTCAAATTTACCACATGTTGTAGGACAGAGAAACCTAAAAAAAATGACAAAACAAAAAACCATCTGAGGTGAAAACCAAGAAGCACCATTTTAAACTTTTCACTTTTGCAGTAAACTTCACAAATTGTGTTTTCTGTAATTTTTTGACATGTGAGCATGTATTTACATTTACATTTGTAAATTCACACTAGTTTTGTGTGTGTTACATACAAACAGCTGCTGCAGTTGCTAATTTAAAAGCAGCCTCTGACTTTAACACTGATTAACAGAGAATAATATCAGTTTGTGATGTGTCAGATGACAAACATCAAATGAAACAAACAGGATCATAAACAGTGATCTTCATATTCACATAATGTAACAGCCTTAATATATAAAACATGAAGCTTTGGTTTGTTTGTCTCTGTCCACTTTCACTGTCCTGCAGATAAACAAAGAGTCAGTGTTTCCTCAGACTGAGTTAGTAAATGACTGAGTCGAGTTTAAAATGACACTTGTCTGTTTAGAGCTGAGAAACACAGAGACTGAGGAAGAAATGTTAAGAAATGCATCATCACATTGTTGATAGTAAAAATTTACTGTGGGATAAAAAGAAAAAGGCTGAAGCCTGAACTGCTGTTTGTCCTGCATCAGTGATTTAGTCACTGAGGAAACTGAGGAGACATTTTACACCTACTGATGGTCAGTGTCTTTATCATCAGGAGCTTTGTATGAAGTCTCCTCTTTGGGTCCTTTACGTTTTCTATACATCACAACACCAACAACACCAACAACACCAACAAGCAGAGCAACAACTGACAGACCGACTTTCAGTCCAACATTTCCATCCTTGTCTCCTCCATGCTCATCAGCACCTGTAAAAGAATGAGATGTAAGGTGTGAGGTGTCAGGTAGATGATGAATCCATTTCCTCTTCAAACTCCTGTCAGACATTATCTACTGCACTTTGATCCCATCACTCATAGCAGCTGTTTGCTACAAAGTCTCATCAGCAACATCTTTAGAAAACACCAACATCTGATCTGTGATGGTTCACTCTCACATCAACAACCAGGAAGCAGCTTCAGTACAAACTCACCTGTAACAGTCAATTTGATGATGCCCATTGGCCCATTTTGAGAATCTCTCTTCTTACGTTTCATTTCACTTTCTGTACATCGACACTCATATGTTCCTGTGTCGTTGGTTCCCACATTCATCAGAATCAAAGATGCGTCACCATCCTTCATCTCTCTGTCACGTAGCTTCACTCGGTTCTGAAATGATGGGTCCTGCTCATCCACCTCTGTGTGTCCGTCTCGTTGCAGGTAGACGGTGACCTTAGAGTCAGTTCTGGTCCACTCTACAACTGCTATGGTGAAGTTTCTGGATGTCTGACATGGCAAAGTGACATTGTCTCCAGGTTTTGCTGTTATCTGTTTTGGATCTGAAGAACAACAAACACCCAGAGGAGAAGAGTCAGTGTTCAGGTTCTTAGTGTCATTAAATATAAACTGGCTGAGCTCATGTTTGGTTTGACACTGAGCAGCATCAGAGTTAAACAGTTTACTAAACAACATTATGAATAGAGCTGAATCTCAGTTCAAACCTGTTGCCATTAAACTGTTGTCTTCATTTTAACAGACAGTGTAGCAATTGTATAGTAAGGATTTTATCTGCAGGAAACAACCTGGCAATGAGCAACTTCCATCTTAAAACTGACCTGATAAGGTGGTGTACAAAAGTGCAGGACTGTGAAACGACAAGAGTTTTTTTTTTTTTTTTCATTTTACTATCACTACAGTATTTAATATTTACTACTATTTCTGGCCCTGTCTTGTGTTTTTTCCTTTGTTCATGTTTTCCTACTTTTTATTGAGTTGTTTAGGTTTTATAGCTTCCTGTGTTGGTGCCTATTTTGTCCTCCTGGACTGATTTCAGTCTGTTAATGTTATTATGCCCAGAATAAAACACACTTCATCACAACACCTCTTTCACTGTCTCCTCACTTTGGTCCATATACATAAACCCTCACAGTACCTGGAGAAAAAAGTACTGTTGAGCACTGACAACAATAGAAACAATGACAACGATATGTTTTATATTTCTCATTCAATTTCTGATAAGTGAATGTACAGATAAGTTTATGCTCTTTCTTCATAACTTGGCTGGTTCTTTATATGTGTGTGTGCAGTAGATACTGTGGTGGTATGTTGATGTGGGTTTCTGGTCACTTTGCTGCTAGGGTGGTGATTTTACCAACCACAGCAAATCAGTTTTTATAGAAATTACACAGAATCCATTGAAAAAAAAAATGCTATACATAACCCACTTATAAAAACTATCAACCCATCTGGACTATTCTACTTATAGAGTTATTATCTCGTATTAAATTTACTTTGCTGATGTACTCACACCTACTGGATTAAACTGAAATTTACTGAGCACATGTCATTTGGAGTCATTTAACTAGAAACCTGATCTATTTGACCCTATGCAGGCTGGTATTCACCACTGTAATGTGAGGGCTGACCTGGACTCTTGTACTGTTGTTCCAGAATCTTACCAGTGACAGTGATGGTGATGCTGTTACTGGTTGCTCCCTCGCTGGACTCACACCAGTAAACTCCACTGTCCTTTCTTAATAGTAAACTGATGAAACACGAGGAACCAGATCGTCTTCCCCAGTTAGTTCCACACTCAGCTCTGGTGTCTCTGGTTGTGTTTCTCCTCATTGTCCATCCAGCAGAGCTGTCGCCCTCCTCACAGATCAGAGACAGAGACTGTCCTTTAAACAGCTGAGAGTTGCTGGGACTCACAGTCAGATGAGCTGTGAGGGAAAGAAGGGTAGAAAGTCCATTCTGATGTTTTCAGTCACTTGTTTGCTGAAGAGTTCTGTCTGACATTTTAGGTTTAACAATGCAGTGACCTACTGTTAGAACATGAAAACACAGAGTGAAGTCTACACAGACAGACTTAGAGGATCCAGCTTAGTTATAGCTACTTTTTACTGTGTCCCCTGTTAATGAAGACATACACATTTACCCCAAATTACTGATATTAGATATTGATCTTTTAATATTGGATTGGATTCTAGAACAGGAAACGTTGGATTTGGAAGTATCTATATTTCAGGATCGATCTGTACATCACTACCATACAACTGCAATTTTATTACTAGTGAGACAGTCGGGGTGACTCAGGTCGAGGGAAGCATGACCATGGACGGGTGTCATTCACTGTTAAATCACTTTAGAAAGTGAAGCCTTGTTAGCTGCTGGGTGTTAAACACTGGAAGATGCTCACTAACCTTGGCCTGTTGTGCAGCACAGCATTGATGTCAGAACTAAAGAGAAATGACATGTTACCTGTGAGGACTGGTCTGTTGTGCAACATCACAGAAGTGATCATTTCCCAACATTCACACATCAACACAAATCCAGCATGTAGGACTTACTCAGCAGCCTCAGCACAGTGTTTTCCTTCATTCTGCAGCTGTGTGAAAGTCCTGTAGATCACAGTAGTTAGATAGAATCTGCATAAACCACTTCCTAACTCAGTGGAAGTCACTACATGTCTGGGTGTCTGGGTGCTTGTCTCTTGTGATAAGAACAGAGGAGATGAACCCACAGACACGAACCTGATCACACGCTGTCAAAATACAGACATAAATTGATCATTAATGTAGAAAACACAACTTACGCTATAGAGGTGTTTCATGAATCATGTTACCAGGTAAACCAGACTTACTTCAGGCTTATTAGACTTACAGTGTTTTAGTTACTGATCCTTGTGGACAAAACAATAGAAGACTTCAAACTTAACAGTGGAAAAGTTGTCATCATGTATGTTAACATGTATGTCATCATTTTCTGTAATAATACTAAGAATGTTTGCTCACAAAGGCTTTTTATTGGTCGTTTTGCCTTTTAATTATAAGATAAGCTGATTATATATTTAATTAAAATGAAAGCATGTAATTAAACATGTAAACATTAAACATGTAATCAATTAAATTTAGACAGAGCAGATCGTACTTACAGCTGAGCCAGTGAAGAGATGTTTGTCCTAATGAGCCACTTGATCATCAAACACTTGTCGTGTCTGGTCTTGTTCCTGGATTGTTCAGTGGGCACTGCTTATACCACTTCCTTTTTGTAAGTTGGTGCAGTCTAATGAATGGAACAAGACACACGACTAGAATCTACCTCTGTTGAGAGGATTCTCCATGTGAACATAAATTTCTTCACTTATTGCTCTGTACCATCTGTCTTCTTTGTCCAAAATGTGTACATTGTCTTACTAGTGAGATGTAGATGACAAAAGTGGTTTCAAAAGAAACATTTTTTTAGCTGCATGTCTGCCAGCTGCTCACTAACATTTTGTGACATCAGCACTGTCATAGCGTGCATTGGCTCTTAACCACATCAGTGGTTGAAATCGTTGTTTTAAAGAAGGAACTATTTATATCTGGATGTCTGCCAGCTGCTCCCAGTTTTAACCACTAAGATGTGGTTAAAAATCATTGCACGCTATGACAGCGCTGACATCACAAATTGTTATTTATGATTATTTATGTTACAATCCACACATGAACAAATGCTGCAGGATGCTCAGTTTTTGTTGTTTTGAGTACTGATGCATTCAGTTAATATTCTCTTTTTGTTGATATTTACTTGCTGATATAAATATTGGAAAGGTCACAGCAAGCATTTTACTACATCATATCTAAGAAGCAGTGGGACATGTACTTGACAGCAACAGGAAGCTGCAGACAGGGACGATCTTGTTGTGAGCAAATGTTACTTTGAGACAAACTTACTGAGAGAGACACAGATTTCTCTCTTTTGTTATATTTCACTGACTTTAATAAGGATCAGGTGATCATGAGAATAGGACAAGGTTGTGTGTTACTGTTCCTGCTGGTCATGGATTATTAAGGGGTCAGCAGGGAGGAATCCAATGGTGTGATGAAAAGAGATCAGTAGACCTCTATTTGCTGATGACACTGTGTTGATAAGCAATAAGTAAATGAAACTGAAAGTCTGATGAGAGAATCCACAGATAGTTGTAGAAACCAAGCTAATATTGTTATGACATGAATGTTTGCTGTTGAGTGTTACCTGCAGCAGGACTGTTAGTGTGAGCACTCAGACATTTGCAGTACTGTTGTTTTTCATAGGGATTTTAAACACTAGCAGATGATCTGCTGTTTGAAAGTTGAGATTCCCCTGTGACTTTGTGAATCCACGTATAACACTGACAACTGCTGGTTTGTGTCTGTGTCTCATAGTTGTTGAACAACCTGAAGCTCTTGATGTTGGTTCTGTTGTGATGATGTGCTGCTATCTGCTCTATTGTATTTCAAATTTTGAAAAGTGATTCAGAGAAATAACTTGTAACTTGTAATTTTATTTGTGAAGAACTTTAAGACACGCAAACTGCTGTACAGTTGAAAACATAAGATGAAACAAATAAAAGCAGCACACAAAGTGTATAATATAAAATAAAGATAAAATAAAGTCAGCAACTTAAATTGTTTCAAAGGCCATTGAATATAAGTGGGATTTAAGAGGGGATTTAAAAACAGGTGAGGATGAGGTCTATCTAATGTGCAAGGGACACTCTACAGTTTTTGAGCTGCCACCATAAAAGCTCTGTCTCCTCTGAGCTCACGTTTAGTCTTTGGTACAATGAGGAGCAGCAGGTCAGCTCTTCAACATAGTCCGTAAGAAGATCTTTGAATCATAACCACGGCAGTTAAACAATGTGGTAAAAAACACAGAAAAATTAAAGAGATATATTTAAAAATTAGAAAATGGTGGAAAAAACAAAGATGTAGTTCAAAGGTATCCAAAGGAGTCACATCAACTGGACTTTTTTGTTCTTGGATGGAAACAGTCCAGTACTCATCCAAGCAGCTTCTTCAGTCTGAGGGGAAATTAGGCTATGGAAACCAGTTATATCCTCCAGAGGGGGTCTTGCTTCCCACCGGGCCTGAAGAACCTCATAAGCTGGATAATAGCTTCAATTACCTTCATCTCCCTTGGATGGAATCATTAGATGTGGCCAACTTGATGGATGTTTGAATTGGTCTTAATCTTCCTGGGGACAGATTTTTCATTAAAGAAAATGGGAGACAGGTTGTAACTGAGGCCTTCTCCTCTGTTGAGAGAAGGATTCTCCATGTGAACATAAATGGCTTCACTTACTCCTCTCTCATACCATCTGTCTTCTCTGTCTAAATTGTGGACGTTGTTGTTCTCAAACGAGGGTCTTTTGTCCTTCAGGTGTAGGTTCACTGCTGATCCTGGTCCTGGGCAAAGTTTAACCAGATGTTTCCTCTGCTGTCGGTGGTCAAACTCATGCTGAAATATTTATTTTTCATTTATTACAGATTTTTATAAAATATATATTTTCTGTAGATCAAAACACCACCAAATAAAGCACACCAACGATCAGGCCAAGTATCAGTCCAACATGTCCATACTTGTCTCCTCCAGCACCTGTAAGAAGAGAATGAGATGTGAGGTGTCAGGTAGGTGATGAATCCATTTCCTCTTCAAACTCCTGTCAGACATTATCTACTGCACTTTGATCCCATCACTCATAGCAGCTGTTTGCTACAAAGTCTCATCAGCAACATCTTTAGAAAACACCAACATCTGATCTGTGATGGTTCACTCTCACATCAACAACCAGGAAGCAGCTTCAGTACAAACTCACCTGTAACAGTCAGCTCGATGATGCTGATTGGCGCATTCATTACACTTTCTGTACAGCGACACTCATATGTTCCTGTGTCGTTGGTTCTCGCATTCATCAGAATCAAAGATGCGTTACCATCCTTCATCTCCGTGTCGTGTAGCTTCACTCGGTTCTTAAATGATGCGTCCTGCTCATCCGCCACTGGGTGTCCGTCTCGTTGCAGGTAGACTGTGACCTCAGGGTCAGTTCTGATCCACTCTACAACTGATATGGTGAAGGTTCTGGGTGTCTGACATGGCAGAGTGACATTCTCTCCAGGTTTTGCTTTTATCTGTTGTGGATCTGAAGAACAAGGAAAAGAGTCAGTGTTCAGGTTCTTAGTGTCATCAAATCTAGTACAATTCTAGAACTACTTAAATTCTCCTTTTCTGCCGACATTTAGGAACCAAAATATAACTAGTTATTTGATGTCTGCCTGTACCTGGGAAAACAAGTACTGTTAATCACTGACACTAGCAGAAAGGAGGACACCAATTTCTTATAACTGATTGGACAAAACATTATATGCTTAATCCTCATTATTTGTCCTGTTCTTTGAGGGTTGACCTGGACTCTTGTACTGTTGTTCCAGAATCCTACCAGTGACAGTGATGGTGAAGCTGTTACTGTTTGCTCTTTCGTTGGACTCACACCAGTGTTTCATGTGATGCAAGTGCAAGAAAGAACGGTAAGAATTTCAAAAATATTTTTAGTTTATAAAAAGCTGGTGAAGATTTGGTTTCAACAATGTTTTAAATATTGGGAGTGAGGCGGCTGACTGTGCAGAGTTTGGTAGCTCATTTCTCTGTCGTGGAATCACTGAGCTGAAGAGTTCTGCCTGACATTTTAGGTTTAACAAATAGAGAAATTTTTGTAGCTGCATGTCTGGCTGCTGTAGTAGAATTTTTTCCTCTTGGAAGAATTGTAGACAGAAATCAGCGTGATGAACCATCTCAGTTTAATACATGCCGGCATGGAGAAGAACACATGGATGTTGAGTGTTGTTTCTGACTTGTATCTCTCAAACCCCTTCTATTTATACTTAAACCCAAGAAAGGAACCACCCTCACAAAACATGAATGAAGAAACCAGGTGCATGCAGTTGACAGTCATCACTCTTGTCCCTTTCTAGATTATCTGAAGATGTCAGTAACAAAGTCAATAAAACCCTTTTATTACCCTCTTTTAGATCTTGCGACCCCAGGACTCACTATCTGCTACATTGCTTGGGCCTTGTAACAACAAAGTGCCTGCTGTGATGTTAAACATTCCTCCAAACACGACCCATCCTATGATCTCTTGTCCTCTTTGTGACCTCTTCAATAGCTCATCTTGGTTGATTGTATGCTAATTATCTAACCATATGACTAAATTTACTTTCTTCCCTCACATTGCTTCTCCCAGTTTCAACCACAAAAATGTAGTTAAGAATCAGTGCACGCAGTGGACTATTCTACTTTCAGATTTTTTATGTCATATTAAATTTAATTTAATAATGTACTCACATCTACTGGATGAAACTGCAATTTACTGAGAATGCACATGTCATTTAACTAGACACTTGAAACTAGGGTCAAATCTGTTTGATGCAGGCTGGTATTCACCACTGTAATGTGAGGGCTGACCTGGACTGAGAGCTGCTGGGACTCACAGTCAGATGAGCTGTGAGGGAAAGAAAGGTAGAAAGTCCATTCTGATGTTTTCAGTCACTTGTTTGCTGAAGAGTTCTGTCTGACATTTTAGGTTTAACAATGCAGTGACCTACTGTTAGAACATGAAAACACAGAGTGAAGTCTACACAGACAGACTTAGAGGATCCAGCTTAGTTATAGCTACTTTTTACTGTGTCCCCTGTTAATGAAGACATACACATTTACCCCAAATTACTGATATTAGATATTGATCTTTTAATATTGGATTGGATTCTAGAACCGGAAACGTTGGATTTGGAAGTATCTATATTTCAGGATCGATCTGTACATCACTACCCTACAACTGCAATTTTATTGACTCAGGTCGAGGGAAGCAGGACCATGGACGGGTGTCATTCACTGTTAAATCACTTTAGAAAGTGAAGCCTTGTTAGCTGCTGGGTGTTAAACACTGGAAGATGCTCAACACTGGAAGATGCTCACTAACCTTGGCCTGTTGTGCAGCACAGCATTGATGTCAGAACTAAAGAGAAATGACATGTTACCTGTGAGGACTGGTCTGTTGTGCAACATCACAGAAGTGATCATTTCCCAACATTCACACATCAACACAAATCCAGCATGTAGGACTTACTCAGCAGCCTCAGCACAGTGTTTTCCTTCATTCTGCAGCTGTGTGAAAGTCCTGTAGATCACAGTAGTTAGATAGAATCTGCATAAACCACTTCCTAACTCAGTGTAAGTCACTACATGTCTGGGTGTCTGGGTGCTGTTCTCTTGTGATGAGAACAGAGGAGATGAACCCACAGACACAAACCTGATCACACGCTGTCAAAATACAGACATAAATTGATCATTAATGTAGAAAACACAACTTACACCAAAGATGAATCATGTTACCAGGTAAACCAGACTTACTTCAGGCTTATTAGACTTACAGTGTTTTAGTTACTGATCCTTGTGGACAAAACAATAGAAGACTTCAAACTTAACAGTGGAAAAGTTGTCATCATGTATGTTAACATGTATGTCATCATTTTTAGTAATAATACTAAGAATGTTTCCTCACAAAGGCTTTTTATTGGTTGTTTTGCCTTTTAATAATAAGATAAGCTGATTATATATTTAATTAAAATGAAAGCATGTAATTAAACATGTAAACATTAAACATGTAATCAATGAAATTTAGACAGAGCAGAGATGTTTGTCCTAATGTGACACTTGATCATCAAACACTTGTTGTGTCTGTTCTTGTTCCTGGATTGTTCAGTGGGCACTGCTTATACCACTTCCTTTTTGTAAGTTGGTGCAGTCTAATGAATGGAACAAGACACACGACTAGAATCTACCTCTGTTGAGAGGATTCTCCATGTGAACATAAATTTCTTCACTTATTGCTCTGTACCATCTGTCTTCTTTGTCCAAAATGTGTACATTGTCTTACTAGTGAGATGTAGATGACAAAAGTGGTTTCAAAAGAAACATTTTTTTAGCTGCATGTCTGCCAGCTGCTCACTAACATTTTGTGACATCAGCACTGTCATAGCGTGCATTGGCTCTTAACCACATCAGTGGTTGAAATCGTTGTTTCAAAGAAGGAACTATTTATATCTGGATGTCTGCCAGCTGCTCCCAGTTTTAACCACTAAGATGTGGTTAAGAATCATTGCACGCTATCACAGTGCTGACATCACAAATTGTTATTTATGATTATTTATGTTACAATCCACACATGAACAAATGCTGCAGGATTCTCAGTTTTTGTTGTTTTGAGTACTGATGCATTCAGTTAATATTCTCTTTTTATTGATATTTACTTGCTGATATAAATATTGGAAGGGTCACAGCAAGCATTTTACTACATCATATATCAAAGAAACAGTGGAACATGTACTTTGACAGCAACAGGAAGCTGCAGACAGGGACGATCTTGTTGTGAGCAAATGTTACTTTGAGACAAATGTACTGAGAGAGACACAGATTTCTGTATTTGGTTATATTTCACTGACTTTAAAAAGAATCAGATGATCATGAGAATAGGACAAGGTTGTGTGTTACTGTTCCTGGTGGTCATGGATTATTAAGGGGTCAGCAGGGAGGAATCCAATGGTGTGATGAAAAGAGATCAGTAGACCTCTATTTGCTGATGACACTGTGTTGATAAGCAATACGTCACTGAAACTAAAAGTCTGATGAGAGAATCCACAGATAGTTGTAGAAACCAAGCTAATATTGTTATGACATGAATGTTTGCTGTTGAGTGTTACCTGCAGCAGGACTGTTAGTGTGAGCACTCAGACATTTGCAGTACTGTCTGTTTTTCATAGGGATTTTAAACACTAGCAGATGATCTGCTGTTTGAAAGTTGAGATTCTCCTGTGACTTTGTGAATCCATGTATAACACTGACAACTGCTGGTTTGTGTCTGTGTCTCACAGTTGTTGAACAACCTGAAGCTCTTGATGTTGGTTCTGTTGTGATGATGTGCTGCCATCTGCTCTATTGTATTTCAAAAGTGAATCACAGAAAACTTGTAACTTTATTTTTTAAGAAATTGAAAACACCTATGTTGACAAAGAGCTGTACAGGAGACAGGTTGTGGCTGAGGCCTTCTCCTCTGTTGAGAGAAGGATTCTCCATGTGAACATAAATGGCTTCACTTACTCCTCTCTTGTACCATCTGTCTTCTCTGTCTAAATTGTGGACGTTGTTGTTCTCAAACGAGGGTCTTTTGTCCTTCAGGTGTAGGTACACTGCTGATCCTGGTCCTGAGGTGTTGCTTCTCCTGTGCTTTGCCATCATCCTCTTGTGCAGAGGCTGTTTGGTTTCTCCAGTGTAGAGCTCTGTAGTGTTTGCAGTTTAAGTGTTCAGTCTTTAGGGTGGATGAGTCTCCTTCTCTGTGTGTTGGTGAGTTCAAATCAAATATTGATTATTTAATTTCTGTAAAGCATCAACTCATAAGGTTAAATCAAGCGTGAACAAATTAATTTACCCATCAGTTAGTCCATTCTTGATATTAACATTTAGCAAAGTATTGGTCAAATTGTGTGCAGAGCTAAAATGCTGTCAGGTGAATTAAAGTCCAGTTTTGTCTAAGAGAGGGTGGTGAGCCTTCCCTGGTTCATTGGGGCATCAGTATCTGGTTGTAGACCAAGAAGGCTGATTAGTAACCATGGCAAAGTGTTGTAGGTATTATCCAGAAGTTGGTAGTTTTGGCAGCGATTAATCATGAAGTTAAAATAGTTTATTAGGCAGTAATGTCAAGTGGTTAGAAATGAGTGGGCCCAGCAGAAGAAGGACCTGCAAACTTATGACTTGTTACCTGTGGACCTGTTATCAGATTCAGTCAGCAGGTGGCAGCACATCATCATATTCACATAGTCTGTGCTTCAAAGCAAAATGTCACTATTTAAATGGTAAAGCTGGACGTAACTGAAGCACATCACTTCCTGTGGTCTCTCTTGACTTGAAGGCTGAAACTGAATGATCTTCACTTTCCACTCACCCCAACCGGTGGAGGCAGATGGCCCCCCACCCTGAGCCTAGTTCTGCTGGAGGTTTCTTCCGTTAAAGGGAGTTTTTCCTCTTCACTGTTGCCTATGGTTTGCTGCAGGAGGATTTGTTGGGTTGCTTCTACATACTAAAGTCCAGACTACACAAGTATGTAAAGTGCCTTGAGATGACTTTACTGTAAATTGGCGCTATATAAATAAAGTTGAGTTGAATTGAATTGAATGAATTAACCAGGTATCCCAGTATAGTCTAGTGATGTAGCACTTGAGATTGGTCTGGATCTCGAGACTGGTGGACACTGAGACGGTCACAGTCCCAAACCAGGCAGGACCCTGTAGCAGCTGTAGCTGTGAGCAGAGAGTAATAAGAATATTAATTTTAAAAAGTCAGATATTATAGCTGTTATTCATTTTAAACTACAGTTAATTAAAGTGAGTTTTCCATATACAGTAAATGTCCATTACAGTCAGAAGGTTTGAATTAGTAGTTATAAAGTTTTGCATTAATACACTTATTAACCAGAGACGACTAAAGAAGTAAACTATAATAAGGAAAATTGATAATAATGTATTGATGATATAGTATAGCAATGTGCCTCTGTAGCAAAACTCTTAAAAATATCTTCATTCCTCACCCAAAGAGATTTTGCCAATATTCCATATTATACAATTCACTTTAAATCTTGTCTTGGTCTTGATACACTAAGATCTTGGTCATGACCTGGTCTTGGTTAAGTTGGTCCTGACTACAGCACCAGTAGAGTCACTGATAATTGAGGAAGTTGAGTTATAGATTTGTCCTCTAATGTTGGTCAAACGCAGTGGCACTGAGTGGATGATCAGGTTGTATCAAGGAGGCGACATTTTGTTTTTCATTCAAATGCAAAGTGAATTATATACAATACAACATCAGTCTTTGTGGAGTGTATTTGTACTTTATTCTTTAAAATAAAAAGGAGAAAACTTTAATTATTGTACAAATTACTTTAATATTTTTTTTCACAGATTCCTTAACATCACTGTAAATGAATCGAAACCTTTTTGTCATGGTCACATGGTACAAATTCTGCTTTGTGAGTCCTACAGTTTGTAAGAGTCACAACAACAGCAAAGACATTTCCTCTGTGATCTGCAGATCAGAATCACATGTGAGGTTTCAGGTGATTGAAGAACAGCAGAATCCAGGTGAAAGCAGAGTAAGAAAGTACTTTGCAATACAGATACAGATGGGTCGAATTTACCACATGTTGTAGGACAGAAAAATCTAAAAAAATGACAAAACAACAAACCATCTAAGGTGAAAAGCAAGAAGCACCATTTTAAACTTTTCACTTTTGCAGTTAACTTCACACAATGTGTTTTTTGTATCAAATAATTATAGACGTGAGCATGTATTTACATTTAGTCATAAAGCAGAAACATTTACACTGTGCAATGAGCTGTTTATTATATTTAAACAGATTCTTATCTCATTTTATGGGCAAAGTTTAACCAGTTGCTTTCATCTGCTGTCGCTGGTCAGACTCATGCTGAAATATTTATTTTTCATTTGTTACAGATTTTTTCAAATCTCAGTTTGCTTTGTTTTAATTTGACAGATTATTTTCAGATTTTTATATTTTCTGTAGATCAAAACATCTACAATAACAACAAAAAGCACACCAACGATCACGCTTAGTATTAGTCTTAACATGTCCATCCTTGTCTCCTCCATCCATGTCTCCTCCATCCTTGTCTCCTCCATCCTTATCTCTTAAACCGTTGTTTCCTCCATCCTTGTCTCCGTTGTCTCCTGTCTCCTTGTCTCCTCTGCCCTTGTCTCTGTTGTCTCCTCCGTCCATGTCTCCACATCTCTGTCTTTTCTATCTTCACTGTCTCCAGCTCCACCCTCTGTAAGAACATAATGAGATGTGAGGTGTCAGGTAGGTGATGAATCCATTTCCTCTTCAAACTCCTGTCAGACATTATCTACTGCACTTTGATCCCATCACTCATAGCAGCTGTTTGCTACAAAGTCTCATCAGCAACATCTTTAGAAAAAACAAGCATTTATTTCAATACCGCTTAAAACCAACAATTCTACCAACAAAAATAAAAAACTGCATCAATACCAGCACGGTTTCTCATTAGTTTTCCCTGTTAATTGTTCTGATCAGATCCTTGAGTTTGAGTTCTGTTAGTTCGGTTACATCTTTTTCTGTAGATCACAAAACCAACAGCAACAAGGACCACCACAACAACAACTGACAGAATGATAGCCAGTGTACCATGTCCTCCACCACCTGTAAGAAGAGAATGAGATGTGAGATGTGAACTGTCAGGTAGGTGATGAATCCATTTCCTCTTCAAACTCCTGTCAGACATTATCTACTGCACTTTGATCCCGTCACTCATAGCAGCTGTTTGCTACAAAGTCTCATCAGCAACATCTTTAGAAAACACAAACATCTGATCTGTGATGGTTCACTCTCACATCAACAACCAGGAAGCAGCTTTAGTACAAACTCACTTGTAACCTTTAGGATGATGATGCTGTTTGGCCCATTCATTACACTTTCTGTACATCGACACTCATATGTTCCTGTGTCGTTGGTTCTCGCATTCATCAGAATCAAAGATGCGTTACCATCCTTCATCTCCGTGTCGTGTAGCTTCACTCGGTTCTTAAATGATGCGTCCTGCTCATCCGCCACTGGGTGTCCGTCTCGTTGCAGGTAGACTGTGACCACAGGGTCAGTTCTGATCCACTCTACAACTGATATGGTGAAGGTTCTGGGTGTCTGACATGGCAGAGTGACATTCTCTCCAGGTTTTGCTTTTATCTGTTGTGGATCTGAAGAACAAGGAAAAGAGTCAGTGTTCAGGTTCTTAGTGTCATCAAATCTAGTACAATTCTAGAACTACTTAAATTCTCCTTTTCTGCCGACATTTAGGAACCAAAATATAACTAGTTATTTGATATCTGCCTGTACCCGGGAAAACAAGTACTGTTAATCACTGACACCAGCAGAAAGGAGGACACCAATTTCTTATAACTGATTGGACAAAACATTATATGCTTAATCCTCATTATTTGTCCTGTTCTTTGAGGGTTGACCTGGACTCTTGTACTGTTGTTCCAGAATCCTACCAGTGACAGTGATGCTGTTACTGTTTGCTCTCTCGTTGGACTCACACCAGTGTTTCATGTGATGCAAGTGCAAGAAAGAACGGTAAGAATTTCAAAAATATTTTTAAGGATTTTAGTTTATAAAAAGCTGGTGAACATTTGGTTTCAACAATGTTTTAAATATTGGGAGTGAGGCTGCTGACTGTGCAGAGTTTGGTAGCTCATTTCTCTGTCGTGGAATCACTGAGCTGAAGAGTTCTGCCTGACATTTTAGGTTTAACAAAGAGAGAAATTTTTGTAGCTGCATGTCTGGCTGCTTCTCCCAGTTTCAACCACAAAAATGTGGTTAAGAATCAGTGCACTTTCAGATTTTTTATGTTGTATTAAATTTAATTTAATAATGTACTTACACCTACTGGATGAAACTGCAATTTACTGAGAATGCACATGTCATTTAACTAGACACTTGAAACTAGGGTCAAATCTGTTTGATGCAGGCTGGTATTCACCACTGTAATGTGAGGGCTGACCTGGACTGAGAGCTGCTGGGACTCACAGTCAGATGAGCTGTGAGGGAAAGAAAGCTAGAAAGTCCATTCTGATGTTTTCAGTCACTTGTTTGCTGAAGAGTTCTGTCTGACATTTTAGGTTTAACAATGCAGTGACCTACTGTTAGAACATGAAAACACAGAGTGAAGTCTACACAGACAGACTTAGAGGATCCAGCTTAGTTATAGCTACTTTTTACTGTGTCCCCTGTTAATGAAGACATACACATTTACCCCAAATTACTGATATTAGATATTGATCTTTTAATATTGGATTGGATTCTAGAACAGGAAACGTTGGATTTGGAAGTATCTATATTTCAGGATCGATCTGTACATCACTACCATACAACTGCAATTTTATTACTAGTGAGACAGTCGGGGTGACTCAGGTCGAGGGAAGCAGGACCATGGACGGGTGTCATTCACTGTTAAATCACTTTAGAAAGTGAAGCCTTGTTAGCTGCTGGGTGTTAAACACTGGAAGATGCTCACTAACCTTGGCCTGTTGTGCAGCACAGCATTGATGTCAGAACTAAAGAGAAATGACATGTTACCTGTGAGGACTGGTCTGTTGTGCAACATCACAGAAGTGATCATTTCCCAACATTCACACATCAACACAAATCCAGCATGTAGGACTTACTCAGCAGCCTCAGCACAGTGTTTTCCTTCATTCTGCAGCTGTGTGAAAGTCCTGTAGATCACAGTAGTTAGATAGAATCTGCATAAACCACTTCCTAACTCAGTGTAAGTCACTACATGTCTGGGTGTCTGGGTGCTGTTCTCTTGTGATGAGAACAGAGGAGATGAACCCACAGACACAAACCTGATCACACGCTGTCAAAATACAGACATAAATTGATCATTAATGTAGAAAACACAACTTACACTATAGAGGTGTTTCATGAATCATGTTACCAGGTAAACCAGACTTACTTCAGGCTTATTAGACTTACAGTGTTTTAGTTACTGATCCTTGTGGACAAAACAATAGAAGACTTCAAACTTAACAGTGGAAAAGTTGTCATCATGTATGTTAACATGTATGTCATCATTTTTAGTAATAATACTAAGAATGTTTGCTCACAAAGGCTTTTTATTGGTTGTTTTGCCTTTTAATAATAAGATAAGCTGATTATATATTTAATTAAAATTAAAGCATGTAATTAAACATGTAAACATTAAACATGTAATCAATGAAATTTAGACAGAGCAGATCGTACTTACAGCTGAGCCAGTGAAGAGATGTTTGTCCTAATGAGCCACTTGATCATCAAACACTTGTCGTGTCTGTTCTTGTTCCTGGATTGTTCAGTGGGCACTGCTTATACCACTTCCTTTGTGTAAGTTGGTGCAGTCTAGCAGATGTGTGGTTTTCTTCTTCTGCACGTTCAACAAGTCCTGTTTGTTCCATTTCATTTTGAATTGAATGGAACAAGACACACGACTTTTCCACAGGTGAATGTTATACTTACTTCAGATAGGGTTTGGTGACCACGCCACCAGAAAATCATGAACATGCTAATACTGTGGAAAACACATTTGTGGCCCAGGGAGGTAGAGCGGTCGTCCACCAATCCTGCAGTTGTTGGCTCGATCCCCAGTGACTCCGGTCACATCCCGAAGTTGAGCAAGACACTAAACCCCAACTTAGGTGCTGGTGAGTTTTCTGCCAGCTGTATGGCAGTTCCCTCATCTGTGTGTGTGTGTGTGTGAGATTGTGATTGTGAATGGGTAAATAAGAAGCAGTGTGCTTTGACTGCCAATAGGTAGAAAAGCGCTTTATAAGTTCAGACCATTTCCATTTAGTCATTTAACAGACGCTTTTATCCAAAGCTACTTACAAAAGGTACAAGGCAGCAAAAATCAAATTCACTGAGAAAACATCAAAGCAAAGTGCTATGAGTGTTTCCATTTCATGAGATGCAAGTGCAAGAAAGAACAGATAGGTGGTGTTATTATGTCTTTGTAATGATTTAAGTGCATAGGAAGTTGGGGAAGAGTTCAGTTTTCAGCAGGTTTTTAAATATTGGGACTGAGGTTGCTGAGAGGGCTGAGAGTTTGGAAGCTCGTTCCACCATCATGGGACCAATGAGCTGAAGAGTTTTGCTTGGTGTCTTTTGTCTGGAGATGGAACCACCAGACCCTGTTTCATTTGCAGAGCAAAGATGTAGATGACAGAAGTGGTTTCAAAGAAGGAAATTTTGACATCAGCACTGTCATAGCGTGCATTCGCTCTTAACCACATCAGTGGTTGAAATCGTTGTTTCAAAGAAGGAACTTTTTATATCTGCATGTCTGCCAGCTGCTCACAGTTTTAACCACTAAGATGTGGTTAAGAATCATTGCACGCTATCACAGTGCTGATGTCACAAATTGTTGTTTATGATTATTTATGTTACAATCCACACATGAACAAATGCTGCAGGATTCTCCGTTTTTGTTGTTTTGAGTACTGATGCATTCAGTTAATATTCTCTTTTTATTGATACTTACTTGCTAATATAAATATTGGAAAGGTCACAGCAAGCATTTTACTACATCATATATCAAAGAAACAGTGGAACATGTACTTTGACAGCAACAGGAAGCTGCAGACAGGGACGATCTTGTTGTGAGCAAATGTTACTTTGAGACAAATGTACTGAGAGAGACACAGATTTCTGTCTTTGGTTATATTTCACTGACTTTAATAAGGATCAGATGATCATGAGAATAGGACAAGGTTGTGTGTTACTGTTCCTGCTGGTCATGGATTATTAAGGGGTCAGCAGGGAGGAATCCAATGGTGTGATGAAAAGAGATCAGTAGACCTCTATTTGCTGATGACACTGTGTTGATAAGCAATACGTCACTGAAACTAAAAGTCTGATGAGAGAATCCACAGATAGTTGTAGAAACCAAGCTAATATTGTTATGACATGAATGTTTGCTGTTGAGTGTTACCTGCAGCAGGACTGTTAGTGTGAGCACTCAGACATTTGCAGTACTGTCTGTTTTTCATTGGGATTTTAAACACTAGCAGATGATCTGCTGTTTGAAAGTTGAGATTCTCCTGTGACTTTGTGAATCCACATATAACACTGACAACTGCTGGTTTGTGTCTGTGTCTCATAGTTGTTGAACAACCTGAAGCTCTTGATGTTGGTTCTGTTGTGATGATGTGCTGCCATCTGCTCTATTGTATTTCAAATTTTGAAAAGTGATTCAGAGAAATAACTTGTAACTTGTAATTTTATTTGTGAAGAACTTTAAAACACGCAATCTGCTGTACAGTTGAAAACATAAGATGAAACAAATAAAAGCAGCACACAAAGTATATAATATAAAATAAAGTCAGCAACTTAAATTGCGTCAAAGGCCATTGGAAATAAGTGGGATTTAAGAGGGGATTTAAAAACAGGTGAGGATGAGGTCTATCTAATGTGCAAGGGCAGGTCATTCCACAGTTTTTGAGCTGCCACCATAAAAGCTCTGTCTCCTCTGAGCTCACGTTTAGTCTTTGGTACAATGAGGAGCAGCAGGTCAGCTCTTCAACATAGTCCGTAAGAAGATCTTTGAATCATAACCACGGCAGTTAAACAATGTGGTAAAAAACACAGAAAAATTAAAGAGATATATTTAAAAATTAGAAAATGGTGGAAAAAACAAAGATGTAGTTCAAAGGTATCCAAAGGAGTCACATCAACTGGACTTTTTTGTTCTTGGATGGAAACAGTCCAGTACTCATCCAAGCAGCTTCTTCAGTCTGAGGGGAAATTAGGCTATGGAAACCAGTTATATCCTCCAGAGGGGGTCTTGCTTCCCACCGGGCCTGAAGAACCTCATAAGCTGGATAATAGCTTCAATTACCTTCATCTCCCTTGGATGGAATCATTAGGTGTGGCCAACTTGATGGATGTTTGAATTGGTCTTAATCTTCCTGGGGACAGATTTTTCATTAAAGAAAATGGGAGACAGGTTGTAACTGAGGCCTTCTCCTCTGTTGAGAGAAGGATTCTCCATGTGAACATAAATGGCTTCACTTACTCCTCTCTCATACCATCTGTCTTCTCTGTCTAAATTGTGGACGTTGTTGTTCTCAAACGAGGGTCTTTTGTCCTTCAGGTGTAAGTTCACTGCTGATCCTGGTCCTGAGGTGTTGCTTCTCCTGTGCTTTGCCATCATCCTCTTGTGCAGAGGCTGTTTGGTTTCTCCAGTGTAGAGCTCTGTAGTGTTTGTAGTTTAAGTGTTCAGTCTTTAGGGTGGATGAGTTTGAAGTGAACAGGTATGTGGTATTTTCTGAAGACCCTTTTCAGCTTCTGTGACACTGATCAAGAAAATAAATCAAATATTCAAATAATGAAAATACTGTCAAGTCAATTATGAATAAAAGCCTTACCCACATGTGTAGCTTATTTTATTGTAACCATATTTGAAGCTCTATACTGTGGTTATGATGTTCTGCTGACTGGTGTCCAGGTCCAAATGCAAGTTACCTGAGTTTTCTCACAGCAAAGACTCTGATAAAGTCCTTAAAGTCCAGTTTGAGCCAGTTTTGTCTAAGAGAGGGTGGTGAGCCTTCCCTGGTTCATTGGGGCATCAGTATCTGTTTGTAGACCAAGAAGGCTGATTAGTAACCATGGCAAGTGTTGTAGGTATTATCCAGAAGTTGGTAGTTTTGGCAGAGATGAATCATGAAGTTAAAACAGTTTATTAGGCAGTGAGGTCAAGTGGTTAGAAATGAGTGGGCCCAGTAGAAGAAGGACCTGCAAACTTATGACTTGTTACCTGTGGAGCTGTTATCAGAATCAGTCAGCAGGTGGCAGCACATCATCATATTCACATAGTCTGTGCTTCAAAGCAAAATGTCACTATTTAGATGGTAAAGCTGGAGGTAACTGAAGCACATCACTTCCTGTGGTCTCTCTTGACTTGAAGGCTGAAACTGAATGATCTTCACTTTCCACTCACCCCAACCGGTGGCGGCAGATGGCCGTCCACCCTGAGCCTGGTTCTGCTGGAGGTTTCTTCCGTTAAAGGGAGTTTTTCCTCTTCACTGTTGCCTATGGTTTGCTGCAGGAGGATTTGTTGGGTTGCTTCTACATACTAAAGTCCAGACTACACAAGTATGTAAAGTGCCTTGAGATGACTTTGTTGTAAATTGGCGCTATATAAATAAAGTTGAGTTGAATTGAATTGAATTGAATTGAATGAATTAACCAGGTATCCCAGTATAGTCTAGTGATGTAGCACTTGAGATTGGTCTGGATCTCGAGACTGGTGGACACTGAGACGGTCACAGTCCCAAACCAGGCAGGACCCTGTAGCAGCTGTAGCTGTGAGCAGAGAGTAATAAGAATATTAATTTAAAAAGTCAGATATTATAGCTGTTATACAATTTAAACTACAGTAAATTAAACTGTGTTTTCCATATACAGTAAATGTCCATTACACTTTGCATTAATACACTTTTTAACCAGAGACGACTAAAGAAGTAAACTATAATAAGGAAAATTGATAATAATGTATAGATGATATAGTATAGCAATGTGCCTCTGTAGCAAAACTCTTAAAAATATCTTCATTCCTCACCCAAAGAGATTTTGCCAATATTCCATATTATACAATTCACTTTAAATCTTGTCTTGGTCTTCATACACTAAGGTATTAGTCATGACCTGGTCTTGGTTAAGTTGGTCCTGACTACAGCACCAGTAGAGTCACTGATAATTGAGGAAGTTGAGTTATAGATTTGTCCTCTAATGTTGGTCAAACGCAGTGGCACTGAGTGGATGATCAGGTTGTATCAAGGAGGCGACATTTTGTTTTTCATTCAAATGCAAAGTGAATTATATACAATACAACATCATTCTTTGTGGAGTGTATTTGTACTTTATTCTTTAATTATATTCTTCTCCTTTTTATTTTAATGTATACATTTTTTACTTACAATTTTTCACAAATCCATTAACATCACTACAAATGATCCAGTGTTGACAAAAGGCAAATTTTAAGCTGCTGTCCATCAGCCAGGTGTCCAGCTTAATATCAAAGGTGCAAACTAATGTTTCCATTGGTATGTTTTATCTGAAATATCTGAAACTGAAACATGAAGAAGCTAAACAAGCAGGTACCAGTAACACAGGTGTCTATATTGTACTAAGAACCACTGTCTGGGCATCAGAACACACTTAAAATGGAAAAGAAATGGTTTGAATTTGTTCTCAGCTTCCATCTGATCTAACTGAGCTCTGCTTCACTTTTTATCATGGTCACCTGGTACAAATTCTGCTTTGTGAGTCCTACAGTTTGTAAGAGTCACAACAGCAAAGACATTTCCTCTGTGATCTGCAGATCAGAATCACATGTGAGGTTTCAGGTGATTGAAGAACAGCAGAATCCATGTGAAAGCAGAGTAAGAAAGTACTTTGCAATACAGATACAGATGGGTCAAATTTACCACATGTTGTAGGACAGAGAAACCTAAAAAAAATGACAAAACAAAAAACCATCTGAGGGAAAAACCAAGAAGCACCATTTTAAACTTTTCACTTTTGCAGTAAACTTCACAAATTGTGTTTTCTGTAATTTTTTGACATGTGAGCATGTATTTACATTTACATTTGTAAATTCACACTAGTTTTGTGTGTGTTACATACAAACAGCTGCTGCAGTTGCTAATTTAAAAGCAGCCTCTGACTTTAACACTGATTAACAGAGAATAATATCAGTTTGTGATGTGTCAGATGACAAACATCAAATGAAACAAACAGGATCATAAACAGTGATCTTCATATTCACATAATGTAACAGCCTTAATATATAAAACATGAAGCTTTGGTTTGTTTGTCTCTGTCCACTTTCACTGTCCTGCAGATAAACAAAGAGTCAGTGTTTCCTCAGACTGAGTTAGTAAATGACTGAGTCGAGTTTAAAATGACACTTGTCTGTTTAGAGCTGAGAAACACAGAGACTGAGGAAGAAATGTTAAGAAATGCATCATCACATTGTTGATAGTAAAAATTTACTGTGGGATAAAAAGAAAAAGGCTGAAGCCTGAACTGCTGTTTGTCCTGCATCAGTGATTTAGTCACTGAGGAAACTGAGGAGACATTTTACACCTACTGATGGTCAGTGTCTTTATCATCAGGAGCTTTGTCTGAAGTCTCCTCTTTGGGTCCTTTTACGTTTTCTATACATCACAACACCAACAACACCAACAAGCAGAGCAACAACTGAGAGACCAACTTTCAGTCCAACATTTCCATCCTTGTCTCCTCCATGCTCATCAGCACCTGTAAAAGAATGAGGTGTGAGGTGTCAGGTAGATGATGAATCCATTTCCTCTTCAAACTCCTGTCAGACATTATCTACTGCACTTTGATCCCATCACTCATAGCAGCTGTTTGCTACAAAGTCTCATCAGCAACATCTTTAGAAAACACAAACATCTGATCTGTGATGGTTCACTCTCACATCAACAACCAGGAAGAAGCTTCAGTACAAACCTGTAACAGTCAATTTGATGATGCCCATTGGCCCATTTTGAGAATCTCTCTTCTTACGTTTCATTTCACTTTCTGTACATCGACACTCATATGTTCCTGTGTCGTTGGTTCCCACATTCATCAGAATCAAAGATGCGTCACCATCCTTCATCTCTCTGTCACGTAGCTTCACTCGGTTCTGAAATGATGGGTCCTGCTCATCCACCTCTGTGTGTCCGTCTCGTTGCAGGTAGACGGTGACCTTAGAGTCAGTTCTGGTCCACTCTACAACTGCTATGGTGAAGTTTCTGGATGTCTGACATGGCAAAGTGACATTGTCTCCAGGTTTTGCTGTTATCTGTTTTGGATCTGAAGAACAACAAACACCCAGAGGAGAAGAGTCAGTGTTCAGGTTCTTAGTGTCATTAAATATAAACTGGCTGAGCTCATGTTTGGTTTGACACTGAGCAGCATCAGAGTTAAACAGTTTACTAAACAACATTATGAATAGAGCTGAATCTCAGTTCAAACCTGTTGCCATTAAACTGTTGTCTTCATTTTAACAGACAGTGTAGCAATTGTATAGTAAGGATTTTATCTGCAGGAAACAACCTGGCAATGAGCAACTTCCATCTTAAAACTGACCTGATAAGGTGGTGTACAAAAGTGCAGGACTGTGAAACGACAAGAGTTTTTTTTTTTTTTTTTCATTTTACTATCACTACAGTATTTAATATTTACTACTATTTCTGGCCCTGTCTTGTGTTTTTTCCTTTGTTCATGTTTTCCTACTTTTTATTGAGTTGTTTAGGTTTTATAGCTTCCTGTGTTGGTGCCTATTTTGTCCTCCTGGACTGATTTCAGTCTGTTAATGTTATTATGCCCAGAATAAAACACACTTCATCACAACACCTCTTTCACTGTCTCCTCACTTTGGTCCATATACATAAACCCTCACAGTACCTGGAGAAAAAAGTACTGTTGAGTACTGACAACAATAGAAACAATGACAACGATATGTTTTATATTTCTCATTCAATTTCTGATAAGTGAATGTACAGATAAGTTTATGCTCTTTCTTCATAACTTGGCTGGTTCTTTATATGTGTGTGTGCAGTAGATACTGTGGTGGTATGTTGATGTGGGTTTCTGGTCACTTTGCTGGTAGGGTGGTGATTTTACCAACCACAGCAAATCAGTTTTTATAGAAATTACACAGAATCCATTGAAAAAAAAAATGCTATACATAACCCACTTATAAAAACTATCAACCCATCTGGACTATTCTACTTATAGAGTTATTATCTCGTATTAAATTTACTTTGCTGATGTACTCGCACCTACTGGATTAAACTGAACTTTACTGAGCACATGTCATTTGGAGTCATTTAACTAGAAACCTGATCTATTTGACCCTATGCAGGCTGGTATTCACCTCTGTAATGTGAGGGCTGACCTGGACTCTTGTACTTTTGTTCCAGAATCTTACCAGTGACAGTGATGGTGATGCTGTTACTGGTTGCTCCCTCGCTGGACCGACACCAGTAAACTCCACTGTCCTTTCTTAATAGTAAACTGATGAAACACGAGGAACCAGCTCGTCTTCCCCAGTTAGTTCCACACTCAGCTCTGGTGTCTCTGGTTGTGTTTCTCCTCAGTGTCCATCCAGCAGAGCTGTCGCCCTCCTCACAGATCAGAGACAGAGACTGTCCTTTAAACAGCTGAGAGCTGCTGGGACTCACAGTCAGATGAGCTGTGAGGGAAAGAAAGCTAGAAAGTCCATTCTGATGTTTTCAGTCACTTGTTTGCTGAAGAGTTCTGTCTGACATTTTAGGTTTAACAATGCAGTGACCTACTGTTAGAACATGAAAACACAGAGTGAAGTCTACACAGACAGACTTAGAGGATCCAGCTTAGTTATAGCTACTTTTTACTGTGTCCCCTGTTAATGAAGACATACACATTTACCCCAAATTACTGATATTAGATATTGATCTTTTAATATTGGATTGGATTCTAGAACAGGAAACGTTGGATTTGGAAGTATCTATATTTCAGGATCGATCTGTACATCACTACCATACAACTGCAATTTTATTAGTAGTGAGACAGTCGGGGTGACTCAGGTCCAGGGAAGCAGGACCATGGACGGCTGTCATTCACTGTTAAATCACTTTAGAAAGTGAAGCCTTGTTAGCTGCTGGGTGTTAAACACTGGAAGATGCTCACTAACCTTGGCCTGTTGTGCAGCACAGCATTGATGTCAGAACTAAAGAGAAATGACATGTTACCTGTGAGGACTGGTCTGTTGTGCAACATCACAGAAGTGATCATTTCCCAACATTCACACATCAACACAAATCCAGCATGTAGGACTTACTCAGCAGCCTCAGCACAGTGTTTTCCTTCATTCTGCAGCTGTGTGAAAGTCCTGTAGATCACAGTAGTTAGATAGAATCTGCATAAACCACTTCCTAACTCAGTGTAAGTCACTACATGTCTGGGTGTCTGGGTGCTGTTCTCTTGTGATGAGAACAGAGGAGATGAACCCACAGACACAAACCTGATCACACGCTGTCAAAATACAGACATAAATTGATCATTAGTGTAGAAACACAACTTACACCATAGATGAATCATGTTACCAGGTAAACCAGACTTACTTCAGGCTTATTAGACTTACAGTGTTTTAGTTACTGATCCTTGTGGACAAAACAATAGAAGACTTCAAACTTCAAAGTGGAAAAGTTGTCATCATGTATGTTAACATGTATGTCATCATTTTTAGTAATAATACTAAGAATGTTATACTCACTTCAGATAGGGTTTGGGAACCACGCCACCAGAAAATCATGAGCAAGACACTAAACCCCAACTTAGTTGCTCCTGGTGAGTGTTGGCCAGCTGCATAGCAGCTCCCCCATCGATGTGTGAGTGTGTGTGTGATTGTGAGTGTGAATGGGTGAATAAGATGCAGAGTGAAGTCCTTTGAGTGTTAATAGGTAGAAAAGCACTATATAAGTTCAGACAATTTACATTTAGTAATTTAACTGACACTGAACAGATAGGTGGTGTTATTTTGTCTTTGTAATGATTTAAGTGCATAGGAAGTTGGGGAAGAGTTCAGTTTTCAGCAGGTTTTTAAATATTGGGACTGAGGTTGCTGAGTGTGCAGAGTTTGGAAGCTCGTTCCACCATCATGGGACCAATGAGCTGAAGAGTTTTGCTTGGTGTCTTTTGTCTGGAGATGGAACCACCAGACCCTGTTTCATTTGCAGAGCACGGTGGACAGGTGGATACAGAGGAGGTGAGAACAGGGTGGAGTCATCAAGATGTAATTATTATGACACTAACACCCTAAGATGGGACAATTAGGTGTGACCATCTTGTTGGATGCGTGAAGTCGTCTGTCTCATGAAAAGAGGAGACAGCTGGCCCTGAGGCCTCCTCCTCTGTCGAGAGGATTCTCCATGTGAACATAAATTTCTTCACATATTCCTATGTGAATCTGTCTTCTTTGTCCAAAATGTTTACATCGTCTTACTAGTGAGATGTAGATGACAAAAGTGGTTTCAAAGACGGAAATTTTTGTAGCTGCATGTTTGGCGGCTTCTTCCAGTTTCAACCACAAAAATGTGGTTAAGAATCATTGGACGCTCTGATGGTGCTGACATCACAAATTGTTATGTATTATTATTTATGTTACAATCCACACATGTACAAATGCTGCAGGATTCTCAGTTTTTGTTGTTTTGAGTACTGATGCATTCAGTTAATATTTTCTGTTTATTCATATTTACTTGCTGATATAAATATTGGAAAGGTCACAGTAAGCATTTTGCTACATCATATCAAAGAAACAGTGGAACATGTACTTTGACAGCAACAGGAAGCTGCAGACAGGGACGATCTTGTTGTGAGCAAATGTTACTTTGAGACGAATGTACTGAGAGAGACACAGATTTCTCTCTTTTGTTATATTTCACTGACTTTAATAAGGATCAGATGATCATGAGAATAGGACAAGGTTGTGTGTTACTGTTCCTGCTGGTCATGGATTATTAAGTGGTCAGCAGGGAGGAATCCAATGGTGTGATGAAAAGAGATCAGTAGACCTCTATTTGCTGATGACACTGTGTTGATAAGCAATACGTCACTGAAACTGAAAGTCTGATGAGAGAATCCACAGATAGTTGTAGAAACCAAGCTAATATTGTTATGACATGAATGCTCACATGTATTTGTATGTTTGCTGTTGTTTGAGGTCAACGGCAACAGCCGTGTCCTTTGTCCTTCAGGTGTAGGTACACTGCTGATTCTGGTCCTGAGGTGTTGCTTCTTTGCCATCTTCTTGTGTAGAGGCTGTTTGGTTAGCTCCAGTGTAGAGCTCTGAAAGGAGCTCTGCTCATAATGATGAATTATGAATAACTCTTCAACGTAGTCTGTAAGAAGATATTTGAATCATAACCACGGCAGTTAAACAATGTGGCCAGCCTGATCCAGAACACAGGCGTAAAATTATAAGCACTGGGTGGTGCTGACAGACAGACAGATGAAAGATGGAGATGTATCTTTTATTTTGAAGAATGAAAGAAAGTGTTGACAGTGGAAAATATGTATGTTATATGTTGTAGAAATTTGCCCTTTTCCTGAGTCAACTGTTACTAGATCTTGGAAGAATTGTAGACAGAACTCAGCGTGATGAACCATCTCAGTTTAATACATGCCTGCATGGAGAAGAACACATGGATGTTGGTGTCTTCTGCCTTGTATCTTTCAAACCCCTTCTATTTCTACTCAAACCTAAGAAAGGAACCACCCTCACAAAACATGAATGAAGAAACCAGGTCCACGCAGTGTACAGTCATCACTCTTGTTCCTTTCTAGTTTATCTGAAGATGTCAGTTGTGAAGCAATAAAACCCTTTTATTGCACCTTCTTGTAGATCTTGTGACCCCAGGACTCACTATCTGCTACATTGCTTTGGGCCTTGTAACAACAAAGTGCCTCCTGTGATCTTAAGCAGTCCTCTGAACATGACCCAGCCTGTTACTTCTTGTCCTCTTTGTGTCCTCTTCAATAAGCCCATCTTGGTTGACTTATTTGCTCATTATCTGACTAAATTTACTCTATTCCCCCACATATGTCACGCACAGAGACATAAACTATGGGAGAGTATTTTATATTGAGATCAGCAGAATACACATGGATGTTTATCAACCTGGTGAGTTTGTGCAGTTCAGTATTTAATAATCGTTTAATTTAAATGTCTGTGACTAGAGATGGTAGGCACAGTTCAGGTGCAGTGTAAAAAAAAAATATAATTATTATATAAACACAATTTTAGGGAATAGAAAGTAAAACTAAGTAGTAATAATTCTGCAGCTGTGACTGATAACTGACACTGTATTAAAGTCGTCTGCACTTTTCAGGGTGAAAGTAAATTTTCCAGATTACTTATAATTTCTAACATACTTTGTATATTAATAGCACAATGTCTTTAAACACATTATCATTTCTATTTCAGCGAGTACACTCGCATTCATACTACAGTTGGGGATATGGACACAGACAGTAGTAACACTGAGAAAAAACATTGCTTTTATTTGCTGTGTTTGACTGAACTATGTGAAAAAGTGAAAAAAATAAAACCGCATTTTTAAGTGCTTCATACAAACAGTGTCAAGGATGTTTAAATTAACAATACATAACTTTAATATATGAAAAAACCTGCGGGTTTACTATTCTGGCATATGTGCAGTTTGTGCAATAGGGCTGTAAAGAGTCCGTGAAGGCACAAATTTCTGCCCTCGGGACCCTAACAGAATGGGGAGATGACAGAATATATATCATGGATACACGGAAATATGAACAACCAAAGTATGAATTATGCTTAGGCCGATAATATACATAGTTTAACACATATGCCTACACAACGTCGCACCCTTACATAGCCTGAAATCATTCGGAGAGCTGTCAGAACTGAATGCCACATGTACGCGAGATGAAATCCTGCGTATTGCTGGGGCAGTTTTAAAAGACTTTTTATTACAGATTTCTAGTCTCTGACAGTCTGAAAGTAGCACACAGCTGATGACTGAGTAAACTGGGGGCAACACATTGCACGACTGGCCAGGAATGACTGGAAGTTCTGGAGGTAGGAAAAACCTCCATATCCAGCGATATATCAAAACAACAGACCGGGAAGTTAGACTTTGTAAGTTGTTAGTAAAAAATGCGAGCACAACATAGACTATTGAGCCTACATTCAGGTAAAGCTGTTACCAGTAGATCTGCCCCAATCGTGAAATCATCTGCCACTGATACTGGTCATAAATATTAACCATGTTTTACAAAATTGTTGTGTAAAACACTGAAAGAGACTGGGGTCTTAAGGCTATAGACTAGAATCTGTAGACAGCACTAGTGATGGTGAATGAAGCCTTGTGAGGCATCGAGCTTTCTTTCTCTTCATACCGAAAACGTGAGGAAGAACAGGGACATCTGGTAACAGACTGGAATGACAGAGCTGTTTCATAATTTGAACGTAGCACTAGCACAATACATCATTGTTTCAGTCCCCAAACGTGTGCAGTAAAACTCCTTTAAAGTCGCATGTTCATAAACAGATTGGAAGTTATACACAACCTTTGCGATGTGGCTTGTGTCTTTTTTTTGTATAGCAAAAATAGTCAATATTAGAAAAAAATTTAAAGCAACGCGTTCATGGCAGGATTCGATATTTTACCCAAACTGAGAGAAAAACCTAATTCCCGACTGCGACCTGCAGAAGTATAACTTTTGTTTTTTTGTTTGTTTTTTGTCTTCTTAGTGAAAAACCCACATCGTATGCAGCATAGTAAAGCACAGAGTCATTCAAACTGTAAAACAATGAAATGCTGTTTGAAGCAATGCCCCACTTGCTCAAAGACCAGTGTCTAGTCTTTGACAATCCCTCACTCTAATTGTTGAACTAGGACCATTTAACCTCAATTATGTTTTTCTTTCTTCTCTACTTCAGTTTCAATGGACATCAAAGCTGAATCTGGAGAGAGTGTTACTCTGCCATGTCAATCTCCCAGAAACGCTGGTATAGTTGTAAAGTGGAACAGACCTGACCTAGAGCCAAGTTCTGTCTTTTTGTACCCCGATGGGCCGTCAGGATCAGAAAACCAGCATCCATCTTTTAAGAACCGGGTGGAGCTGAAGAACTGCAGCTGCAAGATGGAGGCGTATCTGAAGGATGTGACGAGTGTAGACACTGGAACATACAAATGCCATGTCTTCCCAAACAGAAACCACAGGAAAAGCATCATGCACCTGAATGTTGAGCAGGAAGGTGAGTTACTGTGTCGGACTGTGTCTTTGTTTGTGGATCAGAGTTGAAGCTGCTTCCTGGTTGGTGAACATCTGAATATCAGATGTTTGTGTTGTGTTCTGATGTTTGTGATTATATCCATCACCAGAGCAAACAAGAAGGGGCTCAGAGCTGATCCTTGATGCAGACCCACCTCCACACGGTCTTACAGCTCTCATTCATGTCCTGCACCACTCTAACATACTTGTCTGCCGCTCCAGACGTCCTCATACAATACCACAGTTCCTCTCTCTGCACCCTGTCATACACTTTCTCTAAATCTACGAAGACACAATGCAACTCCCTCTGACCTTCTCTGTACTTCTCCATCAGCATCCTCACAGCAAATACTGCATCTGTTGGACTTTTTCTAGGCATGAAACCATATTGCTGCTCACAAATGTTCACCTCTGCCCTTAGCCGAGCTTCCACTACTCTTTCCCACAACTTCATTGTTTGGCTCATCAGGTTTATTCCTCTGTAGTTGCCACAGCTCTGCTCATCTCCCTTGTTCTTAAAAATGGGCACCAGTACACTTCTCCTCCAGTCCTCTGCATCCTCTCACTCTCCAAGATCTTGTTAAACAAACTAGACAGAAACTCTACTGCCACCTCTCCTAGACACTTCCATACCTCCACAGGTTTGTCATCAGGACCAACTGCCTTTCCACTCTTCATCCTCTTCAACGTCCTCCTCACTTCACTCTTACTAATCTTTGCTACTTCCTGCTCCAAACCAGTCACCTCTTCTACTCTTCGTTCCCTTTCATTTTCCTCATTCATCAACTCTTCAAAGTTCTCCTTCCATCTTCCCATCACACTCCTGGCACCTGTCAATACATTTCCATCCTGATCTTTAATCACACTAACCTGCTGCACATCCTTCCCATCTCTCCTTAGTGTCCAACCTAACATACAAGTCCTCATATGCTCTTTGTTTGGCCTTTGCCACCTCTACCTTCACCTTACGCTGTAACTCCCTGTACTCCTGTCTACTCTCTTCAGTCCTCTCAGTGTCCCACTTCTTCTTAGCTAACTTCTTTCTCTGTGTACTCTCCTGAACTCTCCTTGTCCACTTTCCTCTTTCCTAATGACACACCCTTCTACCTGTCTCCCTGATCAAATTAGCTGTAGTGGTCCAGTCTTCTGGAAGCACCTCCAAACCACACAGAGTCTGTCTCAGCTCCTCCCTGAAAAGTACACACCATTCTTCCTTTTTCAGCTTTCACCACTTCGTACTCTGCTCTGCCTTAGTCATCTTCATCTTCCTCACCACCAGCATCATTTTACACACCACCATCCTGTGTTGTCTGGCTACACTCTCCCCTACCAACACTTTACAGTCACTGATCTCTTTCAGATTACAACGTCTACACAAGATGTCGTCCACCTGAGTGCTTCTACCTCCGCTCTTATACGTCACCCTATGTTCCTGCCTCTTCTGGAAGAAAGTGTTCACTACAGCCATTTCCATCCTCTTTGCAAAGTCAACCACCATCTGACCTTCTGTGTTCCTGTCCTGAAGACCAAACCTGCCCATCACATTCTCATCACCTCTGTTCCCTTCACCTACATGTCCATTGAAATCTGCACCATCACCACTCTCTCACCTCTGGAGATGCTCTGCATCACTTCATCTAACTCACTCCAGAATTTCTCCTTCTCTTCTAACTCACATCCTACCTGTGGGGCATAACCACTCACAACATTGAACATCCCGCCTTCAATTTCCAGCTTCAGACTCATCAACCTGTCTGATACTCTTTTCACCTCTAGAACATTCCTCACCAACTCCTCTTTCAGTATAACTCCTAATCCATTTCTCTTCCTATCTGACCCATGGTAGAACAACTTGAACTCAGCTCCTAACCTTTGAGCCTTGCTACCTTTCCACCTGGTCTCCTGGACACATATTTTATCATGCTTCCTTCTCTGCATCATGTCAACCAACTCTCTATCCACTGTCCTAACATTCACTGCTAAGTCGCGACTCTCAGTCCCACATTCTTAGCTTGCCTCTTCCTTTTAGTAGGTTCTTTCTTTATTTTATTGTTTAATTAACCAGTTTAGGAAAAGTTATTGGTTTAGTATGAAGGACATGACATTTATTTTGTCTACTGATTTTATCCTACTTACAATTAAAGGTAGGAAACATTTTATTAACAATGCACTAATTATCACACGATCAATCACATGTATTCTCCGAGGGCTGGGACACACCAAGCTGACCTTCGAACAGCCTTGTGCTGTTTGCGTGCTTCGGTCGATTTTTTGGGGTTTTTCCCGCACTGGGCAGCGCTAGTCGCACCCTTGTTTGTAACTTTTCAGCCATTTGAACACGTTGGTATTGGTTGGCGTTGGTTCGTCTGTGAGAGCGACCATTCTGTTTTTCTGTTCATTTTAGTGAGTCAAAGCACGAGAAGAACCCAGAGATCTTGTGAATGGCTTTATGTTGGGTTTATATTGTCAGTTAAGATTTCATTGTATTATTACTCACTCAGCTCACTGCACCGTGCTAAATTTGAGTAGTCATGTCAACCTTACTTTTATTATGTCTCTAAAGAGACATGATCTTTAATGTAAAGTATTCAACCTTTGTGCTTTTGCTGTCTGTTTTTCAGACTCGGGAAACACTGTCAATCTACAATGTCGAGCTCCCAGCAACACCTCCATCACAGCTGTTGTGTGGAAAAAACATGACCTGCAGCTAAATGATGTCTATTTGTACTGGATTGGAGAGACTGACCAAAAAATGCAGCATCCATCTTTTAGGAAATGGATTCATCACCTACCTGACACCTCACATTTGCTTTTGTTGGGCAGGAAATAAGCATGAACAGGTACAGTGATATCATCGTCATTATGTCATGTGTTGATATTGTTGGTTTTCTGGTTAGAACATTTGAAGGATCAGAATTCATACCAACCTCCTGCCGATGAAGCAGGTGAACAACAGCAGGTCTGAAATGGTGAATTCTGCGTGATTACTGTTTTCACTGCATCTAAATGCAGATGTGTTTGCCCACCGTCTGCATTTTCTTACTGGAGGCAGCGCAGCATCCAGAAAATCTTATATACAGTATGACCCACTAGAGTCCACAGACATGGAGCATGTTTTTTCTGCCATTCTACCACTAGAACCAAGCCAAACTTCCTCTTTGCTTCCCAAAGCCACATTCTTTAGCAGGTGTCCAGGAGACCAGGTTAGCGCCTGCCTCACTGACCACACCTCACTGTGCCACTCGTTTCTTCCATCCCACAACAGTCTGGTGCTGTTCATGCTTAGCTGTCTGATAAGATTTGCAATGCAATGGCAGTTGTGTTAACACTCTAATTAGCTGCCACAGTGGCACAGTAACAACTCATGGCCTGGGTGACAATGCGGCAGCGCAAATTGTGGCTTTACATGTCCCAGTTTCCCAAAGAAAAGGTCAGAAAAGGTCTGCTGGATGGCCCCTTTAGGCAGCTCCTCCAGGAAGCTGTCACTCCCCCAGAGCAGGTGTCTGAAGAGACGGACAAAGTGAGCAGACTTATCTGTTTGTGTTAATGTACACAGACTTGGAGACAGCTGTTGACTCAAACTTTCCTTTCCTAAACAGTTTCTTTGTCTCCATCCACACACTTCTCTGTGACCTCCCCACTTCTGCATTAGTGATGGTTTCTCCCCACAGCATGATTCAGATCACTTTTCTGACATCCATGCCTCCCTGCCTCAGCGTTTTCGTCTATGCTCTCCCACGGGCTGTGCTAGGCAGAAAGTCAGTTCACACAGCAGCAGAGAGGCCTCTTCCCTGGTCATCTCCACAGAGGCTGCACAGATCTGTGCTCAGCTGCTCTATTGGAGCATTACTCAGCGTGGCAAAATTAGCTTTACATAATTGGATGGATGGACAATTTAGAAAAAAGGAGGTTAGACTCTTTATTTTTCCACCCGTCCTTAAACACAGAACTTAGCCACACTGTGTAAAGTGTAGTGTAGTGTAAAACCAAATGAAAAGAAATGTTTGTAACCTGAGATAATGACTTGGAGACAGGCTGCTGTGTAATGACTTACATTTGTACTGCTTCATAGCAGGTTGTAATACTCCAGGAATATACGTGTAAAACAACAGCAATGAACATCATCTCTATGTTTACTTATAGCACAAAGACAACACAATGCTAATAATAATAGTCAAGTGTAAGACTCATCTTCCAGTCAGCATTCTGCCCACCTGCCATTACATGATTGGTTGGTGAACGTTGATACACAGTAGCACAAGAGAATGAGGAGAAGGGCCTGAGGTTCATCTTAGGAAATCTGTTTTGAGTGTGAGCAGAGTAAATCTGAGCATAAGCAGTGCAAAGGAAGGGTTTTGAGAGAAGGCATTACAAAAGCTGGACATGAAATCATTAAAGTATGCTCTCAAATTGCTCTTGATATAAGATATAATCATGCATCTATTGCTCCTTGAAGGGACCTCTGACCTATTTTCTTTTACTTTAAGGGTGCATGTGTAGCCTGGGCTTGTGTTAAGCCCAGACTTATGATGCCATCATGTTTCCATGAGAAACACAATTTATGGCATCACAAAAGAAATATTTATCTTGTTTTCCCAATAAAAACATTCACAAATTAGCTCAACATTTGCAACAAAGACGAGAGAAACAATGTAGATTTAAGTGCCAAATAAGTGATATACACTACTCACAAAAAGTTAGTAATTTTGGCCTTTCAAGTGAGATTTATGGAAAATATAAAAAGTTAAAGTGTAAAGTAGGGTCATGGTCTCATGATGTCAAAATGTGAACAGCATGATGAAGAGGACTGTTTAAATACAAATTGTCATTGAACCAGAATATTTAGTGGTCGATGAATTGGCCGGTTTTTGCAGTTAATCACCTTATTAGAGAGCAGCATGATATGCAATAACTACTGAAACATAAATAAAACAGTCAAATGAAGTTCACCTGTAAATGTTGTAGTGCAATTTAATGTATATGTAATGTATATTTATGTGTTACAATGTTACTGACTCTTATTGATTGCAATGCTTTGTGTGAAACAGGTGTCTCTTTAAAATGAGATTAACCTGTATAAATAAAGAAATTAATTAATAAAATGTTTTTAGGTGCATTCTGAATTTTCACTGGAAGGTCAGATATCCCTAGCTTTTTGTGAGTAGTGTATTTATAAGCTAACTGTAGCGTCCAGTCCGAAATTTGAAGCCTCACTGATGGTCTGATAATAGTTTATTTTTTTTAATCTTTTTCTCAAACCAACATAAGAGCTACACAAAGTAAACACAGACAAAACAATAAATTCAAACCATATTAGACTGTTAATACGTCGTCCAGCAGTTTTACGTTAAGCTAACATAAAGACAATTTAGCAACTTAATCAACACAAAATTCAAATGTCTTACAAATTTATATAAATCCTAAAACCAACCTTGTTACCACTTTGAACTGGAGCTAAACACAAAAAGACACTGTCCGTAACCGTCTTCTTAATGTCTTTAGTCTCGTTTTATTTCTCCTCTGTTACCTTTTACCGTCTTCTACCGTTGTTAAGCTCGTTCTTTTTTATATGTTAGCTGTTCTTTCAAAATAAAACACATCTGTCTTACAGGAAGTTATAAAAATAAAAGCCACAAATCAAATCAAAGGTTTGAACTCGGCACATTAGCAGGAGAAAAACATTGTGAGGACGTTACACTCCCACCAAATCATGAGTGTTGGATTATAAGTGAACATAAAACACAAATGATTTTTACTAACAAAACAGACCTTTATAATATACTCAGCAACAAGAATATTTACTGCACCATGTTTAAGCAGACCCTAATAACAGAACTAGCTTATGAACTGGACGTTCCTCCACGGATACTTTGCTGGGCGGGAGCCTTTTTTATTCAGATTTCTATCTCCTAGAACAATCTTGACTCTCCTGACTAGTCCATCTTTATCTGTTACAGTCTCTGTAACTCTTCCTAGTCTCCACTCTGCTCTTGGTGAGACTTCATCTGTGTCTCTTACTACATCTCCTACTTGAATGTTTTTCTTAGGTGTGTGCCATCGCTGTCTGACAGTAATGCTGTGGAGGTACTCCTTCCTCCAGCGACTCCAAAACTGCTCTGTCATGTGTTGCACTTGTCGCCATCTTTTTTGTCCATACAGATCCTATTTAACAAAGTTGCCTGGAGGAGGTAGTGCTGGTGTGGATTTCATAGTAATGAGGTGATTAGGAGTGAGCAGTTCCAGGCTGTTTGGATCATTCAGATTGTCCACAGTCAGTGGGCGGCTGTTGACTATTGCCATCGTTTCATACAGTTCGGTCTGTAGAGAGGCATCATGGAGTCTACCAGAGGAGAGTGAGAGAGTGAAGCTGAGGATATTTCTTACAGTTTTAATCTGTCGCTCCCAAACTCCACCTGCGTGACTTGCATGGGCTGCATTCATTACAAAGTCACATTGCTTTGAAGCCAGGAAGGTTGTCAGTCTCTTTGCATCAACTTCCTGTAAAGCTTTGCTGAGTTCATTTTTGGCACCAACAAAATTAGTCCCTTGGTCAGACTTAATTTGTCTCACTGAGCCTCTCAATGCAATAAAGTATCGCAGACCATTGACGGATGCATCAGTTGACTGATCCTCCAGCATCTCTATGTGAGGGCCCTGGAGCAAAAACAAGTAAAGAGCAGGACATGTCTTTAGTGTTCTTTTCTACCTTCTTTGGTCATAAAAGGCCCAAAACAGTCCATGCCACAGTATGTGAAAGGCGGAGATGGTTTCATTTGTCCTTTAGGTAGATCACACATTCTTTGTCCTTCCACAGGTCTCCTTAATCTCCAGCAAATCACACACTGGTGAATGTAGGATGTGACAGCTCTATTCATACCTTGGATCCAATAGCCATTAGATTGAGGGTGAAGCCCTTTCCCTGATGTCCAACTCTTTCATTGTAGTATGCAATTATCAGCTTTGTAATGTGATGTTCTCTGGGAACGACAGTTGGGTGCTTGAGAGAACTTGGAAGTGTTGAAGAACGTAGTCTTCCTCCCACCTTAAGAACCATCTTTGTCAGGAAAGACATCAAGCCGTCGCAATCTATTGTTGCTTGGCAGCTGATTTCTCTTACTTATTGTCCTTATTTCTTCCTCGTATGTCTTCTTCTGCAAGTCTTTGATTATGATGCTCTCTGCATCTTGTAGTTCAGCTGCCGTTGAGTGTGTATCTGATTTGTCTCTAAAGATTCGCCTTCTAAGGTGTGCAATAGCACTAATAGCCTTGGGCCAGGATGAAAATTTCAACAGGTGGTCTGCAAGACTCACTAGTTCAGTGATTTTAGTTTGTAGTGTCTGTACCTTTCTTACTTCTGGGTCTCTAATAGGTAGCTCCACAATCTCATTACTTGGAGGCTGAATTTCTTTTTCCCACAGGAATTTTGGACCCATAAACCAGTTAGATGTAAGTAGTTCATCCACCGTTTTTCCTCTGGATGCGTTGTCAGCAGGGTTTTCATTTGTTGAAACATAGAACCACTGTGATGGAGTTGTGCTATGACGTATTCTTTGCTCTCTATTTTCGACAAATGTGTGGAAGCACCTTGCTTCATTGTTTATGTAGCCTAAGATGACTTTGGAGTCCGTCCAAAAGTGTTCTTCCACATCGGTGTAAGTTAGCTCCTCTCTCAGCATGTTACTCACTGTAACTGGGACCACTGCAGCTGTCAGTTCTAACCGTGGAATAGTTGTCACCTTTGTGGGAGAAACACATGATTTCCCCATAATAAGAACACAGTGAACCTCTTCAGCTTCATTCTTCAATCTCGGGTAAGAACACTGTCCATATTCAGTTGTGCTAGCATCAGAGAAATGATCCAATTCTCTCTTCACAACCTTTCCAAAGACAGTAGGAACATAACAGCAAGCGACCTGACTGACAAGGTCCTTTTTCCAACTCTCCCACCATGGTCTAAGGTGTTCTGGTAGTGAGTCATCCCATCCAGTACCTTGGTGACACATTTCTTGGAGGATTCTTTTCCCACATAGCACATAGGGGGCGACAAATCCAAGGGGATCATATATGGATGCAACAGTAGACAATATGCCCTGGTGTGTCGGAGGCTGTTCTCTCAGAGCACTGCTGAACGTTAAAAGGTCACTTTCAACATTCCAGTGAATCCTAATGCTCTCTCTATTTGCATGCCATCAAAGGCAAGGTGCTTTGTCGTAATGTCTGTTGCATGTTCTGATGTGGCTTTACTTTGCAGAACAGCACTGTTGTTTGACACAAACTTGTGTAGACGTAGACCACCCTTAGCACATATTTCACGTGCCTCCTTTGCCAGTTCTATGGCCTTGAAAACACTCTCGGTACTTGTAACTCCATCATCTACATAAAAGTCTCAGGCAATGAACTTGGCTCCTGATGGACATAAGAGACTGTTTTCTTTGGCTTTGTGTTTTAGCCCATAGTTTGTGCATCCAGAGGAGGATACTGCTCCAAAGAGGTCTACTTTCATCCTATACTCTTGTGGTTGTACATTTAAGTCTGCATTTTTCCACCATAAGAAGCTGAGGTAGTTGCGATCATTCTCCTGGACATGAAACTGTTGGAACATTTTTTCAATATCACATGTCAGGGCAATGGGATGTTGTCTGAATCATATGAGTACTCCTGTTAGGTTGTTTATCATGTCTGGCCCTGACAGAAGATGCTCATTGATGCTGGTGCCTTTATGCTTAGCAGAGCAATTAAACACGACTCTGAGCTTTTCAGGTTTTTTACAGTGATAGATGCCATGTTGTGGAATATACCATTTTTCACCAGGCAGTTCGTCATCCAGGGCTTCTTCTGCATCGCGTCTTTGGATAATATCGCCCATATACCTTATGTAATCTTCGTTATACTGTTCATCTCTAAAGAATTTTCTCTTGAGATGGTTGAGTCAAACTTCTGCAGTCTCTTTGTTGTCAGGCATATGTGGCCTTTCCTTAAAGGGCAAAGGGATTTCAGAATGTCCTTCCTTGTTTTTCCTTATGCCTTCCTTCAGTTTGCTGAGGAAGACAAGATCTTCTTGAGACACAGTTTTTTCATTTCCACATGCATCCTTGAAGTCGCTCTCTAAAGCACTGATTGCATCCATGGCTGTTAGTGGAGGAACCTCTTTGACAGAAACCCGGTGGCAAAGACTGCTCTTCACTTCTGTGTCATGACAAGGTGTTGCTCTGCCAACAATGCTCCAACCTAAGTCTGTTTGTACAGCATAGGGCTCATCATCTATTCCTATTATCACTTGTTTAGGTGCCAAAGCTCGGGAACAGTTGTAGCCTATGAGGAGACCTACTTCACAACTGAGGAGTGGGGGGGAATTTCATCACTGATTGCTGATAGATGTCTCCAGCATTTGGCTGTTTCACATGTGGGTATGTGGTTACGATTTGCAGGTATACAGTCCTTTGTTTAAGCAGGAGGAAGGGGAATGTGTATGGCTGAGCTGTAACCCCTAACACGAAGACCAGACACCTTCTCACTGCTTAAACAAAGGACTGTATACCTGCAAATCGTAACCACATACCCACATGTGAAACAGCCAAATGCTGGAGACATCTATCAGCAATCAGTGATGAAATTCCCCCCCACTCCTCAGTTGTGAAGTAGGTCTCCTCATAGGCTACGAAGACCAGACACCTTCTCACTGCTTACAACTGTATTTTTTCCCATCATGGTGGTTGGTTTTAATTTCCCTGAACAAGCATCTGCTTTCAGATTACGGCTTAACTCTTGGTCAATGAAAACAGTGTCACTTTGAGTGTCTAACAATGCATACACCAGTTTTTCATTATATGGCTCTGCAACAGATGACACCCACACTGGAACAATCATTGACGTACTAGTAGATGGTCCTTCTCTGGCAATGTTTAGTGATACAGCTGCTGTTGTCTCGGATATATCGTTCTGAATTGCATTTTCAGTAGTCACCGCTCGTCCTCTCCTCACCCCACTGACATAATTATAGTTATGAAGACATGTCGGGTGCCTTCTCATGCAGACATCACAGATGACACATTCCTTTACCATGACCTGATTTCGAACAGCCATAACACAATCTGTTGTCCTTAACATACGTCTTACGATCTGTCAGAGACCTTTCAAGAGTTTCGGGCACTTGTGTAGTTGGTGAGTATCCTGACGCAACATGCATAATGATCTTATATTTGTATTTGTTGATATTTGCTTGTCACGATCCACAGCTGATTGGATACTGAAAACACTTGCCTTGTTTCTTTTGATCTCCTTTAAATTTCCCCTTTCACCACGAGCCTCAGATGAACATAGAGCATAGATGGAGGTGACTGGGTTGCAAGCAATCTCTGATTCTGTTGACACAAATGCAGATAATGCACTAAAACTGGGAAACTCTTTGCCTTCCATAAGGGCCTTTGTTACCTGATGATTCCATCTGGCTGCTGTCCAGTCAGGTAGTTTTTGTATCAGCTTCGGATTTTCTTCACAGTTAATATTTCCAGTCCCTTCACATGAACATATGTTTTGAGGTAATACAACTTATCAGAAGGGGAAATGACTTTTCGATCGATAAGTGACATGAAACAGGCTTTTCATTCAGTGAAGGGGATTGGCTCACCAGTGAACACTGCCGGCTTAGGCATAGGAAGTCTGTTCATTGAAATACTGTCCTGAACAGCTTGTGCCAGTAGAATGACTTCAGGAGGTGTTTAAAATATGGCAGTGTTGGATGGATGTGATGTCACCTGCTCAGTCTCAACTGGCTGAATGTCAGTCATCTGAATAATTTCTCTGTCGTATGCTTCCAACCTGGCTCTAGCTGCCTTTACATCCTTTCCAGCCGCAGACGTTCCTATTCAGACAGTTGAATTTCCAATTCTTTCTTGTGCTGTTCCTCTAGGAATCTTATCTTTTCCTTTTGTTTGGTTTCCTCTAGAAGGATGTTATACTCTGCTTCCTTTGCAGCAAGCTCTGCTGCTGCATCTGCTCGCTTTGCTGCAACGTAGGAAGATGAGGAGCTATGGGTGATGTTTGGCTGTGCAGCAGTAGAACCATGAATGGAAAGGGCATAGTCTTGATTGAGCAGCTCACGGAGGCGACATCTTTTCCTTTCTGCATCAAAGTCTCCATCAATGCCAGTTAGTCTTTCATATAGGATTTTAAGTATGTCACTGGTCACTGCCTCACATGCATCTACTTTTTATCTTAAATCAGTTGTTGGTGTTATATAATCTCTCATTTCAGCGTAGAGTTTCATGATGTCGTCCTTCTCTTTCTCTAAAATGTCTGCAATTGTTCCCATGTGCGTTTCAGTGATGTCTGACTTTAGTTCTTCTCACATATTCCATCATCTGACAGCAACAGTCTAAATATGTTACATTAGTATAATCTGACATATGTTCTTGGAACAAGTGTTAAGACTTGTTTTAAATATAAACAGAACATGTCTGTCTATGAAGCAGGACATAAAGCCAAAGTGTTAAACAAGTGAGATCAAAGTGTACCAGATAACTGCTGCAAAAATGAGGAGAGATTAAAAGAAAGAAAAAAAAAAAAAACTAAAAAGATAATGTATTATAATAGGATATAGATAATGATAACATTAACAAATTCCATCAGGGGAGGTGTAAAATAATCCCAATCTTGTTAGTATATTTATTGGTAGTGTTTGCAAATACTAACACAAAGACTTTTTAATTAAAGTTGCGGATATAATTTAATGCTTTATGCAGAATTACAAAGAGATACAGTAACATCTTTGTTTGTAGTTTTAAAGTTTTTTTTTTTTTTTCATTCACACCTTTGCTGTGAAAGGCAAAAGAGGATGATACTAATCACAAAGATAATTTGATGCACTTTGCCCCAAAGTTTCAGACAGACACATTTTCACACTGCCTGCACAATGAGCTGATATGGATATGCTACAATATGCATGAGGAAGTGATAGTCTCTCTGTGTCCTACTGTACTTCAACTTTGAAGTTGTTTGAGTTTAATATATATATATATATTTTTATTTATTTATTTATTTTTTAATTTATTATTTTTTTTTAAATATTGTATTTTTTTTAACTATCCCCACACAGGCACTAAAACCAACGAAAACAAAAAGCCTGTACTCGCTGTTTGTGTCTGTAGTCTGGATTACATGGTGTTGAGTATCTTTGTTGTCATCCAAAAAACTATTTGAAACATTAACTAAACACGCGGCTCCTCTAAGGGACATGTTACACCCAGAAGCAGAGATCTACTACAAAGATGAACAAGCTAATCAAATAGCAAAAAGACATAAACCTTTAGTAGAATTCATTAATTCTTAGCTGTAGTTCTTCTCCTCAAGATCCAGTAACCATCACAATGGCAGCAATCCAAAAGTCTCAGGTATGAAGAGCTGGACAGCACCAGGCCCTGATGTGATCCACACCTACTGGTTAAAGTAGCTAACTCCATGAGCACCTGGCAGGACACACAAACCAGCTACTAATACATGAAATCCACCCTGACGGGTTAACTGAAGGCTGGACAGAACTGATCTTGAAGGACCCCCAGGTTAGACCAGGCAGTTCTGTTTACTAACCCCAATACTCCAGGCATCATAGCAGCTAAGATGAGCAGGCACATGAAAAGAGTTGGTAGTAACCAGAGGAGCAAAGTACAAGCTACTGGTAGATAAAGCATTCACTCAAGACTGCAAGACCCGTCATACTAGCCTCACTGCCTGGATTGACTCGCCTCTTTAGTTTTCCACGCGTCCTCCTTCAGTCAGTGGAGTGATATATGATATATTCTCAGACAGAAAGAGCTACTCAGCCAGGACATAGCAATGTCATTCAGACTGGAGAAGTGTGGCTGGGTGGCAACAAGGAGGCTACCAGAAGGCAACATAGCAGATGTTGAGGACAACTACAAGTACCTTGGTACCCCACACTCAAATGAAAACAATGAGTGGACAGCAGAAACTCCCAAATACCTGCATAGAGTAAAACAAGTCCTGAGAAGTCAGCTGAATGGGAGGAACAAAGTCTGGGCGATCAACATCTGTGCCCTGCTAGTCATCCCAAGCATTGTCATCCCAGATAAAGTCAGATAATGATGCTTCCCAGGTGTCAAGTTGCTTTTTCTTTTTACATCATTTAATGCATTATACGTTCTTACATTTGATCGTTTTTTTCATTAATATCTATTATATTATATTAACTACATATTCGTTTGTGGATGCCTGACACAATCTAAATGTCAGTAAGTTCTGCTTTGTTCAGTTCTGCTTTCTTTACATTACAGGGCACACTTAACACCCCTCTGTGGGCGGGTCAATTATGAGATAAAGTCAGCAGTTTAAGAAAAGGAAGAACAGTTCTGGTTTCGGCACAAACACCAGTTGCGCTGTTCTCATGGCTTCATTAACGTCTGTGTCCTTTGGGACCTTTTCTGCATTTTTTTGGATCTTTGTTCTGGCATATGACGACTTCGATTCAGATGGTATGTGTGAGTGCCTGTGTGCTGATCTCTGTATCATCTTTAATGTGCAGCCTTTTTTTATTTTTAATTACCAGCTACTGAAGATTAGTTGTTGTTCCTTTCCTATGTATAAGTAATTAAAGTTCTCTATCGCTCGAGACCATCTCTCTACTCAGTAACATACTCTATATGTCGGGGAACGAGCTCCTGTGGTCAGGGCACGGAAACTTCTTTAAGACACACCCGCTTGCCCGGTATGAAGCATGCATGCAGGCGTTCAATCGCTGATTGTTTGATCTCCACCGAGTCAGGGTGATACAGACGTTAGTACAGAGTAAAGCATAAAGCAAAGCGCAAGGAAGAAACAGACAGTTGGGTTGTTTAGTCCACTTACTGGTGGTAAGGTCGGGTGCCTGCTTCGAACCCGAAAGCCTCCCTGGACGTCTCCCTCTTCCGTGAGCATGGATCTGGTAGAGTGTCTCCTCGCTCCCGCCATGTCTGTAGCATGTTGGTGATCTCCAGTCTCTGTGTGATGTCTGTGTACAGAGCTCTCTGCTGGAGACCACGGTCCTGCATGAGCCTGACGGTTCCTCCCCACACCTTTCCCCCTTCATGCTCTTCCAGCAGTTCTTGGCCCCACATTTTCAGCGATTCCTCCTCTCCTTACCACCCCGCCCTAGGACTCTACAGCTCATAGACCGATGGACAATTGTTCCGATCAAATTATCCCTCACTGCATGCGTGTGTGTGTGTGTGTGTGTGTGCGCACGTGCGCTGAGATAATTATTTTCATCTTTGCATCTTACTTGATGGGCTGTAAATTTGAATTGATTTGTGGTTTTTCCTTCTTTTCAATGATCAATAACTTAATGTAATTACAAATTCAGCAAATGTAATAGTTCAATAATTGAACTGAAAGAAGAATAGTTACTGTTTGAGTTTAAACAGTTTTTGGTCTCATGTCTTCATTAAGATCTGTCATTGTGGCTTTTTTCAGAGTTTTTCTTTCGGAGAGATTTAGACGACTCTTTATTTAGACCTGAAGGTAAGTTGTTTGTGTGTGATGAGACAGTACCTTGTTAATTTTTTTCTACTTTTAACAAATCTATTTCTGTTTTGTTATAATTGTTGTTGTTTTTTTTTTGTTTGTTTGTTTCTGCTGCACGTTAAAAATCAAGTTGATTTAATACAGTTTAATTTATTTTTAGTTGAACCTCAGGTAGAGTGGGGACTTTTTCAAAAGTCATTTGAAAAACAGAAATCTTTTAATAAATCTAAAATGTCCATATTCTCAGCTGCAGTACACCACCTTATATTTAAGTTGAAATTAGCTCCAAAGCAAACAGCATCTTAAGATCGAGAAGTGCTGTCACAGCCTTCTGTTAGTCAGGTCCAATTACGGTCTGACAGCAGTCCAGAGATGTTCACTTCCAGAGGTTTTTGAATGATTATATTCATTATATGATATGATAAGAAAAGTCAAGAGTGGGTTTTCTCTGCGCTCAATCAGTATGTGAACATGTTTCTGTTTAAATACTCCACTTGTACTCAAACTTAACGCTAGCTGCTATGGCTGACTCCCCACCTAACAACAAGCTCCTGATTCCTGCATTAGCTGATATCACAAACATGACACAGAGATAGACATAGAGATGTCTGGATATCTCAATCATCAGCCCCTATTGCATTTCTGCTGGCCCAGTTAACCAAACGCATCTCTGGTCTGTGTTTTTTCTTCTATTTCCTTCTTCAGCGATAGAGATCACAGCTTTTCCTGGAGAGACTGTCGCTTTGCCATGTAAAAGTCCCACATACACCAACATCACAGCTGTAGAATGGACCAGATCTGACCTGGAGCCGAAATATGTCTTTGTGTACGGTGACAATCAGTCTGATCTAGTCCATCAGCATCCGTCTTTTAAGAACCAGGTGGAGCTGAAGGACAGTGAGAAGAAGGATGGAGACGTGTCTTTGATTGTGAAGGATGTGAGGAGTGGTGACGCTGGAAAATATCAGTGTTATGTCTCGACCGACACTGAGAGCTCTGAGAGCTTTGTCATCCTGTATGTCCACCCAGGTGAGTTTGTGGATTGTTCTGTCTAAAAGAAAATGCTCAATTTGATATCAGCAACACATTGGGACCTGTAAGAAAAGACAGAATAAGCTGTTTAATGCTTAAGAAACGTACTGGTGTAACATATCATCACTAATTAGGTTAATCTTCTACAGGTCAGGATCATGATTGGGCAAAGGTAACTTTCAGATCTGTGAAGACACAGAATGATGAGGATTTGGAGTGACATATGCTATGAATGATGCTATTCAGACAACAACTTTTAAAGTGAAAGCTTTGCGTATTTCAGCAACAACATACTAATTCACATTGTCCATATTATAATGACATGGCTCAGCAGTAAAAGAGTCTTGATGCTAAACACACTAACAGAGTGTGGAAAATGTAAATGAATCAAGAAAGAATGGGGAAGACATTTTGCTTTTAGATCTAAAACAGTTGGTCTCGTCAGTTTCCTCACACTGCGTGGTTAAATAAGGAGGTGATGAAACACAGCATGCGACATGTTGCTGTCATCAATTCAAAATGAGTAAATATTAAAAACCAAATAACTCAGTTTAACATTGTTATGTTGTCTTTGTATTATTTACAAAGAAAACTATGTTTCAACCAAAGAATATTTGCCATAATCAACAGGTGTCAGAAAATACAGTGCATCACATCTTGCTGCATGTGTGGGACTGTGTAACATCAGTCCAATTATCTGCTGTAGTAGAGAGTTTGACTTGGACCCTTTAACCTTACAGATTTTTTCTTCTCACTTTCAGCCCCAATAAACATCACATCTGAATATGGAGAGACAGTCAGTCTGCCGTGTGAACATCCCAGCAACACCCTGATTAGAGCTGTAAAGTTGATCAGAGCTGACCTGGATCCAGAAACTGTGTATTTTAACTCAGCCAGGTGGTTTAATAGGTACCATGACCAACATCCATCTTTTAAGAACCGGGTGGAGTTGAAGTTCTGTGACATGATGTCTGGCAAAATGTCACTGATTCTAAAGGATGTGAGCATTAATGACTCTGGAACATATGAGTGTCATGTCGATATAGACCGTGAGATCATCAGCATCATCCACCTGGATGTGTATCCATCCGGTGAGTTTCTGGAGTTCATTGTCTCTGAAGTAGAGTTGAAGCTGCTTCTTGATTGTTGATGAGACTTTGTAGAGCACAAAGAGAGAATAGCTGGTGTGTAATGTGATCACTATAATAATGTCTAACAGGAGTTTGAAGAGGAAATGAACAGGGATTGTTAATAGATTGTGGCCTGTGCCATACAACCATACAATATGCCAGTTCCTCCCCTGCCAGTGATTCATCAGTAACAAAAGACCAACTTGTGTATTTTCTTGTCTGTAAAAATTGTAATATTGCTTCATCACTAACAAACAATGGTAATTTTCTAAAAGTGAAGCAGTGTGTAGAGGCAACGCCAATTATAGTTAGTATTGCTCGACCTTCTTCTTGAAGACAGCGATGACCACATCAAGGTCCCTGACAGTGCCTGCTGCCTGGCAGGCACAGCACCTGACCCTGTGCCTGAATGGACCCTTTGGGTCACAACTAGGCAAACAAATGCCAGAGAACTCCCTTGCCAGATATGGCTCCAAGAGGATGCCCAGGTTACCCTTGTCTGAGCGAGTAGTTCAAATGGGTCCACTTCAAATCATGTTTAGTCCGGTCCCTACCCTGGGGCCACTTGCAAGAACCTACCAGAGCCTTATACCTGATCCCAGCTCCCACAGTCACCAGGACACTAAAACGTCTTAATCCCATTGAGGTGGTGATTCTCAGATGGACTAACTAAAGTCAGGCATTTCAGTGTACAGGATGGCAGTTGTGTGAAAAAACTAAAGGCTTCTCTTGATGACAGATCTACAATCAATTGCTGTCACGCATGGCTGAGTTACAAAGAGTAGCACTGAGCAAACTCTTCATTCTACCATAAGCACCTTATCCCATTTGTAAAACATGATGTGGGCCGGCTTTACTTGCCTGCCATCACATCATATGAATTCTGAGTTGTACAAACAAATTGTAGAGGAAAATATCAAGGTGAAGCAGAAACTTAACAGAAAGTTGATTATCCCACAAAGCCACAACCCACATTTATGCTGAGAGAAAACTGAAGGTTTCAGATTTGAGTCTAAGGCATCAAGCAGAGGGACACTGAAATTACACATTGCCTGACTAAGTGTGTTTGTTTCTCTTGCTTCCAATATCACATGCCCAGCTGATCGAGGCCTGGCTATCTTGAAAATTGTCCTCTACATCGTGGTGTTCTGTCCGTACTTCATCTCCACTCTCCTCATGGTGTCTCTCTATCGGAACAGATGCTCAGGTAACACTCTGAATCATTGACTGAACGCGAGACACATTAGCAGCTCTGTGAGACATTATTTGATCAGCAGTAATCACGCACGGCTCAGGCTGATGGAGGTGTCTTTTGATATTTGGTCATAATCCAGAGTTTTAGACATAATCATTTTTTGACCTGATGATGGCAAAGAAAAAAGTCAGAGTAACAAGACAGTTATTAGGATTTATGGCGACTGATTCACTATTAAACTTTTTGCCTGAAAATTAATGAAATGATCTCATCACTGTCCAGGAAGGAATCTGCCTATTTCCTCGACAACATCACAACCGTGTTTGGTTCACAAGGAATCGGACAAACAAGTTGATGACACAGCCACTGAACATTATTTCTAACATTAACAAAATTACAATTTTCCATATTTGTAATGTATTTCTGTCTTTAAATTTATTCTGTTTTTTTTTTTTGCATCAAGCTAAAATGTAAACTCCCATCATTCTTCCCTCTATTGCTCCACTTTTCACCAGCAGAAGTAGTGCATCTCTTCTCTATTTGACTTTACATTATGATCAGATGGACGTATTGTTGCGTGAAGATGGTTTGCTTGTCTAAGCAGCATGAGAAGAAAGTGCTTTGCTTTGTACTAATTTGGAGAATGAACTGTTAAGGTAGTTTGTTAGCAACAGCTTCTGTCAAAGAGACGGTCACAAGCATATTGTCACTATTTATTCATGTGCTGTTTCCTGCTATGTACTAATTTACTCCAGATGATTTTAACTCGGAGGCTTGAATTGAAACAGTTTCATGTGTAAATAAAAGGATTATTTAAATGTAGTTTAATGCCAGGATTGAATTTGTTGTAAATTATAACTAAGTCTCCTGCAAACACAAGATTGTTTCTTATTAAGAATCATATATGTGCCATGTAATTATGGGGTAATTATTCCATACATGTATGTATTCTTATGTACTATGTAAGTCCACCAAACATTACACAAATTACAGTTTAAATACAGTTTATTTGCAAGTTTTCAGCCTGTAACCTAAAGTGTTAAATAAAACTTTATGCTTAATAAATGATGAACTTTGTACAGTTTATCCAATAGTTTGCAGACACATACAGACCAGCTGATAGTCTGGGCCCTATGCTGCTGTTCTGGGAGCTTGTTCTGTACAGTTTGTTGAGGTAAATCCTAATGAAAATAACTGTATTTCCATCAAAAACAAATGAACAAAGATGTGTGTAATTCTGCTGTTATCCAGTCCCCGACTAGCACAGAGCTCCAATAACAAAGCTCTACTTGTGTTCATAAAAGGCTTTTGTACAGCGTGTAGAGGAAATGTTGAGGCTGTGCATCAAGCGAGGCGACGCTGAACAAGTGTGTTTGTCTTTCCTGATTCTAATGTCGCAACCAGCCCAGACTTGTTTGTACTGTTTGGTTTTCTGTCTGTTCTTCGTCTCTTCTAACAGACACACAGCGACAGAGAGCCGGTGTGATAACCACTAGTCAAAGCTTGTGCTTCTCATACACAGGAACACAAACTTAGCTTTCCAGGCACAGCTGGTTCCCTCTGTAAACTGAATTTATGCTGACACACACACACAGCAGTAATTGCCCAGTTATTACTCTCACATACATAGAAATGAGACATATTATTAAGAACATACACTGCATGCAGGGTCTCTGCAAGTACCTCACACACACGTGTTATGCACAGTGATCTGGACATATAAAACATGCAAGTGTGTACACAACCTTCTGTATGTAATGTATAAAATAAAGACTTAGCTGCAGGGGCATTATGTTTTTAGGGAGTCTGTGAATCCAAAGTACATTTCAGTACATCTACTTGAACATTGAGCTCGTATACTTCTGCTTCCTCTGATCTCATAAGTTCTTGAAGGTGATTAAATCCAACTTGTTCTCCTCCCACAGAGTCAAATTAAGACACTTCCTTTCAATTTGTGTTGCCTTTTATGTCCTTTGGAGTATTGCATTGACACCACAGGTACACTTTAGTGTTACCCTTGGATACCCAGGAGTGCCATGCAATGAGAACATCAGCGTCTGATATTGACACCACAGGGACATTGTAGCTTCAGTTCAGGACCCTATGAGTGTCGGCCAGCTGCATAGCTGCTCCCCCATCAGTGTGTGTGTGTGATTGTGAGTGTGAATGGGTGAATGAGAAGCAGTTTAAAGTGCTTTGAGTGCCAATAGGTAGAAAAGTGCTATATAAGTGTCTCATGTACAAAACAAAATGTGACTCCCTTTTTCTGAGTCTTAGCAGCTTAGACAAAACCAAAACCAAAAATGTCCTGTAGATTGTATCTGTTTCATTTCTCAAGTTAAAACACAAATTTTTCTTCTTCAAGAGGGAAATGACCAAACTGAAGTAGACACTTTAATGATTTACTTTATTTAAACAAAATCAAATTGATCTCAGTCAGCCACTTGAAGATCTGACGCTGTTCCCTGTGATGTGTTTGGTATTATATATCTGACGGCAGTGTCATTACAGTTTAGGCTGAAGCAGGATCCTGAGGAGTTCACCACCAGCACTGCACCAGGTTCATAGATGACCTGAGGAGAGAAGAGTTTACATTAGAAGAAAATATAAAATATATTTAAACCTGCTCTGTTTAAATATATTTTAAACAAGTCTTAACACTAGTTCCAATACTTTGATCTGACATAAAACACAAAATGGCCAGATTCCTTAAACACTTTTTAATATTGTTACACTGTAATTGTACTTTTCAAGTTCCTTTTTAATGATTACAAAATCTTATAAACAACTAACAAGGCAGGAATTAAACTGTAATGCTTTTATACATTTAAATAAACTAGATAATTTACAACCAAGTGTCATTTCACAGTTACTGTACTAAAAAGAGTTACATGTAGGGTAGACACCTTTCATAACATACTGTACTGCTGCCAAATACAATGTACAATACATTAAATGGACTCTGACAAAAGAGAAACACTTTTGGTCTTGTTGTACACAACTACTAGAAGTAGTCACCTCTAAAGCAGAGCACCATCTATTAAAGACTTTAGACAACATGTGACGGATTATCAGACTGTCTCCAGGATCCAAATCACTGCTGATAAGCCTCTGGTACCAACTCATAGGCCTTAGAAACTGCATCCTTAACAGAGTATTTCTGACTATCAGCGGCAGTAAGCGCTGAATACGCCTCCTGTGCCCTACCAGTTAACACAGATTGTAACATTACTACACGCTCAGCCTCTGGCCAACCTCTCACATCGGCAACAAGTTCAAAAAGGGAGAAAAAAGTATCTGGGTCTCGCTCATCAAGCTTTGGTACCAAACGCAAGTCACCAACAACATCAAACTTTTTCAAACCATGTGAGACCCAATACCACCTGATCATCTGAACCCTCCGTGTCAACACTAGCTGCATATTTACCAGCTCTAATAAGATCCAAACGATACTGCTCCAACTCTAATTTTTCCGAGAACCTCATCCTTTAATCTTTTTTGCTCAACAAGCTTTAAAAGTTGGTCTTTTGTACAACTGTTGAACAGTTCTTCAGAAGACTGAACAAAAGTTAGGACATTTGCCATCACAGGACAGTGTCGATCCAAAGATTTACATTAGAGCTTTCCCGCTAACTACCTACCCATGCGACTTATTAATCTCACGCTAGTCTTCATGCAGCTACTTACAGTGGGTACTTATGCACTAAAAACCAATAGAGTGAGAAAGGCAACTGCAAAAACAGCGACCCCCTCAACTCTATGGATGTGCCCCCGAGACAACGGCTCTAACCGCTTTCACCGCAACACTACAAAAATTTCTGAACAAATCCCAAAGGGGAAGTGCTCCTACATCCTACAAGGGAAAGCTCCAACTGTCACATGTGCAATCAACACTGTCTCCATGATTCATTCAAACTGCCTCAAATTTTAACACAGCATCAAAGCTCAACCCCCAAAAAATCTGCTTAGCAATCAACCAAATCTACATGCATCCAACCAATCCTTGTTACAAGCAACAAACACAACTCCACGAACCATGTGGCCTCCCAGGACTTGTACTACCATAACCAAACTACAACAAATCAAGATGTTCTTGTAAGCAAAACTAAATCACTATATATTCAAGGAGCAAACTGGATATACTATGAAATAGAAACACAAATGGAGTAGTAACACAAACAATTCCCAAAAGTCATTTCAAATCAAGTATTAAGAAACTTACCAGCAAACAATTGCAGTATAGTAAGGACAAGCCCCCATTTTGTCACAACCTGGCTCAACAGTATGCGACAAAGAAGGGACGACACACAAGGTTCTCAAGTAACTCAACATATTTTAATTGAGTATATAAAGATATGAGTTATGTTTGTGACCAAATCAGTGTTGTATGCCATGATGTGTGGAAAGAAAAACAAAAAGAGAACTCAGCATGCAGGCCCAGGGGAAGACACTGAGCCGATCTTAAAGGCCTCCTTTATAGGAATCCTCAACCCAATTGACACAGGTGTACGGCATGTCTAACACTCAGCTCCATCTTTGATTCTGATTAATGTGACGACCAGTGACACATGAGCATATGAGTGTCACTGTACAGGAAGTGAAATAAAACGTAGTAAGAGTGATTCTCAAAATAGGCCAATCAGCATCATCAAGCTGACTGTTACAGGTGATTATGTACTAAATGTCCTTCCTGGTTGTTGATGTGAGAGTGAACCATCACAGATCAGATGTTTGTGTTTTCTAAAGATGAGACTTTGTAGCAAACAGCTGCTATGAGTGATGGGATCAAAGTGCAGTAGATAATGTCTGACAGGAGTTTGAAGAGGAAATGGATTCATCACCTACCTGACACCTCACATTTCACATCTCATTCTCTTCTCACAGGGGATGGAGACTGACATGGACTGGTGGTTGGTCTCTTAGTTGTTGCTCTGCTTGTTGTTGTTGGTTTTATGATCTATAGAAGATGCACAAAACTCAATCACCAAAATCCTGCTAATAAAGCAACTGATCATGAGCTCCAAGTTAACCTTATGAACTAATGCTTTACAGAAATTCAATAATCAATATTTGATTTAATTTCTTGATTAGTGTCACAGAAGCTGAAAAGGGTCTTCAGAAGATTAAGACCAATGCAAATATCCACCAAGTTGGCCACACCTAATGATTCCATCCAAGGGATATGAAGGTGGTTCAAAGTTCAAATTATGACCTTCCTAGAATTTCGCCCTGTTCTCACCTTCTCTATTATCCACCTTATGAGGTTCTTCAGGCCAGGTGGCAAGAAACGACTGAAGATGTTGCTTGGATGAGTAGTGGACTGTTTGCATCCGAGACCAAAAAAGTCCAGTTGACATGACTCCTTTGGATACCTTTGAACTACATCTTTGTTCTTCTACCATTTACTGACTATAAAATATGATCTCTTTAATTTTCCTGTGTATCTTCGCACATTGTTTAACTACTGTGGTTATGATTCAATTATCTTCTTACAGAAAACCAACAGTTCAGTATGTCAGTTTCAGACAGTTAGTGAACAAGATGCACAAAATGCACAAATGCCGCTGAATGTCATTACGTTTACATTTACATTTAGTCATTTAGTAGACGCTTTTATCCAAAACGACTTACAAGTGAGGTACAAAGCAGCAAAAATCTAATTCAAGGAGAAAACATCAGAGCAAAGTCCTATCAGAAAAGGGTTCACATTTTATGAGATGCAAGTGCGAGAAAGAGCAGAAAGGAAGTTTTTTATATTATTTGAATATTTTATTTTTTAACTGGCATATTTCTCCAATTTATTCTCGCTTTACTGGTCACCTGTGCATTTTAGGATCTATTTTAAACGTTTTCTATTTGTTTTTAAATGTCGATCAGATCAGCTGACCTGCTGCTCCTGATTGTACCATAAAACTAAACGTAAGCTCAGAGGAGACAGAGCTTTTATGATGGCAGCTCAAAAACTGTGGAATGACCTGCCCTTGCACATTAGATAGACCTCATCCTCACCTGCTTTTAAATCCCCTCTTAAATCCAACTTATATTCAATGGCCTTTGACACAATTTAAGTTGCTGAATTTATTTTATCTTTATTTTATATTATATACTTTGTGTGCTGCTTTTATTTGTTTCATCTTATGTTTTCAACTGTACAGCAGTTTGGGTGTTTTAAAGTTCTTTACAAATAAAATTACAAGTTACAAGTTATTTCTCTGAATCACTTTTCAAAATTTGAAATACAATAGAGCAGATGGCAGCACATTATTACAACAGAACCAACATCAAGAGATTCAGGTTGTTCAACAACTGTGAGACACAGACACAAACCAGCAGTTGTCAGTGTTATACATGGATTCACAAAGTCAGATATGTTTGGCCTGTAATTGAACTTACACTGAAGTATCCTTAGTTTTACTGCAAATATACAGAAAAGTCTCAAAAAAGTCAGAAAAGGTACTGAGCCCCACCCTCAGTCAGACACAGACAAGAAGCTGCATGATGAAAACCACAATCCTGTTTTTTTTTATACAACTTTTATAAAAGACAAATCACATACAAGACTGCACTTAAGGGCCGATACCTCATCAACAACATACCTTTAGTTATAGAACAACATACCTTCAATTATAACGTCCTCTAGAGTAACAGGTTCATCCAGAAACATTATGCCAGTTGGCGTTTGGCCAGTTTTTACATTTTTCATCCACCCGATGTTCAGTAGCACATAGAGAACGCAGTGTGTTAAAGATCAGCTTGACTTGAACACAATAATGCTGCTTAATAGTAACACTTTTAAAGAGTAAGGCTGGATTTGTGTACACATTTTATTTTATATTGTCACCAGATTTTGCCCACTAAAATCAATCAGCAGTGAAAAGCTGTACCAGAGATGAAAATTAACATAAACTTAACATTCACATTTTCAATTTTCCCTAAAATTCTTGTTGTTGTGTTCAAAACACATCAGGGTTTAAATCATTGAGCCTGGTTTTAAAATTCCTCACTGTTGAAAATTCAGTCAGAATTCTCCATATCAAAACTTGGTAAGACTGTAGTGTGCTGCTACATTGTAGTTTTTTTAGTACTAGTAGTAGTAGTACTAGTAGTAGTATTCCTTATTAAAATATTTACCCATGTATTTAGTTTAAGCTTTAAACAGCTTTTCCTCTAGTTGTCTGAAAAGGTGCTAAAGAAGGGAGGTTTGAAAGATTCACATTAAGTGGCACCATTGTTGACTCCACCCCAGTGTGCAAGGATGCACAAATAACAGAGTTAAGAGCAGATGAACCCATCCAACAGGTGTAGAGTCATCAGAGTCTCTTCAACAGCAACGTTCGTTTTTTTCATCCTCCATCAAAGCTCCAGAGGGTAAGAAAACCTGCACACAGCAGCTCAGGAACATTTAACACCACTGCTGAACAACACGTCTGATGAAGGACTGTTACAATGTGTCATAAATGTTTATAGAGAAATATGTTCATTAAAACATGCAGCTTAGTGGTTTTACAAGACAGCAGAATGAAGCTGTCACATGTTTCATTCAAGACGTAATCACATTCATGGACATGAATATTTGGACGGAGCAAATTTTCTTTTCTTTCAGTTTTTCTTTTTGAGGTTTAATGTAAAAATCATTAACTTCTAGAGGCTCATTGGGGAGGCTGTTGAGAGCTGCACATGGTTCTTCAGGTATTTATGACATTTTAAGTATTTTACAGTATTTGTACTTTCCTTGAGCATTAGCAATATTTATTACTTCACTACAGTTCATGTTAAACTATTGTACTTTTACTTTATTACATTTGTTGATAGCTTTAAATTCTAGATACAATTTGAGAATCTTTTCATTATAATATAAAAAATGCGGATGTATTATTACAGAGTAACCATCTGTCGGCAGATAAAGTGGTTATAATTTGCTCCATCTTCACCAACTCCTCTGTAGTTCCACAAGAGACAGGTAACATTTTTGACCCTTATTTGTTTCAATTCATTCAATCAATTTGTTGCCATACTTTTCGAAAAATGCGATTAAAAAAATATTAGACCTGTACAGTTAAGTTATTTGAAACAATAATGATTAAATATATAAGTTTGTTGACCAGTGGTCAAGGAAACAATGCAATGCTAAGGGTTTGTTAAAGAGAGATGCAGTTCAGCTCAGCTACTGAAGGGAGCAGAGGTGATACAGTAACTGGAGCAGAGGAACTGACTACAAGGAGGTGTGGACCGCAACAAGGTAGAAGAAAAAGGTTCAGTGTGTAGCTGTAGAGGCACACGGTTACTTACAGAGTTCTTCGAGTTCACACATACTTTGAGAAACTTGTTTGATGAAACTGCTAGTGAACGTGCTTGTGAGATCACTTTGCTTAAAGTTGTATGTACATTTGATCTGTCATCGGCTAAGTTGAGAAGCAAGTACAATAAATGTTCAATGTTTGTCTAACAATGATCTCCGGAGTGAAGTATGTGTTCAAGCGTCAGGAGCGTCTCATTCGAGTAAGATCACCTCTACACTGGATGATTGACGTTTTTTTTCTGACCGGATTCTAAAACTGATTTTATATTACAGTGTTACTACAGTACATTGATTCATGTGAGCTTGAATATGTACTTTGACCCTCAAATACGTCCAACTGTGTCCTTCAGCTCTTCATCAGCCGACTGTCCTCCTCCAACATGCTCCACCCCCTGATCTACCTGTCTGCTCTCAGCCTGCTGGCAGGTAGGTTCACACACAGCAGCCATTTTAAAACCTTCACCCACAAGACTTGTTGATGGACGTCAGCAGAACTAACATTAGACACTAACAAAGAATCAGGAACAAAGAGCAGAATGACTTGAAGTGATGAGGAGCAGTGAAGCTTTAGCTGCTGAGAATCTGTCCAATATGCTGAGATTGTCCCCTGATCTTTGTTTCTAAGAAGAAATGCAAACTGATGCTGTCATGAAAAGTCTGGATTGATTGTTGAACAAATGCTGTTTTATTCCTTCATGAAGTCACATTTGACTTTCCAGCTAACAACAAACCATCTAACAGGATGTAATTCCTTCTCAAATCTCTCCACGTCTTCAGGTGCTGCTGCAGAGCAGATGATAACTGGTTCATCAGAGCTGGACATCAGCTCATGTCCCATCACGTTTTATGGACAGACATACAAACAAATCTATGTGAGTAACATGAGTCCTGAGACTGTCTCCTCTCATTATCGATGTTTAGTCTATTAATTATGATATAGATGATGTGAGCAAACACCAATAAATGAACAAATGACAAAGTCACTGTTAAGTCGTGTGTTAATTATCGTTAAAGACAGAAGTTTGTCCCAAAGTAAACCACTGATTCTTCAGTGTGTGAACAAAGTGTGACTGACGCTCCCTGACTGTTCTCTGCTCGCAAATTACGCTCTCTTTTCATTGGTTTATGTCGTCAGAGGTCAGCTGGTTCAAGGCTGTTTCACTTTTTAGCTCAGAGTATGTGAGCGTCCTCATAAAGCAAAGCCACTACTAGTCTCTGTAGAATGAAGCTTTAATTGTTGTCTCTCTGACTTTAACAGGTGAACTTCACCAGTGAAAACTTTGCCATCTGTTTCAACGACTTCTACAACCCTCAGACAACAGGAGACTGCATCGTGGGACCTAAAGCCAAGATGGACTACGTTGTACTAAGTCTATTTTTAGCAGACTCTCTTACTGAAGAATACTTCATTTCGAAAGTCCCGACCATTGACAGTCGTCTGGAATGTATGGCGGCCTTGTTTGTGGAGCACAATGGAACGAGTGTATGTCCAGTGTCATGGCACAATAAATCTGACCAGTGTTAGCATCCATTGTTTTGTATAAAATGACACGTTTTAACACTAAGCCAAATTTAAAGACAATAACTTCGATATGTTACTTCTTCAGAAATTAAAGTTAATTTTATTGATTTATTTTTACTTTTGACTGTATACAGTTTTATTGCATCCGTAACTTCCAGGAGGAAACTTCGTAAGGTCTGTTTCTTTTCTGTTGACTCTTTATAGAGTGATTTGGTTCTGGCTAATTTCGGGACACAAGCAGCTCTGCTCTTGTTAACATCCATCTCAGATTCAGTGGTAAGTATCACACATACTGTGCACGTTAATACAGCATATGTTTAAAGAAATACTGTAGGAGAATGAAGGATCTGACTGTACTTGAGGATAATTAAGTGATTCACAGTTAGAGACACTGCTGGGTTGTTGCTGTGCAGGTGTATGATGCTGTGGTCAATGGTACAATAGTTGATTCATGGACTTTTACAAACTACACACTCGCAGACATCAGTGGATACACATTCTCAGGTTGGAAATTCACTGACTAATATATTTTCAGTTCTTAAAAGCAAAAGATATTTTCTTCTAATGTAAACTCTTCTCTCCTCAGGTCATCTATGAACCTGGTGCAGTGCTGGTGGTGAACTCCTCAGGATCCTGCTTCAGCCTAAACTGCAATGACACTGCCGTCAGATATATAATACCAAACACATCACAGGGAACAGCGTCAGATCTTCAAGTGGCTGACTGAGATCAACTCAAAATAATGACAATAATTCCATCTTCTCACCTTTGTCCTAAATCTTTTTTGCCTATTTGATTTTGTTCAAATTCTCCCACAATAATTAAATTGTCTACTTTAATTTTGTAATTTCTCTCTTGAAGAATAATAATTTGTGTTTTAACTTGTGAAATGAAACAGATACAATCTACAGGACATGTTTGGTTTTGTTTTTGTCTAAGCTACTAAGACTCAGAAAAAGGGAGTCACATTAGATAAATGTCTTCACAAGATTTTGCAGCATCATTTGTGGCATTTAACTGAATAATGACTAGATATAACTGCACAACCAGGGCTGTTGTTTGTAATTGTTACTAAGGTCCAGAAGCAAAAGTAGAGCAGACCATAATAGTTCCTTGATCATCGTGTGATGCTGCACATATAACTCGAGGCAAGTGTTGTCATTAGAGTAGTAGCCCAAACAAAGGTGTAAAAAGGCAATTTCAGTTTTAAAAAAATTATAGGGTCATAAATGTTGACGCTCCTGGAGCGTCCTGAACTGAAGCTACAATGTATCTGTGGTGAAGATGGAATTATTGTCATTATTTTGAGTCGATTTCAGTCAGCCATTTGAAGATCTGATGCTGTTCCCTGTGATGTGATTGGCACATTTACATTCAGTCATTTAGCAGACGCTTTTATCCAAAGCGACTTACAAGTGAGGTACAACGCAGCAAAAATCTAAGTCAAGGAGAAAACGTCAAAGCAAAGTCCTATCAGAAAAGTGCGAGAAAGAGCAGAAAGGACGTTTTTATTTTTGTTTCGTTTTTTATAGATTTAAGTGCATAGGAAGATGCGGAAGAGTTCTGTTTTCAGCAGTTTTTTGAATATTGGGAGTGAGTTTGCTGAGCCTGCAAAGTTTGGTATCTCGTTCCACCATCGTGGGATCATTGCGCTAAAAAGTTTTGCTTTTGTATGGTGTCTTCTGTGCTCAAGGATTTTTTTTCACTCCACTGGATCTTCGACTAAATTATGTTGCTGCAGCTCCACCTGCAGGTGAAATCAAATAGTGGTTGATCTAAATTTAGTTACAACTGCACATATTTATTAGTCAGTTCGTCAGTGGAGGAAGTGATCAAAAATGTCAATCTGTTTTTT